>NW_028277170.1:23848750-24175000 GCF_051122295.1 Plectrocnemia conspersa | reverse complement strand
ACCTAATCCTCTCCCGCTTTGTTTTTAGTCGTGGTGCTTTTTTATTCTTCCATATTGTATTTATTTCGAAACGTACAAATCTGATTTGCATCGCCAGGCGCCAGATGGGGTCCTTTATTAAAATAAAAAATGGAGACACGAACAAACGAGTCATATCATAAGGTATTATTGAATTTGCATAATCGCCTACCAAAACACGCTCGTATTGATGATGATAAATGGAACATGGGTAGGGATGTATACATAATAATGATTTATTTTTATAAATTATAAACATGAAACATAACAGGCTCAATTTCAGTTCAATAGTTAAACAATTACGCGTCACACTTAACCGCAAAAATTGCCTTTAAAAATTTTTTTTTCAAAGAAACGTATATTATATAATAATAAAATTAGGAAACGTCATATAATAAGAACTGTTCTTGACATTTTTTGTACATAAGATCCAGAAGAATAGACACCTTTGATTTAAAAGATCTGGATTAAAAAAAAACATATTATTATAATATATAAACTTTGACTTTGAAATATTTTTTTATATGAAAAATATAAATGCGATATTAAAAATCAAATAAAGTTGCTAGTATTATTAGGATAAATTCTTATATCCTTTCCATTATTTTACATATGCACACGTTCGTTTATAAGTGCATTTGGAATTGGGGATGGAGATTTGTTTGCTTTATACAGGTGGCATTTGTACATCTTGAATGCACGGCATCTCTTCACAGGCAATTCGCTCAAAATCTTTTCTCGGAATGCGCATCTCAATTGAATTGCAGCATCCGAGCAGCGCAAATTGTGCATATGTGCATATGCACAGCTACGTAATACACACAGGCGTCATTTAATTTTTGCTAGCGACTCTTCCAGACGATTTTTTCAACATATTTAATTTCCGCAATACAGAAAAAAAAACTCAAGTAAAGATCGAGATATGCAAAGCAATTTATACCATGCATTCAAATGCTCTTTTACTTATAATATAATAAGAAGTTGTACGTATTTAAATTTTTTAATTAAATATTAATTATGTTAGTAATGTATTTTTATATTTTATTTTAATCAAAATTAACGTAAAACGTCTCAAGCAAAGATTTAATTTTTTGTTGTATTGTTTAGTATAACTTAATAAATTAATCATAAAAAAAGATGCTTTATTGTATAGATTTTTTTTTAATATTCTTATTTTAATTGGACTGTATTTCTTATATTATTAATAATTACAAAATATGTTTAATAAACAATTATTATAACTAAACCATAAATAGAGAATTTATTCAGGACATTTTTTGATTATGTATTAATTTATTTTTAATATAGTATATTTTAGTTTTGGAATATATTTATTTTTACATAAATATCCTTGTTTATAATATAATCTGCTTACATAATTTAACATGAAAATTAAGTTTATAATTTAATTTACAGAAAACCTTCCACGCCATTGCGTGTAAACCTTCTACTGTAAACGTTTCTCTCTATTGCCTCTGAAATATTTACAAATTAAATTTTATCACCGTAAAGTTTTGCAATAACAACTACACAAAACACATCATACCAAAAAACAATTCTCAACTACGGAACGTTACTTTCGAAAGTTTACTCGGTTATTATTATTGTGATTTAATTAACGGGCCTGCTTGACCCAAAATCCAAAACCAACCCCGCTTTGCGTTTGTCCAACTTTGAATTAATACCTGAACGCTTTGGGGGTGGAATTACGCTACCCCTGAGGTTGTTTTATTATTATACGGCAGGTTCAAAAGGACAGCGGTCCATAAATATATTTCATTAGAGGCAAAACTTGTATTTTGAATATGATCGGAATGGGTTCAAAAAGGGTCAGTCAGTCTCTCTTTCTCAATTCATAGCCCTCACAATCAACGGGCAATATACACACATCCATCTCCCCTGTGTTTTTACAACTAAAAGCTATCCAACCCTCTGTATCTGGCCGACTTTTACACTGAGGGGTCACTCAGACAATACTGAGGATAATTTCATAAGCCAATTTAAAAAATATATTAAAGCAGATGACTCAATTGAAAGTCTGCGAGTGAAAAGAATAAATATATTAATAAAAATACTATCGACATATATGCTATCTAATAAAATATATTTATATCAGAAATTTTGACTTATTAATCAAACATGGGGTCCGGACAATTTATCGCCAGCAATAAATCGCTAGCAGTTTACCGCCGCGTCAATTTACAGCCTTAAAATGATCGCTAGCATTTTTTATCATATAATTTAAATTCATTTATTGATCATTTAAAATTGAAAATAAGTGCGCAGTGAAAAAATACAGATACGTTTAAATTGGCCTAGTTATTAAAAATATATTCATACTATTAAAAATGTAATGCAAAACAAACATTTGCTGTTCAAACCCAATCCTAACCTAATGAAATCCGCATAGCAAAAATTAAGCTACAATTTCAAAAGCCACACTTTGACCATATAAAAAAATATAATTCTTAATAATTTATTTATTTACATAAAAGTGTAGATTTCTCTAAAAATATAAAGTTTTATTTAAATATAAAAAAATATATGTAAAAAAAAATCAATGTAGTGAAATTTTATTTAAATATTTTTTTAATGCAGTATATGGCATATAGTATTTATTTTTAGGTTTAGTTTAATATGTACATATATAGACTTTGATCTAGAATCTAGAATCGAATTCTTTACTGATTTAATATAAGTGAGGGTTGGTTGAAATATATTAAAATCGAATTTTGGTCAATAGAAGAGCGCAAAAACAATTATCACTTCTCAGAAGGCAAAAATTCACGTCAAAAGCAATAAAATCGTGTTGGCGTCGTCGCAGTGGGAACGCTCGGTAACGAGCGTTCCCACTGCGACGACGACGGCACGATTTTATTGCTTTTGACGTGGATTTTTGACTTCTGAGAAGTGATAATTGTTTTTTTAGCTCTTCTATTGGTCAAAATTTGGTTTAGATGTGCCTCATTAAATTCCTACATCATGGAAATGGTAATATTGTATGCTATATATGCAAACATTTCAAACTGTGACGGAAACGGCACGATTTTATTGCCTTAGACATGGAATTTTTACTTCTAAGAAGAGACGTTCTTTTATTGCTCAAAATTCTGTTTAAAATTACTTCATCGCATTCTTACTTCTTGCAAGTCGTAATTTTAATATAAAAAAAAACATGAAATAAACGATAGATAAGCAAACTTTTGACGTGAATTTTTGCGTTCTGAGAAGTGATAATTATTTTTACGCTTTTTTATTAGTCAAAATTTGGTTTATATGTACTTCAATTAATTCTTACAATTAAGAATTTGTAGTATTAATATAAAAAAATTATAAAATGCATCGTTGATAAGCAAACAAAAAAAAATGGCGCGATTTTATTACGTTTGACGTGAATTTTAGACTTCTGAGAAGAGATAATTGTTTTTTGTGGTCTTCTATTAATAAAAATTAGGTTTTGATGCACTTAATTTAATTCGTATTGTAAGTTATATAATTATAAAAAAAGTCATAGAATATACGCAAGATAAATTTCATCCGCACGATTTTAACGCTTTTGACGTAAATTTTTTACTTTTATATATAATAGTAGAGTTAATTGTATTTTGCGCTATTCGTCTAAATTTTATTTGCTGTTCAAACCCAAGCCTATTATTTATTTAATTAATTTATTTAGTTTAATAGCTAATTTTGACATAAAATAAATTTTAACTAAACATATACATAATATATAACATAAACAAAAAATATAAATTTATAACTTTCTTAATTATTTTAGCTCAAGTTTGGGTTTAAACAGTAAATATTATTTTACTGTTGAAACTCAATTTTAGAGTATCATATAATTTAAATCTCTTAAAATACTTGCCATTCAACCAATTTTTAATATGTTCTATAAACAAATATCATTGCTTCTAAACGAAAAAAAATGCTAGTGATCATTTGTAGTCTATAAATTAATTGACGCGGCGGTAAGCTGCTAGTGATTGATTGCTGGCGGTGAATTGCGGGCGATTCATTTTCATACATATTTAATTAGGCAATGGTTTAAACTAATATCACATTACGTATACGCAATCAATCTGATGTGAAAAAAATAGTAGCACCACTCTTAAATTTGGTGAATGGACTAATAGAATATGGAGGTTCGTGAGGAAATTTTCAAGAAAAGTAATCAATCAATTGGGTCGGTAGGTCTCGACCTGAAAACCGAGTTAAGTTAAGGGAAAACCGTATTCAATCAAACGCTTCAACGTTAACGCGATGCCTGCCCAATACGTTAGTTAAAGTTGTAAGCAAAAAGTTGTGTATATATATATATATGTATAGTATAAAAACATAAGTATAATAATAAAACATCAAAATTAATTAATATTTATTTTTATTTTCAGTGCTTGACAATTCACATTGTTTCATCAAATGTAAGTATTACAACATCTTTAAATTATGTTACTAAACAAACGGCGCGTCTAAAAGTAGCCTTTTAAAACCGAGTTTGCTTGAGCTCAATTTATTAAAATAATAACCGACATAGAAAGGGAAACATTGTGCCACTTTTCCATTTTCAAAGAGTGTTTTTTTAAAAAAACACATACATGTAAACGTCTACGCTTCTACTTCATTTCTTCCACTTCAATGACTGTTTCTTTTTTATTATATATCCGCGTTTAAGTGCGTGTCGTATGGTTTGCCCAGAAATATAAATGCTCTAAGTAAAAACATTCCATCTTATGAAAATATTTTTTTAGTTTAAATAATATATTCTACTACCCTGATAATTTATTAATTCTGTTGCGTACTGCCATTCGTCGTCGTATTCAGCTGTTAATTTAATATATAATAAAAATATCACATAGGACAATTTTTTTATATGTCAGGACTTGAGTTTCACGCCTTTGATTTTTCGCATCTATTTGCCAACGTTTCGATCTCCAATATTGAAGTCATCTTCTCGGGCGTATTCTGGATCATATGCTTTATGGTCTTTAATTCGATTTTGTATTTTTTCAGTTTTTTTTTGATACTTTTTCTGATTGTGTTTTCGAGTGTATTTGTATGAATTTCATTAAAATTTAATTTAGCTTGTATTAAAATCATTAAACAAATATTTGGAATAGCTTTCGCGTCGTCTTTTTATTGATTACCAACTTTGTTTTAATTTCGATTTATATTGCTTCGCTATATTTTCTAACAATTTGGTTCACAAATTTACCTGAAGTTTTGCTTGTATCAAAATTTATATGGTGTTTTACATCGAAAATATGGTTCGCTAAAGTTTATTTTTCATCGAATCAAAATTTAAGTTATATTTTTTTTATGAAATTCTACGGTTTGTTTGATTGTCAATGCAATGTAATTAAATTTATCAAAAATTTTTTCAAAATATTATGACACGTCTCAATTGTCAGTAAAAAAAAAGAAAACAACACATGATTATATCAACCGATTCCTTATTGAAAATAACATTTACTCAAATTGATATTTTTGGCTTAAAATTATAAATGAACATCCTTAGATTGCTACACGAGCTGTAAAATACTTATTGTCATTTGTATCAATGTATATCTGTATCACAGCAACAAATATTATATTTAGAAACTCACATGCAGAATATGATCATTGCGCAAAGAAAAATTGAGCACAACGAAAATTTCAATAAAAAAAATTTTCCTCATAATGTCTGTATATATAACAGATGATTTTAATTTATTTATATGCGCGCTTAGATTTTTTTAATGTTTAATATTTAACATAATATAAAATATTATATTTTGTACTATTTTTCCTTGAATTATTTTTACAACTTTTCATTCGTATTTACCGAGCAATAAAAAATGGTATATATTTTCTGGCTTTTGAAAAAACGACGAAAAATAATTTATTAAAAGCCCTCTCATATTTGCAACTTAATTTTTATAATTAGTTATTTAAACAAACTATAATATGTATAATATAATACTTAGCTAACTGTCGGTCACTCACTGTCGCGAGGTACCGCAGCTGGTTACATGCATACATATAACCTAATTATTGATTTTTTAATTAAAATATTAATTCCTACAGATATTTCAGTCGAGTATTTAATTGAGGTTATATTCTCGCATACTTGACGTCAGTAGTGCACAACTCATATATATTCAGGGACTAATATGATATAAAAAATGAGTATAATAAGCAAATTCCGCACCCAATTTCAATATCAATACGATATTTTAAAGTCAATAATTATACAAAAATAGCGTTTTATCAACAAAATTTTTAACACATTTTTTCAACAACATAAGTTACAGAACTTCTAATTAAAATTAATATTAAACTAAACTCATATTTTTCCGTGATTTTATATTTACACCTTTCAATCATCATTTATCAAGCAATAAAAAGTATAATATGATTTCTGGCCTTTGTAAAAATGACAAAAGGGATTTCAGAAACAGTCTTTTATGTTTGCAACTTAGTTTTTTGGACATAACTTTTTAAAACCAGTTATTTAAACAAACTATGTAGTTAGCCAATTGTCGGACACTCACTGTCGCGAGGTACCGCAGCTTTTTAACTAATTATTGTTTTTTTATTAAAAATTCTATTCCTACATATATATTAGTAAACTATTTTATTGCGGTTATATTCTCACAGACTTGACGCCAGTAATGCACAACTCGCGGCTTGCAACTTTATATTCAGGGATTCGCAAACGTTTCAAAAATGAGTATATAAGCAAATTTCCCATCCATTTGCAATATCAATTGTCAATAATTTTACAAAAATATTTTTTTTATCAACACATAAAATAATGAACTAAATGTACGTTTTACGTAATTTTTTTGAAATGTATGTATTATTATAAAGCACATTTATTGTTTAACATGTACCAAATTAGTTATAGTTATATATAAAAAAAATGTTTTTAAATAATTATTATTTTCGACTTGGACCACTTCGCATCGGGGCCATTCGTATACGACCGATATAATGCTACTCAAAGTGGTAGTGGGGGGTGCCCTCTTATATATTGTAAATAAAAGAAGCTTTTCATGGGAAGTTGTGCCACCTGTGCCGAAGCGCGGAGTCGCCGCGGGGCCCCAGGGGACCACAAATTCTTATTAACCCCCGGTTCGGGGCCCAAAATCCTCACCCCCCCTCACCCGGCGCTAAATGGTGGCCGTGCCCCTCCCTCTTCCCCGCGCGTTTAGCGCTGGCGGCGACCGACCATCGGGGAGTAATCATTTACACTGAAAAATATCCATTAAGGCGTTGTTTATGCAACAAGTTTGCCGTTGGGGCCCGTATTTATGGCCCGGCCCTAATGAGACGTTTTCTATCTTCTTTTAAACGGCCGGTACTACATTATATGGAAGAAACAATACGCTTTGAGCCTAACAGATGTGTATCGAAAATATTACAAAATTAAAAACATACTATTTTTTTAATTCGAAAATGATATTTTACATTACAATAACATTTTTTTAATTATGTAATTAGAACATTCGTTATTTGAGCGATGTTTTTACCCACTTTACATTTGTACAATATATACAAAGCATAATTTAGTTTTTATTTTCACATTTTATATATACATGTCAAAGTATATATTGATATAATGTTACGTTTACCTTCGTCTACAGCACCCATAGTATGCAGCATAAACCGGCTCGTAAGAGGTGAATTAATTATATTTTTCTTAACGAATTACGTCTTTGTGCTAGAGAGACTATGCGCTTAAGCAAATGTTTGCTTTTATTTTAACACAGTCGAGGGAAATTTAGGTCTGAAACGGCTGTTTGCGAAGCGTTGTTAATTAATCGTTTAAAGGTATTATGGCGAACCGTTTTACCGACGTTGTTTGCAACGTAAAAAGTAAAGGGGTAATTGCTAATTTAACAGGCGCTTGTAATGCACACTGCGCTCAACAATATATTATAATTAAAATGCTTTAAATTTTTAACAATTACAATAACCTGTTAAAATAATATTTTATTCATTAATCATACACGTTAGTTTTATTATATTTTAATTTGAGTAAAATATTTTTAAACAATTGTTTGATTATAATTAATTTAACATATGAGCCGTTGATTGAGAAATTGGGGCAAGTCCATAATATGCGTTTGAACTGATTTATAAATATAAGTAAGCAATATTAATTTTTTTTATATTGTTTACAGTGTTTTTTCATAAAAATTTCATATACAATAATTATATTCGTGTCATTTAAACAAAAAACATGTTTTTATTATTGCGCAATAGACTTACATTACTTTCAATAGCAATGATTTTATGAAAATGTTGATTTTTTGTTTTCAAGAGTTAAATCGTAATAGGAAAAAATAGCATAATTTATTTATATTTATTTTCTATTTTATTTCAACACTTCATACATTTTTCAAATAGGTGCATTAAGTAAAAAGCTTTATATTATTTATTAATAATATAGATAGCACACAACAACATAAATACAAGATAACAAAATACCTACAGAAATATTACTATTATTTTTAAATTAAAATGGTGCATATTTTTGAAGTACCCATGATGTATGTCTGGTATATAAGGCAATAAATCCATCTTGTCTGTATATTTATCTTAAGTAATAAGCCTAGTTTTTCCATTTAAAGATGGCCATATTATTTTGTCGAAAATCTTTGGCTTACCCCGTTTTGGCGATAAATCAATACTTTTTAAATTGTGAATCACTTGATGTTTTATAATTGAATTTATACGGCTCACTTTTTAAAACTCGTATCCAGAAGATTTTCAACCAGTAGACAGTTTCGCCATCAATATTTTTAATATTTTTCCAAATTGCTTCCTCCAGAGGTTTGGTTCAATAAAAGTCTCCGCTTTTCATTTCGTGTAGTAAAAATGGATTTTATTTGCGACATGTTTGCATTTTAGCGACCTATTTATATTTATATATATTTATTTAAATTTTAATATAGTAACACTAGCGCAACGGATTTCTCTCTACTGGCAACCTTCGGCGCGCTTGCGCACAGTTGCGGGCCCGCGCCCCGTTAAGCTTTAAAACACCATGTAAACAACTTCATAAATCGTTAATAAAATACTACTGTGTCTAATTGCCATCTGTCACCTTTCAAAGCCAAAAATTAATTTGTAATAATCGTTGGGAATGTACAGAAAATTGGTTTTCTTAACATTTATTTTGGCAAGAATTAATGTCTAGATAATACGAATTTATGGTCAATAATATCTATATTGTTATTGCTATACCGAACAATTTTCATCCACATTAAGGCCAACTTTTTATTTATATTTTGCCCAGTGCACATGTTTTTGAGTTGTCACATTTTGTAGATGTCTTAAACAACAAGAAGATGCAATTGGTTCATCCCAGGTGTACATATGAATTTCATCATCATGTAAATTGTGACAACCTTGATTTAAAACATACGTGTTTCGTTTATGGTATGAAACAGGAACTGTCAATTTAGGGTATGGTAGTGCTTTTTGCAAATCAAATGTAAAATCAAAATAGTTTTCTGGGTTTTTTGAGGCTCACGCTTTATCTTCTTATTTGGCATCTTTTAAATGAAGTTCATGTTGTTTCATCAGATTTGTTATTTCTTCAATATTGCGAGATGTTTTAATTTGCATATTGAGCGAATCGCACTTTTGGCACGTGTCTTTAAGTGCAAATTAAATTATTTGTTAAAAATATTCCCATACATTTTCTCATACGTACATTTTTCTTATATTAAATTCAAAGTTTAAATACTTTCTATTTGGATTGTGCGACCTTGAATAATGGCTTTCTGATTAGGAAAAATCTCAATGTGTTCCTTCACGCATTTTACTTCTTGGAGGAACATTCTATTCTACCACGAAAATCTTCTTCATTTTTTTGCATTATAAGTACGGTCCTTTAGATATATTAAATGTATTTAAAAAAATTATTTGCATACTAAAATTTTTGCTTCTTTGGTATCTAAATAATATTTAAAACTGCAAGTCCTTTGCGTTTCCCAGAAATATCTCGGTCGCATTTTTTTCTGAGCACACTTTTGTAAGACTCCAAAATTTTTCAATAATTGTTTTATCGTAATTATGGAAACTAACTAATATAGTACGCTTTGCAATTTTTATTTTGAGTGGACTTTGAAAATCACAAAAAATAATATTATTGATCAAAATAAATAGCTGGTAAAAAAATTAACACTGTTATTTATAGATATGATTGTGATTTGATTGAAAACTCTTTTTTTTTTATCAAAATGGACTTGCCCCACTTTCAAAATACATATAATTAATAATTTAAAAATCTTTCCATTAAACTTAATTTGTTATTTTAGTTGTATAAATTAAAGTGTCTTCTGCAAATATTATTTTCTTTATTCTTATTGTTGTTATTATATAAATCTATCTTTGGAACAACAATTGCTAGTCTCTGAATCACAATTTTAGTTCTCACTGAATGTGGTGTAAAATAATTGTTTGCTTACTACTTTTACCATACAAGGTAACTTGTCAATTTGTCTCATTTCTTTAACTTTCTTACTATTTTTTATTTTAGCTGCAGGTATAATAAAAGCAAGCTGTTAATTATCAGGTATTTCTCCTTCGGAGAGTGCTTTATTGACTATATAATTTAATTCAGCTTCTATTATTTCTCATGTATCTTAAATTATATTTACATTAAAGTAATTAATACTGGTTCGTATTTTCAATTTGCAAATTATGTTTTGATTTTATTTTAAAATGACAAGCATGAAACGCGTATTGAAATATTGAGAACCACTCGCATGAATGTTCATTTTACGAATTATCGTTTCTCGGTTCATCGGTCTTTGAAGTGGATTTCGGTCAAATCACAAGTGCCATCCGCTCGAACGATTGCCACATAGAAATGCATTCCTAGTTAAGTTCCATCATCATTTTCTTAAATTACGTACTTGAAAAATTTATGCGTGTCTTTCAAAAAATCGAGTATTGCGTGTCGAATGCATTTTCCTCTCCGGTGTCGAGTGGAAAAGGAAAGGCAGCGAAAGCTTTTGCATTTAGCTGCAAGAGAGAAGAGAGCCTATCGATGGACGTAAATGGTACTATTGACAGAACAATGGATGCTATTAGACTAACAGCCTTTTATGTGTGCACCGTTTTGAATGCCTCTTCGCGAAAAAGTTCCCATTGAAGTACAGTAACGTGCAATTAAATATGCTATACAGTTTTATTAAAACTATTTTTTTAAAATAGCGCATTTTTATAAATAAAAATTCGAGTACCGCTGCCGGGGCTCGATCCCGCAACCTCTGAAACGTTACGGACTACGCTATTCCGTCCAATTTATGATACAAAAATAATTGCAATGTACTTTTGAATATACATATATATTAAAATTTAATTTATCAGTATGAAATTGGGTTTCATAGCACATTATCAATCGATACTCGATTCCAATCCACTCTCACGTGTCTCTAGCAATTACATTATGAGCGTTCGTGCTTTTGTGATTTGTTTATGGGCCTTGTTCGCGCGCCAAGGCATCTACCCCCACGTGTACACTGGGAGGTATGCAAGTACGTGAGACAACTGCCGATCAGTGTCTCGCCCCCACCGCCTTACCATACCTCTCTCTTTAATTTGTGGAAGCGGCGCGAAGGAGCTCCGGGGAAATGAGACGTATTGTTGCACATTAATAAGAAATTCAACAATCAGACTTACTAACAAACCCGATTCAAGCGCACGAAATCGGATTTGACTCGATAACACGCCATTGTGAACGAGAGATTGTTATCAATCACAACTCGAGCGCACAAAGCGCCGTATCATTCCTTTTAATAATAGATAATAAAATAATACTTAAGCCCGCTGTCCGTACCGGTTTCAAGGAACGTATCGGCTCGTTGACAAAATTTTACTCGTGATTTAATTTTATAGACCCACAATAACTCATACATAAAATAATGGGCACCCAAATAGCACAAACTAAATTTACCGTGTTATTGGGGGTTCACTATATATACCCCCAATAACACGGTATGAAATATTATTTAAAAAGTCAATTAAAATCTTTAAAATATTTTTGTAAAAAATTAAAAAAAAAATTTACAACACAATTACATTTAAAAATTAAAAATTAAAAAAAACACGTTAAAGTTGAAAGTCAAAATACTATTTTTTTAAGAGTCATATATTTATGATAATCTACAAAAAAATATTAAAGTGTTAGTAGATGATTTGTACACAGTGAACCTTATGAATATCTCCTTCTGGAAGGCGTCAGTGCTTGTCTTTGAGCTTTGCTCGTACAAGAAGCGAGGCGTAAGTCCGAGCTCGATAGAGTCCGTTCAGTGAATATGTTCTTTGAGTAAAGAGGTAGTCTGAGGTCGAAGGTAACCTCACTTACATCACTTAGCGGACCTAGACCCAACACAAACGCCCAGAAGCTATCCTAATCCGCCAACTACCAATCACATCCCCATATATTACCTCAAATCCATTCCAACCATAACTTTAATTTAATATGAATCAAAAATTAAACAGCCAAAAAAATTAGAAACATCAGACCTCAGATTCGTGTCTGATGCATAGGAATCGCTTTGTAATTAACTTTCTTTTGTACAGAATCAATCAATATTTTCTTCACACACCAGATGCATTATTATATAATATCATTAACAACTAGTTCAATCTTAGGCATAATTTGAGGGCAAAGACTTTCAATGTCAAATAAAAGAGTTAACGCGCCGCACGGTGGGGTATTTGCTCGATCTGGGCGGCCAAAAGTCGATTATGAAAATTTAAGCGCAGGTAAAAAAAAAGTTGCTCTGTAAAGCTGATAATTTTGCGCATAATAATCAACAATTCCCCCACTCCTTGCATAACGCTAGCGCCCCCATCGTTTTCTCGGCGTCGATTGCATACTCGTACATTGGACAATTATTATTATTTTATTTGGGTACAGGTAAAAATCCAAATCATTGATTGTGATAAAGCAGGTAAGTGTTTCTACGTTTCATAGCTCTTTGTTGCAGTTGCTGTCATATTAAACACACAATATTGTTTTGAATAAGTACCATTTCTTAGTACTTTTTCCTTTTCTTTTTTTCTAATTTTGAGTTCATTAGTTATATTTCCCACTACTTTTTAATGTAGATTTTATATACAATATAAAGCTTAGGCTTTTCTCTTTATGATACATGTAAAATTGGCTGCGGATTTTTGCGGTTTTTAACACATTGCATACCATTATTCTTAAAAATGGGACGGGGCTTAGTCGCGAAAGTTAGAACCTAAACGTTTTAAACTATTATAACTATTAAATTAGGTGATGCGTTAACGTCAAATTTAAAATACAGTTTTATAATGATTGTTATTTTTTAATAATATGATCACCATGGTAAAATCAGTAAACCTCAAATTGTGGATCGCGTACTAATAAAATAAAATAAAAATTTGTTTAGAATCGCCAAATATACAGATATTTATAAATGAAAATGATACCGAGTATGATAAAATACTAGTCAAATACTTTTTCTTGTTAAAAAAACAGGAAATATCAAACTTTGTGACATATACAATTTTTTTTTTTTTTTAACACTTGACGCGGCGAAATTCGCACGACCGTTCAACACTGAATTCCTCTTCCTCGGGCCTACAATTTAAGAAATACTTTAATTACGTATTAAAATAAAGTTTCATGAATTATTTCATGAAAAATAAAAAAAAAAAAAAAAATTATTTTTAAAAAAAAAAAGGTTTTTTTTTCAATGTATTTGTTAACACTTATAATATTATATATTTCACTAAGAGCACTTATGAAATCAACTAAAGTGGAGAAATAATTTTGGCTGCCCAGATCGGGCAAATACCCCACTGTGCGCCGTTTTAACTGTGGAAGCCGAAAGGGTAAGACTAGAAAATTTCTGTGTTAAAAAAGGTTCGCCAAAACCTACATCGATAGCGTCTAAACTGAGGGTTTTACTAAATCTAATACCATTCGGTCTGATACTTGTCATTTAGAAATTCGGTTCGAAAGGATATGAGATTCACTTATATTTAAATTATTCCTAATTGAAATATTATAGATTCCTATTGCTTAAAGAAATCAGTGACTTCGTTTGCCAATCCAGGATGAAATGCTAACAGGTGTTTTCTTAAATTAAAAAAGAACATTCACTCCATCACATATGATACTAATAAATCCATATTTTATATTTTAATATGAATAAAAATCATGTTTTAACTAATAATAAAAACATAATCAAAATAAATTATAATTACATAAAGTCAAACAAACTTTCTTTGGTTTTGGATTTGATTTTTATTCTCTTCGTTATTACCTGCCATAAAAATAAAAAATATATATTTCGGTAATGCTGTTATATTATTCAATCCACTTAACGTTCTAAAAATAGCGTAGATACAGAACGTTTTTTAAGCAAATATAATTTAGTTGTCACTGATTGTGATCCTAGATTAAAACAATATATTTAGGCTAAGTTATAATAAATTGTAACATATTTTATTTTTGTATCCATGCTTATGATTTACAGTAAATTTAATTAATACTTTGTTATTTTTCCTCTAAAAAAATTGATTTTTACAGAATTAATTTGTGACTTATGCTAAAAATATGCTGATTCGTTATATTTTTGATCCAAAGCCTCAAAACGATCAATTAATAAAAATAGATGCACAAAAATATGTATCTCTATGTATTAGCAATTTGTTATTATTCAGAGCGAAGAACTTTGTAATATAGATACGTTTAAACAGCTATTTTTATCATTGAATTATTTGATAAATGAATAATAAAGCAGCATATATTATTTTCTTACAAGAAAAAAATGTGAATCATAGCTTTAATGCCTTAATCTTATAATTAATATCTCTGACTCATTCTCGGTTGAACCAGTTTTTATTTTCTCACACTATTTTTTTATAATAGTATTGTGCGAATTTCTTAATCCATACATAATCCCATTCTTCCTGTTTACATTGACTACTTTTTTTTACATAATTTGCTTATAAGCAGTGATAATTATATGTGAGCGATATTTGCTTTGTCAGGCCTTTTCTTGCGAATAAAATACACTAAAAATGACAAAGAACGAGTTGCGAGGGAAAAAAACGAATATTACAAAGAAACTTTTATAGAGCGTGTTAGGGGAACGTTTCTGAAGCGTGGCACGAAAAAAATTTTGCTCTACATTATTTATATTCGCTCGAAACGTCTTTGAATAAAGACAATGGAACTTAGTTGTTCCACATTATTATACGTCGGAAAAGCGTCAAAAGGTTTATTGTTTAAAAATATTTAAATTATTATGGCATATTTGCTCTGAATATACATATTAGTACTGTGTATTTTTAAATTGATACAAGGAGGCTCAAAAAATTATATTTAGATATCGTCGATTTATTTTTAAATATATATACAATACACATTAATCGATTTTGTGAATCTTGAGAATTAGCAATTTTTATTTAATATTCTCGAAAATCCCGAGAAAATCAAGATTTTTTTAAAACTTATTAAGAATATCGTACATTTATTTTTAGAGTATATATTAAATTTTTTAGTTATTTTTAGAATATATTTAAAAATAATATATATATATATATATATATATATATATATATATATATATATATATATATATATATAAATATAACAAAAAAATATTATATATTTCTCTTGTAAATGATTTACAAATTTAATGCAATTTTTTTTTTGTGAGAAAATGGCATTTTTAAAAATAGAGAGAGTTTATTAATTTATCTGATATTTTTGTCTATTTTTCGACATGAAATTTCCAGAGATTATAAAGTTTATTTTTTTCCGTGTCGATGTTAGTTCTATTGTATTAAATGCTATTTATATCCGAAACTGTTAAATAAATTTGTGCATTCAAGATGTTAACATTTTAAATACCGTGTGCCTAAATTTGTACTTTACATTTCAACTCCATGTAAATAATCACACATTAAACTGTGTATTTATTAGTTATATTTAGTGATCTAGTCGAAGATGTTACTAATATTATTTTTTTATGTTTATATGTTTTTAATTATTTGTGTATATGTATTAGGGGTACCCAGAAGAATAGACGTTTTTTTTATTGGAAACTATTTTTCCAATAACAAATTTATTTCACAATATTATTCTATAAAAAAATACAATGGCTTCAGAAAGAAATGTTTTAACTTCACTACCACTGTTATTTTTTATTATATAAATAATGTTGTACATGCTTAAATAAATCTGATAGTACTATATCAGTTAAATATGGAGGGTGAGCAACAGTTTTTGATGCGTTAGCATTAATTTTTTCTCACGTAAAGCAGGCGCGTCGCCTTGTTCTCGTCGCTTTGTGCGTTTAGAACACACACGCCTAGACCATGAATATCCTGTCTAATATATTAACTCCTGAATCGACATCTCTGTTTTGTCTTCAATTTCTAGGCTTGTCTTCTAAATAAAAAAATCCAATCGATTCAAACTTAACAATAGACGGCACAAATTTGGTTCTGTGTTTGCCGATTTTTTTAGTGAAATTCTTACAGCATTTAGAAAGAAATCTTCAGATGTTAATCCAAATACTACCGAAAGAAAGACATGCGATCCGAACAAACTATCAAAGTTATTTAGTATAAAAACGTTCTGTTGGGTACACCTAATATATAATATACAATTATGTACTCATATTTTAAATTATATATATATATTTTTAAACATATAGTAGACCCCCAAGGTTTAGCTTTGTAGATTTTTTTAATTATGATTTTAAATCTATTTATAAATAAATTCAATACTAAAGATAATTTTGGAGTGTTTTTATTAAAGTAAATATTTTTCATTCAAGCTAATTTGAAGTATATACATACAACGAGAGCTTGTTGAAAAGAATGAAATTGTAAGTCAAGTTCAATATTTATCAGATCGATATTTTTATTATTATTATTTATGATTCCGCTACTAAAATCATTACATATACATCCAGACTTTCAACAACTGTCACATATATATGGCTACGAATAATATTCATTTTGAACCCTCTTTATAACGCCTGTTCGAAAATGACCCATTTTTTTAAATATCACACATATCCCAAAATTCGTTTTGAGGCACGAAAAAGTACTTCAATTTATTTCCCCCAGCAGAACCGAGAGTGTGACACGATGATTATTAGACGAATTGTCTGGCTTGTGTCGAAAAAGCAAAGTCGTGACCGCATTGTGTGCAGTGTACATTATAACCGAAGCCTCCGGAGATCATTTGAATAGAATGGTTAGTGGGTATGATGATTTATAACACCGCGAGAAGTAATCTTTTACATTTTATTATCTGGAGTCGATTCTTTGAGAAGCGCGTGTAATATCAGATAACAATGGACTGACCGCATCATTTAGAAAAACCGCTTTATGATGCTTCGTCTTAGAATATTTCGCTAACTAGCGATTAAAAAAAGATGTAAATTATGTTGAAATATATATAAAAAAAATATTGATTTGTTCATTGAGTTTGCAAAAATTAAAGATAATAAAATACAAGTATTTATTAATAGTGAGTTGTGCGTACAAATAACTGAAGAATGTGAGCGCATGATGATAATACCAGAAACCATTTTTCTAGCACTATATTAATTTCATTGTTGTCATAAAAATGCACCTATTCAACTCAGATTAAATATTTTATGGTGTTTAAAAAAAAGTTGGTGTTTTGATCTCCTCCCCTTCCCCGGATTATATTATATATTAACATCATGATTTTTTTTTCTTTCTTACTTATAATATTTCATAAGTTCGCTTGAATTGTCTAAATTATTTATTGAGTCAATAGTTTTCCTTCCCAATCGTATGTACAACTGTGGGCAATTGAAAGTTCACATGGCGGTTCTTATGATTATTTGATCAACTTTGATGCATTTTTTACACGTTTTTAAATGAATAATAGATAATTTTAATTGTTGATAACTTTCGTTTTCCGTTAATACTGTTGAAATTGCGTCAATTATGTTTTCGTCGTCCCGCAAGTACATAATGGCGAGCCTCTTACTCAACACGTGCGCGCGACTTTTTTTGGTTCTATTCATGAAAAGCATATCGAGGACATTTAAAAATTAGAAGCTTGCTAATAAAACACTTTATAGCATGTTAACAAAATTATTTTGACGTAATTTCACCTTTATTTTTAATAAATTCTTGTATTCTGCTTAGCATCGATAAATACAGATTTTCAATTATTTTAAGATCGATCTTTTCCCACACTTCCATGATATGTTTTTTCAGCTCGACTAAATTTATTTTTAATTGTCTATAAATTTTCAATTGGGTTCAGATCGGGGCTGTTTCCTGACCTTGTTAATGATGTCATTTCTTTTAAAAATTTGAATTGTGTAATCAATAGTTAGAGGATAAATAGAAAGCGTAGTATGTTGGTAAAATTTTTCTAGGGTTGGAATAGTCGTTTTATACAATCAATTTATATGGTGCCTTGTATGTAATTTACAGAGCCCAATCCGTAAGCTCTCATGCACCCCCAGATCATCACATAGGGTGAGTGCTTCATGAATCGATTAATACATAAGGGATGAAATCTTTCGCTTTTTCTACAACGCACAGTCGCCTACCATCTGCTCCAAACAGATTAAATTTGATTCGTCAGAGAAAGCCATTTTCTCCAATCTTCGACGGTCCAATGGCGATGAGCTTTTGCCCATTCAAGGCGATTCTTTTTTATTTTCCAAACAAATGTTTATTCACTCTCCGTCTCGACTATGACTCGCACTAATTTAAAAAATAACTCTAATGGAGTGTGTGTGTGTCAGTGCGATTCTTTGGATTCTGGGCTGTCGACATGAGCCGACATCAATGGCCGGTTAATTTTCAATCAATTCTGGTCACAAAAAAGTCAACGCGTTTCCACGGCTATGGGGGCCCACATCGTCGGTCCGGTCGAGTGGAACAATTGAATTATTGCCATCCCCGAACTGCTGTCAAGGGATCGTCCATAATTCACAATTAAAGAATAGATGGTTCGGGGTCATCGTTGACCTCGTTGTTGCCGACGTTGATTGGATTCCGATCGTTGTCGATTTTACACAGATAGATATGATACGAATGACCAGCATTGATTCAATGACAACATTTTGTATACATCGTAAATAGTATATTTATATTTACGATGCGATTTAAAGCAAAGTTAAATAACACTACCACTAACCGTTAGATAAAAAGTTGGTAACTGTATCTAATGTGGAGCTATATTATTTGTATTTGGTAGTCAGGAATTTACAATTTTGATTTTATTCAGTGTTTACCTTGTTATTTTTATTTTTAACATTGCAATTTTTACTTTTGATTAAACTGTTGACTTTCTCAGCTTTTACACTGCGTTTATGTATGGATAACACCGCCAAGGCGCAAACCGTTTAGGAATCACAAAATGCCGCCGACGGCTTATCTCATTTGCAAAGTGCACTCGCAACATTAATTTATCGAACACACTCGATCGTAAATACAGCATCTGCTGGCTTTAATTGTGCTCCAGCCGATCCGTCTATACTCGCGTGGGAGGTCGACATTATTCAGCCCGAATAGCGAACTCCCCCGAAGGAGAACAGCAGTGGCTTTCCTTTTGAATGCATAGAATATATATAGTTTTAATAAATTTCTCCAAATATAATGTGTAAGAATCTTATGAAAATGTAGAATAAATTATATATCTACGATTTGCTGAGTGGCACCCAAATAACAGGGCCGCCGAGAGCCCTGGAAAAACAATGATTCCGGGCCTCATTACATAAATGGCATTTAATATATTTTTAAAATCGTTTTATAATTTCTTGAATAAATATTAATGAGTACGAGTTGACTCTTTTTATGCTACAGATAAATATAAAAATTATGTACTGTTGCAAATATTTTTTTATAATATTATTACAAATTAAATGAGGAACATATAAACCGAATTTCGCCCAATAGGAGATCGCAAAAAACAATTATCACTACTTAGATGTCAAAAATCCACGCCAAAAGAAATAAAATCGTGCCATCGCCATCGCAGTGGGAACGTTCCCAAAAAAAAAGTTACAAATAATTATAAAAAATAATTTTTCTTATACTTTTGAGCAGGGATGGCATTTCAGATTTTTCAAGGGCAAAAGTTGGCCAGTCAGTGGTCATTTCATAATATTTTGATTTCATTAAGATTCGTGATACAGCATTTTTTTGACTAAATTCAAGGTTGTCCATGTCTGTTATACTGTCAAATACCAAATTTAAGCGCTTCCCAGAAGTCAAAAATTAACGTCAAAAGCAATAAAATCATCCCGTCACCGTTGCAGTTGAAACACTCTGTAATTTAGCGCTCATATTGAGACTTTTTATAACAATATTATGACTTACAATAAGTGAAAATATAATGAAGTACATATAAACCGAATTTTGCCCAATAGGAAAGCGCAAAAAAACAATTATCCCTTCTCAGAAGTCAAAAATCCACGCCAAAAGCAATAAAATCGTGTCGGCGCCATCGCAGTGGGAACGCTCGTTACCGAGCGTTCCCACTGCGACGACGCCGACACGATTTTATTGCTTTTGACGTGAATTTTTGCCTTCTGAGAAGTGATAATTGTTTTTGCGCTCTCCTATTGACCAAAATTCGGTTTTAATTCACTTTGATGAGTCCTCTTATATCAAAAGTCCGTATTAATATCGGTAAAGATAACTATCATATTTTTAAAATAAAGTGTAATATCGAAATGCAGATAAACAATGCATCAATATCATCTCTCTGTACTTATACTTCAGCTTATTTTGCTTTGAGAGATGAGTTGGCTAAGTTTGTATTTTGAACTTGATCTCATAAAAGTTCTAAAATTATAATTAGTTTTAGAACTTTCATTAGTTAGGGTTTTGGTTTGAACAGAAAATAGACGTTACGCAACTGTGAAATTGAGTTTCATAGACATTTTAGAGCAGCATATTAGCGCCAATCAGTTAAATTTTATTTGTTGGTAGAAATATATATCTACTAGTGAAAATGTATTTCGATATGCTTTTACTGAAATTATATATTTTAAAAAATATTTTCGGGATAAATTCGAGGCTTTTTTTTCTAGAATTTTTTTTTTAGGAATAATCACTTGAAACTGAATGTATTATTTATTTATTTTTTGCAATAAATCCAGTTGTCAAATTACTGATAATACAATATATAAAAACATTAAATTTATATAATTCAGATGGTGCTGTTGTTGATTTTATGTTAATTCTTTGCTCCTTCTTTAGATTTTCGATCTGAATTTTCAGATCGAATACCTAAATTTACTGCTACTTATTTACATTTCTTGAATATTTCCTCCTATGTCTAATATTTTTTAAACGTTAAAAGTTAACAATAATTTGCAAAGAAATTTTAACACATACGAATCCGCGGCAAAAAACTACAATCTGTTCCTTTAAATAATAATGTTTATTGCAAAAGTACTATCTAAAAAGTGGGTGCTGTTGAAGGCAATGTTTTACTCTTTTTATAGCTTGTATAAGAAGGGCATACATACATCTCAAATTTAGTTCAGATTCATTTTTTTAAGTCGATTTTAATTTTTTTTTAAATATTTTTTCCATACTCGGGCCCCGGTAATTTGTCCCCTCTCGGCATGCCTCACCACAATATGTACTAATTATCTAATTGTAACGCACACTTTAACGATAATAATGAGTGGTCCTTTCAAACATTTTGTTTCCTTCATCGAACAAATTCTGCGAATTTCGGTCACAGTAGATACGGCTGATAAACATTCATAAGCATTTTTTTTATTGTATTTTGCAACAAAGTTCATTAATACCATATATTTTGGAGCGGCATTGAGAAAAAACGACTACATGTGTGACTCAAATGCTTTAAGAAGCAGTGCAATTTTTTTTTTAATAATTGTGATACACACTAATGACCGAAATTTCTTGAGAGCACACAAATGTTCCGATCTCTTCAGTAGCTTATAAAAGGCGTGTTTTATTTTATGAAATGAAATCAAGTCAGTAGTAAACTATCTAGGATATGGCACTAGGGACCTTTTAAGTGCACAATATAGCGCCACACAGAAGGCCGAGAGAGCAGATTTTAAATTAATGCATTTGCCATTATATTCCTTAAATTATATTCAATAAATAACATTCCAATCACTGATTTTAATTTTGATTTAATATATGATATATTTAAAACATTTACGTATGAGATAATAATATATAATTTCAGTAAAAGCATATCACATTTTCAAGATCATAAAATAGCGTCTCTATAAAAATGTGTATATTTCTAGAATACAAAAAAACTATTCGATATGCTTTTATATCGTGATATTTTAACGTTACTGATCTCGTTATCGCCTATTCTTTTCATTTGCCACAAACAACGTGTAAAAAGAACGGAAAAATACGCAACCCTTACAGTAATCAATTCTCTGTATATTTGGACATTTCGTATTCGAAGCTGGCACACGATTTAATACGATATTTGTCGGGGCACCGTCTGTGACGTAGAAACGCGTGACGTGTTTATTTTAATAGGCGTAGTCGTTTGTCGACAACTCAATGTGTGAAGAGCGAAAAAAGCACGACGATAATAATAAAAAGAGAGGACGACAAAAGCAGGAAACTGAAATATCTCTTTCACTTTTATGTTTCTGTATTATATGAATATTCAGCAGTGTGTAATTTGCGTTGTGTGATTACAAAGCAGAAAATGCGCGTGAAAAAATATAACGCGAGGAAAATTACTTCTCGAAATTTGAAAAGAAACTACTAAAAAAAAATGACATTATAATACATTTGCATTTGTTTCGAATGAATTTTTACCTGATCTCCGATCGTCACGTACGTCAGCATAAAAAATACACTCGTGCGTCAAGTCAAATGGAGCAATAATATATTTAAAAATATTTATTTCATACAAAGTCAATCAGGCAGTTTTTATTTGATCAACGAAATAAGTCGTTCTACCTTAACTTACCAATTATTTTTGAAATGGTTTATTTCATCAATATATTGTTCTTCTTCGAGAGCTCCCTTAATTAAACGTTTCGCAATTTTCAGATCACAATACCTTTAAATTATGCGGAATCCATTTCTGAAACGCTTACCGGTATTTTATCAAAACACCAGTTATACGCAAAGACTTAAACGGTTTATTGACATTTAATTAAACTTCTAAAATACACCGTTCGAGTTTCCATTCCGCGGTTCGTTATCTCAAGAGCCAAAAGTAAATACCCTAATTACCCTAATACCCTATTTCGCCCCTCGTACCATAACAATTAATTAAAATATTAATTAAAAAAAAATACTAATGCACTCACTTCAAAGTAACATTGGTCCTTTAGCTTTTTGTCATACAATGTATTGATCTGTAATTTGGAAGCTTTCGTGTGGAACGTGTGTATTATTACTTTGAAAGGGTAATAAAGTTATTTTTACGGCTGATTCGTGTTCTACTCGATGGATCGATTGAAAAATCAGCGAAATTAGAATCAGTATTACTTATCTGTGTATTCTATAACTAAGCGCTCATTATATACTGTATACTATAACAAAAAATTAAGAGCAGGTGTTAAAATTTTAGCAAGTTCTTAAAAATGTATAATATGAATAAGATCAAGAAAATTATATATGCAAAGTATAAAATAATAATTAGAATAGATTGAGTGTATAAAAATAATAAAACAGTTACTAGTGGAGTACGACAATGATCACATCTTGCGCATATTTTATTAAATTTTGATATAAATTTTCTTGCTAAAACTATATTCATAGAATTAATCCTTCTATAATATACTTAATATGCAAAATCTAGATATAATAATAAATTGCTGCGATAATATTTAGCTAAATATTATTTAGATTTCACAAATCAAATTGTATAGAATGATTTTATAAATATATTTAAAAAAAATTGTTTTCATAAAAAACTAAGTGGAACTATTTGCTATATTTAATTATTTAATTTATTATTAGAAATCATAACTATAAAATTAAACATTTATAAGAAACAGTTTTGTCCAACTCCTCATAGCTATTGCCGAAAACATTAGTTATGTGTCGTGCAAAAAGAGCATTCTTAACCTTTTGTGTAGCGAGTTAATTTTAACATGTGTTATTTTTTTAGTATACTCATAGGAAAGTGTTATTTTACGTATTTTTATTGTTATTTATTTATTTTTTATAGTGCATTTTTATTAAATTATAAAAATCAGCGATTCTCAACGTTATATTGATTTGATTTATTTTACTATTTGTATTAGTATGTTCCAATTAATTATTCAACTAAATTTATTAATTATTATTTTTTTATATCAAAACAGAGGCTCTTAATATTGTTTTATAAAATTAATATGAAATATTTTTTGTTATATTTATTTATTTCGTACTCTTAATTATAATTTTTTTTCAAGTATTTTATTTATAATTTCTTCGGTTAAATATGTAAATATATAACTATCTCAAAACAACGAAAAATCAACCACCGCACATGTACGGCGATACATCTTCTAGCCGCAATGGTCAGAATAAAGCGATCGCGATTCTCTATGTTAAATTTTACCCCCCCCCCCCTTTCTTTAAAAAATGTTTGAGTAATCGCTACGTCGAGAATGTAATGAATTGTATCCTAACTAGGGCTCTAAATTATTCATATTAAATAAAAATGATTAAAATATTATATTTTTTTCGATTTTTATCTAAAATAATTTATATTTTATATATATTTATATTTTTACTGATATAATTACTTTTATAATCGATACAGATCAGTGAGGGCGTCAAAAAAATGATTAATTTATTATTACATACTTTTTGATCAGCTGCGATTGAATTAATTCAGAATAATTGATGAAACTTTTTAAATACACAATTTAGCAAATAATGTAATAATAATAAAGATTTGATCCATATTGGCGTTTGTTTTGTGCGGATTTGCATATAAATTAAATAAATAGAAATAAATTAACCGCGATCGAATTATTGATCTGATTGAAATAAGCAAATACAAAAAAGTAACATGAACATTACAAAAATTTACGCCGCACACCTGTTTTTGAGATAAGCGTTTAACAATAATAAAAGGTGGGCCTTTCTAATATTTTGTCTTGTTCAACGAACGAATTCTGCGAATTTCGGTCGTATTAGGAACGGCTGATAAACATTCTAAGCGCAAAAACATATTTTCGTTGTTGATAAAAAGCGTATTTTTGCCTCATATTTCCAAAATAAATTCCTAAGATATATTTCTTTAAAAAAATTTTTAGAGGATAGAAGAATGCCCAAATATGTTTAATATAAAAATATCGATTAGACATTTTTGCAATAATTTCAATTACCGTATGAATTCCACATTCTCGAGATTACATCCGTTTGTTATTAATTCTTTGTTTTTAGCTATGATTATTTTTAAACACATTTAATTTTATTTAATAAAATATTATATTTTATATATCGACATTTTTCAATTTTGATAAAATTCACTTTCCACACTTTAATTTTACAATTAAATAAAAATAATAGTGGGTTTTTATTTAAAATAACATTTCGTAACATATAGTGTTTATAGTCTTATTGTATAACTGAATTGCTTTGAGCTTGCCTTGTACAACATACATTTTATTGTATCGAGTGCAAAAAATATCAATTACGGTTTTTGCAAGTGCTTCAACAATCCACCCACTGTCAAACGAGACGTTTATCTGTCGGTCGGCAACGTTTCAAGTAACCGCGAGGAGCACAAAGGGTTAAATTCACTCATTTAGAGCGAGCGAAAGAAGAGAAAATGAGATGAAGAGTGGATGCTAAAAAAGCATACGTACTTTTAAAAGCCACCTTATTTTATTTGTACACAGTGTTGTCTGTCATCATCTCGTAGCGAATCGTTCGATACTATTTTTAGTCGGCAATCGTTGGAAACCTCTGAGGGAATCTCGCTCTTCCCGAATGCACTTACAGGACATCCTTTGTGTCCTCGGAACGGAACGAGGATCCTCTAGAAACTCGAGAGGCTTCTTTGTCAGCGTCCACTACTAACCTATCTACATTCAATCCAATCAGCAGCGGTATTGTAATGAGCTTGTTTCGATTCACAAAAGGCAACATTTCTGCCATTTTTTTCTTATTTGTTACTTAAATATTTGATCCGCTGTAATTGAATACAATATGTAGATGATTTGCATTTCTCGAGAATGTAAAAATATATGTAATATTATACTTAAAATAAACCTTTATAAAACACATGCCATCTAAAGTAGAAACGGTCATCATACTTTTTGTTAAAAAAAATTCTGCCGCGAAAAATTCTTAAAAAAAATTTAAAAAAAGCAGTGACTTTTATAATTATTTAAAAAAAAACTTGTGGTTTTAATTAAAAAAATATTTATTAATTTAGAAATATTTATTTAACCGCTATATTGCCACGAGCCACTTTTGTAGCGCTAAGCGCTTATGACACATATGTGTCATTCACCAAAAAAAATATAAATACGCTTATAAATAATATTCAAAAATTATTTAAGTATATAGTGACAAATCTGAAGAAATGTTTAAAATTATAACCGCTTGAATAATGCTTTTCTTTTCAATTGCCTTGACACTTGACATATATATATTTTTTTAATGGCATAGGGCAAGATCTGGCTCGGTAGATAAACAGTTAAATTAGTTTTTATAGAAGAGTACAAAAAACAATTATTGCTTCTCAGAAGTAAAAAATCCACGGCAAAAGCAATAAAATCGTGCCGTTGCCATTGTAGTGAAAATGTTAACTTATCTAGCGTTCGTTCTATGAATTTTATAATAATAATATCACGACTTCCAATTAATTAAAAATACATGAAGCACATCTAAACCGAATTTTGATCAACAGAAGAGCGCAAAAAACAATTATCACTACTCAGGAGTCAAAAATCTACGTTAAAAGCAATAAAATCGTGTCGGAGCCGTCGCAGTGGGAACGCTCGGTAACGAGCGTTCCCACTGCGACGGCTCTTTTTTTTGACTCCTGAGAAGTGATAATTGTTTTTTGCGCCCTCCTATTGATCAAAATTCGATTTTAATATACTTTATTATTAGAATTCCCAAGTTAAAAATTGGTCATTGTCGTAGGGGGTAGGTTTGATTCTAGATTTTAGACCACATGCATATACTCTAGGAAATGTAAATTTTTTTTTAAATAAAACTTTTCAGATTGAAAACTATATATAATAATTCGCATATCTAAGCTTTGACAATAGCCGGGTTGTCTTCAAAATCCATTAGTGGATTAACATATTTTACGACGAATTTTAGTAATTTGTCAATTCCAGGTAAAAATAGTTGCGAATTCACAAATAGTTTTACCGTAATATAATAATAAAGTGTCCCTAAATAACTAACAAAATAAAATACTGGAAATTTTATGATCTAGTCAATAAAAATGGCTTTAAAAATAGAAATTATAATGAGCCTTTGGATTTTTAATGGTTAAAGATATTAGCAAATAATATTTTTTAAATACATAATAATAACTTTAATAATATTATTAATAAACAGGAAAAATATTAAAATGGCAGATTAATGAATTTAAAAATTAAATCTGTTTTATGTATAAACCCAAACCACTTTATTCGAATTGCAGTGTGGCAGACTTTATCAAACGCCTTTTCAAAATCAGCGTAAATGACACATAGATTTTATATATATATATATATATATATATATATATATATATATATATATATATATATATATATATATATATATATATATATATATATATATATATATATTATAAATATAGACTATTTAAATGTGAATATTATATTTGTAAGAAGTTTCTTTGGAATAGTTCCGGATGACAAAAAGTCACACACCGTCACTAAACATCTGACCGGCCTGGTTAAGGCCCATTGTACGGTGACAATGTTTGGTCAGCATACCTCCTCTGCTAACGAACCGGACATCATGACATAAGACATGTCATAATTCAAAACGTGTCCATAGCGTAATTTATAACAACACGTGTCTCCGCGGGCGTTGTTGTTGTCACTGCGACGACAATGGCGCGGTGACAGCACCTCGCGGCCCGTGACTGACAATGCGCCGCCGAAACACTAATTATCTCCTTCTGGTGCCACCAGCCATATAGCTATAAGGCTGTCTATAATAGTCGATGGCGGCGGGTGGTGGTGGCACACAAAGGAATGGTAATGCTCGCTCTCCGGCTCGGCTGGAATGCATACTAATGTGCAATCGAATACGGCAGACTTGGCTGTTAGACATCATGACAGTGATTAGGATATTTTTTTATAAACTACAGTCAGATTTATTTCAAATAATTACATAAATTAAGATCATAGTGACCAAACAGGTTATCCAGATGTGTCACAATGACAAAAACAATGCACAAATGTGAAGTATTAAAGTTAAATGACACGAAGCAACACAGCTCCTCGTCACTGACATAAAAATAAATCAATCTTAAATAGATGCGTGTTGTGAGTCAGAAAATTCGAATATCCTAACTGTCAAAAGAGGACGCGATCTTTAAGTTACAATGTGGCTTGCATAGTGTAAATATTTTACGCTTTCAAAAACATATATGAATATAATGTTAATCTATTAAATTATTTTTCTCAGTGTTTTCTGAATACGAGTCAATAAGACGCTTTTTCTCAACAATAAAAAAATACTTTAGCGAATAAAATGTTTATCGGCCGTGTCTACTATGACAGAAACTCGCAGAATTTGCTCGTAAGCGAAACAAAATGTTGGAAAGACCCACTCTTAACGATTATTTTAAAAACACAAATTTTTGGGAAGTTTGTGTTTCTTTTTTTTTATTCGCTGCTTAAAAAATATTTTATTTAAATCATTAAATTAAATTGATTTAGTTATTCTATATACAATCAATTCGATAAATTATGTATTTAAAAAATGATTAAATTAAGCATTTTTCTTTGGACACCCTCACTGATCACTTATTCGCATAATATTGTGTATTGCACATTTTATTAAATTACAAAAGCTAAATGAAATTGATGTTTTGTTAAAATAATTATTTTTAAGTAAATAATATTTAACATGAAACTGACTTTTGCATTATTTGGTTAAATAAATTAAATATGGTTAAAACCAAGAAAAAAATACAATTAAAATAGATCATCCATTTTGTATTCAATATTCAAAAAGGTAAAAGTGTACTTTTCTGATTATTTTAAATGGCTTAATATTATTGATTATTGCGATATTTTTATAAGTCCTTATATTTTTGGCAAAAGTAGCTCTTAAAATAAAATATTTTCTATAAAGAAAATATTAATTCTTCCCAAATTGATTGGTTCGATTAATACGATTATTGTTCATATTAATACAACACAATATACATTAAATTTTAATCATGAAGGAAATAAGATATACGTAGATGAAGATTCATACCCGCTGATTAATAATAATTATGATTTGATTCTCTTGGCAACGTTTTGCAAGAAGGTGCTTCTGTTATATTAAAATATTTTTCGACGTAAAAGCTTAAGAATATATGATACATAAAACTAATTTGTAAACATAATTGATATTTGTTTTCTAAGAATCCATTTCACAAACGCATATGATTCTTTTCTTATCTATTCTGCAAACTCGCTTAGATAATATAATATTGAAAGGAGAATACTTGTTATCTTTCAACATAATATTTTTCCGAAAAATTTATAATAAAACTAGAAATCATTCTGGCATCTTATTGTGTTTATTATCCGTTGATCCGTTACGTTCATAGCGTTAGTTTATGTTCAGTAATTTATTTACCTTTTTATCAAAAATATACATACAACGCATACTAAAGTGTATAAGTAGAACTCGCGTTGTATATATTTTATATTCGGCCATAAATTCACGCCAACCGAATGTCTTTTATCTGCGAAACTTTTTACGCTAAAACGTTGGCCGCCTTCACCTTCAACAGGTAAAAAACTAGAAGCCCGGGAAGACAATGCCAGAGTATGTATGTATCTTCGGAGGTTCCGCTAGAGTTCCCCCTCATTTGAATATTTCTTGTAAATTATTCCTGTTTTTTTTCGCTCTTCTCCTCTCGCCATTTGGACGGGTCGTAAATCCTACGGGTGCGACTTTTGCCCCGGGTGCCTAAATTTATATACACACACGCAAAAAAAAAAACAAGCGTGCGGCATTCGCTCGTGTGGTGTGCCTACTCACGTAAAATACCTTTATTGAAAATCAGCATAAATTTTCATGACATGAATATCTTGATCGATGTAGATGTGTTTGCTGTAGGTAACACCAAATCGTTATAATATAAAACTGTTGCCTTTTCTTTCAACCAGAGTTCGAAAACTTACATATAATATTTTTTTATTTCAAGACCATATTTAATTGATATACATAAAAGATTCAATATTTTTATTTTATTAAGAGAATTTGACCATTTCGATTGATCAATCGATTTCATAGCAATAAATCGCATTAAACGGTTTTCCAGGATTATTAAAATCTAGTGCATTATAACCTTTGTAGTGACCATAAAAACTTCATTTTAGTGCGTTAAAAATGCAATAGACAATGCGTAACTTGCATAAAAACCGCTATTGTAATTTATACCTTGCATTAATAATTTTTGTGAGCGTCTGTCACTCTTCATCTTCGGAGACTAACGCTTGGCACAAATTTTTAAAAACATATTGCATTTAAAATCTTTAATGATTTACCAAAATCTACTAGGAATAATTCCAAAGAAATTAAAAAATATTTTTATTATTTTTTTTCAAAATTTAATAATAAATATTTCAAGTGTATTTATTATATTTTTTTAAATGCATACGCATTTAAAAATTGTAACCGCAGAATGAGTTGTTCCTTACTCATACGAATTTACGTAAATATAAATAAATAAAAAAATTACAGACAAAATTAATTAACATGAAACTCTAGCACTTTAAGTTTAAATGACCAAAATAGGCTTTTTTTAAAATATAAAAACCCTTAAAATAAATATTTCTTGAATTCTGAAAATATGTGGTATTTAAGTGACGTATTACAAAAAGTTACTTTGGCACATAAAAGGTTAAGAAATCACTAGCTCGTCTCGTTTGTATTTTTTTTTTTCTTTCTTTCCAATAATCATTATTACAATTATTTTTATTTGTAATAAAACTGCCTTTTTACTGTCACTGAGCATTATGGTAGCCAGTCTCAATTTTATATAAATAAATATTATTATTGTACTAATGCAGTACTTTTACACATATTAAAGTATTTTTTACGTACTAAATTTTAATCACACTATGTTCCAGGAAATATCTTATAAATTAAGACATAGATCGAAATTTGTAATAAAATGATCGAATAGTATTCACGTTGTACTTTTCAACTTTTCACTTATAAAATAAATAATAAAAATCTTCAGCGACACGCGTGCACTCCAAAAGGCAACTCAGGCACACTGCATGGGCAGTGGAAGAGGATCCAGCTGTAATTCAAATTAAAGAAGTTTTATTTAACTATTGATCCACGCGTTTGTACATGATGTTTAATTTTAAATATTAAAAAATACCGGTTAAATATAGTAATAAGTGTACAAAAATAATTTTGATTCAATATATAAAAGTATTATTAAGTTACAATTTATATTAATAATTCTATATGACGCTTATGTGTTCAAAACAAGATTTTTCACTTCTAATGTTTTTTAGTATAGAACACACCCCTCGGTATATGTTGAGTAAACTCAGGTGTATGTTGAGTTTCAATTGAACGAACGATATTAGGAAAGAGAAAGTGGTCCCTAGGGACTCACTTGCGGTGCAGGTTCCGGGACAAAGATAAAGCGACTGCATCGAGAACAATTTCAAAGCGTTGAAAAGTAATTTTAGGTTTTTTAATATCCAACGTCAATCGGCTAATGGAAACCTTTAATCATTGACTAAAAGCGTTAAAAATCTAGCGTCTTAGAATCTTTCACCTGGTTCTTCTACAAATATTAGGGGAGATGATGCTCTTTAATATTTGATTCGACTATGACTGTGCTTTATTTAATGTCAGCTTTAAGGAGCTGGTCCGATTCTTATTATTTAATATTAGTAATTAATATTATTTTTTTGTGAATATTGTAATACTACTATTTTTTTGACCATTGAATTATTACTAAAAATATATTAATTATTGCCTAGATATGTTAGTGTATAAATAGATTTTAATCTGCTTTCAATTTAATACACTCGAGCTTTTATTACCCTTTCGACGGTATCAGTATATCCGCCCCGCCGATCTTCTCAATATAAAGTAGCTTTTTAAATTCACTTTTGGTCCTGAAAAATCGATTCTTTATTACTTCGCCTCAGGGGAGAGATGCTCTTTCGAAAACTTCCTTTTCTGTCCTCCTTCGGATCGACAGCGTCTGCAGCTCATATATTGCATGTCACTTCTTAGTCCGATACCGACCCACCTTATAAAACTACCCTAGCCTAGCTCTCCAACCCCTCAGTTCTCTGCATGGATACATTTTTCATCCTGTCATTACGTCACTGACCGCCACTGGGCAACTCCCGGTGAGCGGCGAAAGTTGACGCATGATGAAGGTAGTGAATGGTGTTTTGGTTTTCAATTTTAATTACAACGTGTCAGAAACATTTCTAACATCTCACATCACATCTCGGGGTGTTATTCAAGGGTTAAAAATAAGTAAAACAAACATATGCAATTAAAGGATATATTGTATTAAATTATAAAAAAAAACATAGTTATATATTACCCAATATTGGTAGCACGCCTGTTCCTCTCTCTATTAACCCTACGGTTAATCTGCGTATTTGAGAATTTAATCGTTTTCTTGGCACATTTATCTAGCGTGACGACACTATATAAATATATAATATTATTAATATATACCTTCAGTAATACCGGTATTACCTTCAGTAATACCGGTATTACCTTCAGTAATACCGGTATTACCTTCAGTAATACCGGTATTACAGAAATTTAAAAATGTAAAAATTAATATTTATTATTCAGAATAGATATTTTACATAAAAATATGATATTTTACATTTGATTATAAAATTTTCTATGAATTTTATACTATATTCATAAAAAAATATGTCTATCATTTTAGGCACAGTAATTATTATCTATTAATAAGAATATTTAAATATATAATATTATTAATATATACCTTCAGTAATACCGGTATTACCTTCAGTAATACCGGTATTACCTTCAGTAATACCGGTATTACCTTCAGTAATACCGGTATTACAGAAATTTAAAAATGTAAAAATTAATATTTATTATTCAGAATAGATATTTTACATAAAAATATGATATTTTACATTTGATTATAAAATTTTCTATGAATTTTATACTATATTCATAAAAAAATATGTCTATCATTTTAGGCACAGTAATTATTATCTATTAATAAGAATATTTAATCGGCATTTATTTTTTTATTTAATCATATTTAAACATTATCGCATAAAAAGTGAAAAATTTGTAGCACCGCCTTTTGCCACAATTACAAGTTATACACTTCGTGGCATATTCTCAATGCATATTTTTGCATTTTGCCTTAGCTCAGGAGAGTGATGCCACACCTGGATGAGTGTTTCGATGAGCTGCTGCTTGTTTAAAATCACCCCCTTGGACCTCCTATCTTCGTGAGCTCTCACAGGCTTTCAATAGGGTTCATGTCAGAAGAATTCCCTGATCATGGCAAAAACTGCACATTTTTCAGCCAGGAATGCAGTGACACTCCTAGCTTTATGGCAGGGTGCGAGTCGTGTATGAACATATACTCCTGTTCACCAGAGAACCATTCTCCGACTTGAGTACTTGTCCCTTGCACGATGTGAAGGCGCCGCATCCCTTTGGAGAATATGTCTGAACACACCATGATACTGACAGGGTGTTTGACTGTCTCCACGAGGCAGTCCGAATAGAATTTCTCTCCTGGGCGTACTCTGACAAACGATGATTTGTCTATCAAAATTAGAATGTAGACTTCTCAGAAATGCCCACATGAAAAAATACTATAATCATTTAATTGAATTTTTTAAAAGCTTAAAAATCACTAAAATTATAGTTAGCCGATTTTACTCCTCAATAGTCATGTGTTTGTGTGCTTTGGTTCATTCCAGACGCTTTTTCTTTATAGCTACCGTAGATGAGACACGACGATGACCCATGAGGTTCTCCTCAACCAATCTCCTCTGGACTTTTCTTTTGGAGACTTTTATGCCTTTTTCATTGAGCATCAAGGTAAGACTTTCTGCAATTTTAGAGACAGACATCTCTAATTTTGCGGTGATTCGCTTTCTGCTACACTTCTAAAGGCAGGTTTTGGTCGATTTTTTTATGAATCCTGTTAACCACAGACTTTGAAATGTCTGCAATAGCTGCTATTTTCCTTTGGGAATGTTTAATGTTCAATAATAATGTCTTTGTGGACGTGTCTGAAGACCTAGCCATACTTAAAAACACAATTTTGAAGTTAAAATGGCAAAACTATTAATTCAAGTAAGTTATGAACAATAAACTTAACTTAAATTGATAGATAATTAATAATTACTTACGCTTTGGTATAACTTAACTGTTAAATATCGTTAAAATAATTATTATAAATTTATTTATGAGACTCTCGATCACGTGTTTTAACAAAAATGTTGGCCACGTGTAAATAATCTTAAATTTTTAACAGATGTAACACTTTGCTAGTGCTGCCACTTCTTAAAAGTGTCAGTGGTGATACTAGCAGCAAAGATAACCATCAAAACCAAGTTATTTAAGAATAGAGGCAATGTAAACATGAAAACCATAAAATATTGATTTGGAATTACTGTATATATATTTTTTATTGTTTATTAAAAATCTGAACTGAATTTAAAAAAAATATTTTATTTACTAAATTTTCATAATTCATAAAACGATTTTTGCAGACTTTTTAAACTCGTTTTCAGTATTAGAATTTAACGGTTTGTTCTTTTGTTTTTAACGGTTGTTATTTTGATTGGAAACCGCCTTAGTTACAAATAAAACAAGTAACAGTATTTCAATAGTCGGTATACAAATTGGTTGTGCAATTTATATATGTTATACACCTCTCAAGTAAGAATCATTAATTGTTGAAGATATTGCGATTTTTTCACGGTCATTGTCAAAGCAGTGTAACAGATGTTTTGGGGTAAACAAAATCTTGGATGAAGCTCGAATGCCATTCAGTTTGTCGGATCGCTCCAATGTATAATAATATAACTGAATCTCTGTATACAAACAGATTCTGACAATGAATGTGCCGTAGTAAAGACATTCGATCAGAGAGTTACTCTTAACCCTTTGAGTAGTGAGCTAATTTGTACACATTTGATAATTAGTTATTATACACCTGAGAGTGGATTTATTTTTCGAATGCTATTTATTGAATATTATTTTATATTAATAATTTTTTTTTTTATATTAAATCAGAGGCTCTCAATATTATTTTTTTAAGTTAATTTATTGCTATTATTTTCAATTAAAATAATTTACATTTAATTAAATTAAATTATAATGTTTTTTATTTATAATGTAATTCGGAAGGTCCGAATATTTATTTAGCGATTTTCCATAATGGATTATTTGCTGGTCTTAGTTTTTGGAGTTACCGTTTTTATTTAATTGAATTTTTACGCGGATATCCCAGGTTAGTTAATTTAATACAGTTTTAAGCTAAGCTTTTAAATTTTATTTGTGATTTTTATATATTTGATAATTTCTGGACTTAATCTAACTTTATTCGGTATATTTTTACGCGTCGGTAGAAATAATAGTTTAGCTTGCTCAATTAAATTTGTAAAAAAGTTAATATCATCGTAAATTTGCCTGGTGTTTTGTGAAGTGTATATCTGTGAAGCGCCGTGGATGCAATGCATCCCCGAAACTGGCGTAAAATCTTTGACTAATGCGAAACAAAAGTGTGTGTGAATTTTAAAAGTGAATATCCGTGTCAGTAACGTGCAAGTAGTTAAAAGTGCCTGGTGTTGAATTCTAACCGAGCTTCCAAGTCCAAGCACAGCATCGAGATCGAGTGAGTTATATGCAGCAGCAATTGTGATGATTTTATTATAAATATTAATTTGGATCGCGACAGATTCTATGTTAATTACGTTGGGATTTATACGCGCGTATTTTATAGATTTTTTAATTAAAATCGCGACCCCGCCACCTGGCCTTGAAATTCGGTCTCTCCCGAGGCAAACAAAGTCCAGCAAATATATTTTAACATAAGGTTTAAGATACGTTTCGGTAACTATGACAATTTCGATTTTATACTCACTGTTAAACAACTCCAGCTCGCTAGTTTTGTGTCGAATTCCACGTCAGTACATTTAAATTATTCTTAGAAGAAGACATCTAGGTACTGTACCTTCATGATGGCTATCTAAATTTTGCTCGCACACTTGCCAGTTTGACGAGGAGCATCTTCCGTTCTTCCGAGGACGACATGGTGGTGCCGATGTTGGGTGCTGTTGTTTGAGGATTTAATGAGGTCCGTCATTTGCAGATGCATAATCACAGGCACAACTCTGCTCGATTTACTTCCCATTACCTCAAGAAGCTTTTTGAACCATCCTGTCTATGAAAATTTGAGGTTGCACGCACGTGTTGAGTTGGTGGCTCGCCATTATGCACTTACTTGGACGACGAAAAAATACACCGTTCCCAGAATATACGCAATTTTATAATACCTGTATTTTTTAACAGTATTAACTTAAAACGAAAGTTAACGTGTAAAAAATGTATCAAAGTTGATAAATATATATAAGAACCGCCATGTCAACTTTCAATTGGCCACAGTTGAATATGTATATGTACATATTCAACGAAATGGATCACGGCAGCTTCAAATTGCAGTTTGGCACACTTTGTCTCCGACGCACGTAAATATACAATTATCGGGGGTCGACTGTACAGTAGATTCGATTACAAAACACGAAATGGCCAATCTGCGCGATCGGGCACGCATTAGGTATTGACCCGTTAACCATATGTCTCACTTTTGTTTCCAGGATACAACGATCCCGCCTCTAATTACGACGAGATCGAAAGTCCAGTCAGCGGCTCTCCAACTGTCGATCCAGATGGCTCGCGACTGCCAATATTGCGAGGTGAGCTTCAATTTTATTTTTTGATCGATCGGTTACTCGGTTAAGATTAAATCTATGGTTCGCGCTTATACTTTTAAATTAGGTTTATAATTAGAGGGAGGTACAAACAAACCCACAAAACTCTTTATTATTTTTTTGGTATAAGTGATGACTAATACCTGAAAGATATTTTTTAGAATCCCATATGGACCCTATTGTTTTTAAATTTCTATCGTGTCTGGAAGATCAGAAATAGAGATTATAATATAAATATAATTCCGATCGATTAGGTATTTAAATATTTATTTAATCTCACAGATATATATTGTATAATATATATTTAGAAAAATATAATAAGTACCTACACAAAACAAGAAGCATAGTTAAAGCAAAACTAAAATAACAATTATATAGTGATATATGTTTTATTTATTGACTTAATTTTATTTAATTAAAGTTGCATTATTTCATTAAAAAAAAAAAATTATTTCTTTGGAATTATTCCTAGTTATTTTTGTGAATCATTAATGGTTTTAAATGCAATCTATTAAAAATAATTTGTGCCAAATTTCACAGATAATGCTTGAGAGATGAGTATATCATCGACAGATTTTTTTTTCTAATTACGTAGCTGTTTTCTAAATTTAAATTTGGTATTTATATGTTTTCTAAATTTAAATTTGGTATTTTGCCATCTTATTATAGATTGAGAGTTGAGGGTTAAGTATTCAATAAAAAAATTGAGGGTTCGGTATTCGCACACTCTCTAGCTACGGTACCTCACGACAGTGAAGTACCGACAGCTATTTAAATGTAAGCTGTAATAATAGTTTATATTTAATAACCTATTTCTCACTGATTTTTAGACTTTGATTTCAGTCTAGTGTTACTACTTTTTTGGTAGTTCTCGACAGACAATATTTTTTTAATATTTTGATGCTAACCAAAGTCAATGTCTTAAAAAAGCTAATATCAAAGTTTGGAAACCATCGCAATCACAAAGAACCGGTCCTAGCGCCTCGGAGTGAATAATAAATTTATCAATGATGGTCCGCAGAGGGTCAAGGGATCTTTTGCCCATCTTCAAAGAGCGAGAGGTCCTCACGTTCGGAGGGAGAGGGGTATAGATCGGGCAATCGAGATAAAAGCACCTCGCGAATCGTCATCGTAAACAACCGTCAGTCTTCTCCGTAACCGGCAGATGTTGCCACGAACAGAAGAACCTTTAATTAAACCTTTTGCCTACTTAAGTTAACTTGGGGACGCGGCTCTAATTCGCAAAGGTTTAATTTGAGCTTTGGCCAAACGACCGGCAAGCTCTAGCTTATTGCTTGTACGTGAACAGTGCCTTAGGAGTCATATTTTTAGATAACAATCTTCATACTTAAAATAGATATGTATATTATAAAAGTCAAGATTTAACAAATACAGTAATTCCTTGACTTGAAAATAACTTATTAAAATAGGTAGTTCTTGTTTTCCGTCGCTTCTATTTTTTGTACTTGATCTTCAATATTGACCATCGAGATAATTGAGTGCTCAGATCTAAAATATATATAAAACGTTCTTCTGTCCAATATCCAATGATAGCAATACAATTATTCAGTTTAGCTATTAACTGCTAATAAATTATGTCAGATTGGTAATATAAATTATAAGTGCAAAACTTATATGTATTTTCGATTCCTTCTTAATTTTACTTACAGTTATGAATTTAAAATATTAAACACAAGTTTAAAAAATATTTTTTTATTCAAAATTATTAAAAAAATGTGCGTTGAGCAAAGTATATTTGTCAATATAATATTTAGTAAGATAATTTATACAAAAGCTTAAAAAATGTAGTAGGACATAATGTTTATTAAAAAAAACTGGTGTAAAAGTTTGAACTAGAGTTTATCAATTTTTTTTGTGCCACACCACATTTTAATGTTTCAAAATATACTACTCAACAATTCTTACTTTAATCTTAAAATTTCTAAATTATACTGTAAATACATTAACCGAAAAGATTCAAAGAATCATTTTTAGAATCAGAAATTAGGTTAAAATTCGATTTCGATATTTCTAAATCCGATTAATCGTCCCATGTGCCTTTTACTATTATTGCTCAAAATAATCACTATCACTTCAAAATGCGTATAATTTATACGCATTAAGAGCGCCATTTATTTTTTGCTGGCTAGTGCGGACTGTACGTGACAATAGACGGAATGAAACGTTCGAGTCTTTCTGCATTTGCTATTATATTTTGCCTTTCAACCGAAAAGATTCAAAGATTGAGAAATTAAATTTAAAATTCTCCGATTCTGATATTTGCGATTCCGATTAATCGTCCCATCACAAAATGCCCTTTACTACTATCACTGTCAGTGCTAAATGCGTATAATTTATACGCATTAAAAACGCCTTTCATTTTTTGCTGGCTAACGCAGATCAACTGTTTTAGATTGCGATCTGATATTTAAAAAAAAATTATTGTAAATAAGCTATTAAACTGCTGTATGGCAAAGCAAGTCAGAATATTCGGCTACAATTTCTGTTAATTCGCGGGCATGAATAAAGTTCACCGCTGACATGACTGGTTCAATAACATAGGAGAGATTGAGATATTTCCCTCAAAGTATTTACTGATTAATAATCATAGGCTTTGAACACCTTGCATTTTCACAAACCGTTTTTACACGTTTCAATCTTTGTTACATTTTCGTAACTACATTAAAATTATTTTCGTCCGTAGACTATTCATAAAATCTTATTTTTCATAACATAGCGTTGACTCCTTAAATAAACAATGGTGCAAACTAGTTATTCACTTATATTTTTAATTATACAAAATATTTGCTATTTTCTAAAATTCATATCAAGGAGCTATTTTAAACCCTCAAAAGTCGAAAATTTTGAAACTATTTAATTGGCTATTGATGTTATGCACAATGTGCTTAAATCTTCTAGCAACACTTTCGCCGAAATTTTGCGTATAATTTGATTCATATTTACTATTATGAATTGAAATTGTTTTTTTTTCATAAATAAGTATAAATTATATAATTGATGAAATATAGTATATATGAATAATAGTCATTCTTAACAATATAATTACGATAATATGTATTTATTATAGACATAAATATTTTTTCCTTCAAATATCGACTTTACTTTTTCTCTGACGTCTTCATTTGTAATCGTGAATTGCTTTTCGTGCTATCATAATCATTAATATACGCATTCTAACGACGATCAAGATATCTCATTTTTTCGATCATTAAAAAACAATTTGAATGCCATTCATTCACAAACGTCATACCCGACATTTTATTCATATCGCATAATGGTACTTCACATACATATACCATAAATTGTATTATTCAAAAAGAAAAAAAAAGGTTTAGCTCATCATTTTGATTTGCAAGACACTCGTACGACTCTCGTGAGAAATACAAAACTGAGTATTGTGTGATATAGTGTTGTTGACCCAAAAACGCCATTTTTCCCAAACGTGAATTCGTTTCTAAAGCAATAATTCTTATTTAAGAGACTATCAAAGCTACGTGTACATTATATATGTATATAAGAAAATTTGATTATTTTTTTTATACGCGGTTCGGAATTTAGTTGTAAAACTGGATGACATAAGTTCGAATGGCGAATTTATACGATTTATTTTTAATGGAGCATCGCTCAGAATTGAAGTTAAATTTGTTACGAAATTTTGGCAGTAAAATCTCAAATTTTGTATTCATACTCATAAAAATATATTATTTAGGTTAAACGCGTTTATAAAGTTTTGAGAGATCTCTTTAAAAGTACCGATAATAAAATAAGCTCAATTTTTCGAAATAAATACTTAAGTCTATAGCCCTGGGAAAACAATGATTCCGGGCCTTATGACAAAAATGGCATTTTATATATTTTTTAACATCATAATACAATTTATTGAATAAATAATAATAGGTACGAGTTAATATGCTACAAATAAATATAAAAATTAGACACCTTGCGACATATTTTCTGAAATCATATTTATGTAAAATATTTTAATTAGGCATTAAAAATATCTGCTCATAATATTAACATGATAGTCGTGTTTTCTTTGCTGCTCAGTGTTGCCAGTCCAGGACAAAATCAATCATCAAGCGTTTATATTAAGACTTTTTATGACAATATTGTGAGTAATCGTAAATCAAAACTTGCCATCTCTTTCTCAATTAAGAATTATGATGAAATAAATAGCTCTCGAACTGATTGAGTTAACGCAAATAGAGTATAGTTTAGTTCAGATTCCTTATATGAGGTCAGTATTTTTTTTTTATAAATATATTCTTACTGTGAATTTTTTCAGAGTTGTGCCCGGGAATTTGCCCCCTCCCCCCTCCTCATTTGCATTTTCAAAGATCAGGAAATGTTTTAAGAATCATATCAAAATTATTTTATAAATTGTCTATATTTATTTTTAATTATACTGTAGGAGCATATTTATTTATTTTATTATAATCAAAAGTATGCGGCACTCTAGAAACACTGACATCACAGCGGCAAAGGGCATTCTTTGGCGGACTGCGCGGGGAATTAGGCGACCGGCGGGACTTCATATATCGTCATGTATACAATATTGTGTAATTGCCATTCGTTACCATCCGTGCTCCAAAATACTGTTACACACATTTTGTAAAGCATTTTGTAGTGTTCTAAAATGTTGATTTTAGCATATTTTTTTGTTGAAAAGGGATTTTACTATTTTTAATTCGAATAGTTTATACGTTTTTTAGAATCTCTAGTTATAAAAATGTCAATTAAAATATATTCGTAGCTGATTTATATAGACGCGATTACCTAATCTATGGGAGCGATAAGATCTGAGCTCCCGTCAGATTTATTTCTTTATCCAAAACGGAAATTGAATATCAATGAAAAGGAGAATCGGCGATAGGATTAGTGAGCTGATCCTTTTGTATAAGAATAAATCTGTTATCAATATATAAAAAAATCCTCAAAATTTATTTTTATGATATTATTATATATACATATTCACTCAGTTTTTTTTATGCGGTAGATTCGTTCCACAGGAAAACGCATAAAAAATCACACTAAAAATACTAGAAACATGTATAAAAATAAAGGATACATTCCATAATTTTTTAAAACCGCATATAATTCTATCAATGAGTTACAATATACAGAAAATCGCATAAAAAAAAGGTTATTAAATTTCAGAAGAATAATTAGTCTTACCATATTCCTTCTAAAATATTTATTCATATTTTTATAAAAACGCCAACAATTTTTTTTTCACTGTTTTCTTTCTTAGAATTAGCATCGCTATACAACAATACTTTTCTAAAACCGCATAAAACTAAACCAAAATTGCCGAAAATCGCACAGCAAAGTTAATTAAATTTCAGAAAAATATGATCTTAAATTTATATATAAAATTTTTTCAAAAAAGTCAATCTTTTTATACATTTTTTTCTTTAGCTTTTCATAATTTGCGAACTGGTTCCAAATCACTTTCATCAGTAGAGGAAATAGTCAGTCCTAAAGATAATGATTCTTCACAAGTAAAATTAGCCTCAACTACGCAAGTTGATTTTTTTTCTTTGCCAATATAATCAGTGATTAAACTTTGCATTGGCTTTGCTAATTTTTTGTACAATTCCTGATATCCAAAAATGCAATTCTAAAGCTCGCTTTGAAACTTGAATACTCGTTCAGAATTATCATATTTTTCAATGAACTGATTTGCCAATTTACTCGAAAGTTTAAGACCTTCTCGAATTACACTTGCAGTGAGGGTGACTGTCGTTTTCTCATTCTTCAGCGGTATCAAGAGTTATACTAATGATATCATTGTCATTCCTGACATTATCCTCAAGTACTAATTCGTCTACATCGTTTTCGGTGTATGTTTTAAAACCTTCCCCAGCAATTTCATGTGTTAAAAAAAAGATTTCAGATAAAACTGTCGATTTTAGGTTGGTTTCATTGACTGTAACTGCTTTCCAACATGCTTTGGGTCTTATTTGTGAGATAGCAAGTGCAACATGATTTAAAAAGTCCAAAATAGAAAAACTTTTCCAAATGTCAGTTACTGTCACTGACTCATTATCTAGTTTATTCACTATATATCGATAAGTGCTCTTAATGTAATAATTTTTGTAAGTGGAAATTATGCCTTGATCCAATGGTACATTAGGATGTTTCAAATATGAATTACCTGAATTGTCCTCGACAAGCGATATTTGCGGAGAAAAAAATCTCCGAATTTCTTACCCTTTTAACATGTCAAAATGCTCTAAAATAGTTATTTAAAAAATGCTTCTTCAAATATAAACCGCATAAAAAGAAAACTGAGTGTATATATATATATATTTTATTAAGCTTTTATTTACTCATGGTTAATTATATTACGTGATAACATAGTATGTCGGTTATAAAATTTGTCATAAGCGCGAGTGATAAAGTTTTAGAAACTCCACTTGAACAAACGCGGCTAAGAGTTTGTGTTTGAAAATTCCAATAAAACTAGAGACACAGAAGTTTCCGAATGAACACAATTCCACTTAACGAAACAGCCAAGTTATTGGTTGTTTAAAGTCTTAAAGTTGCTTTACAAGCCGCCCGTGTTTGTGTGGGCTATAAATTATTATTCAATGGTAGAATCTAGTCGTGTAGACATTGAATGTTAATTTGATTTAGTATAAAATAATGATACAATTGATTACAAGTTATGGAGCTGTGAGTCTGAGGTGTTAAGTCACATTAAAAATAAAAATTTCGACAGCACTTTAGACGTCATTTTTAAGCTCATATCTGCGCGAATTACATTGCATTAAAACACAGCCATGATAGAGTAATCCTTTAATTCGCAATGGATGATTAAGATGTTATATTCGTAGCATTCCTGAGGGGGTAGGATCAGGATTCGTTCAGGGGATCAAAAGGATCTTTCTCTTGCCCCTGAACAACTGAATTTGGCATTCCTTTGAATTTGCATCCTCCCCTGTCTGCCGCACTTTGGAATCTAATGCATATTTAGTATCTCGAAGAATCCGTCATACTTTTTGAGCTGCAACTGGAATAGGTTTATATAATATAATATAATACATCTATCATGTTTCTAGACAAACAATTTTTGTATCATGGTCCAAGTAAAATTGCAATAAATTCTACAAAAATTCTGGACTGCTATTTACACTATTATTTAATCACGTATTGTTACTTTTACGAGGGTTTTATTCACTTGCAGGGGTTGTAATTCATAACGAATCACATAATGTGTATTTGGAGTAATTTTATTTTATATGACACTATTTTAATATATTCTCATCTATAATTTAAAATACATAGCACGCTGTAAAAATAGCTATCAGCACCCCCTTATTTATATATAAAAAATAAAAAACAAGGTAATATTATATATTTTGTATTTTATGTAGTATATATTATATATATTATCTAGGTAAAATTTATTAAGATTAACACAAAGCCTTTATTATATTGTACACCACAATTTGTAAGGTATTTTGTATTTGAGCATTAGTTTTTTTAATATGATTTTACTATATAAGCTGTAGCGTAGAGATTGAGATTTCGTTATAGGGGACTAGGCACACATACAAAATTTGAGGTTAGGTTCTTTCAATTGTATTTTGTGAACTTAAAATCAGCTAATCCAAATATGTATTATATGACCTTATATTTAGTTTGTAAACCCTATGTTCTTATTACGACTGAACAAATGTTCTTGGTTTTGCATTTGTATTACATAATTAAATTATTTTATTTTTAAAAATTAAAATGGTTGAAACCCCCTGAAAAGTGTATATATAATATATTACAAAAACGTGTACATTGATCTGCATGATCATATTATTTTTTCATAGCTATACAAATATATATATTTTCTTACTATATCGTGATGAATATCCCTGGAATGATATAGTGCGGCGACGTTTCGCCTGTCACAGAATACGTCTAGCGATATCAAGGGATAAATAGTATCAAAAAGTACGCTATACGGGGGACTGCTGCATACGCTATAGGATATTAGTTTTTTTGAGTTTTTTTTCACATCATATTTGAACGACTTAGCGCCATAAATAAATTAAACAATTAATCAAGTAGTATGGCTATTATGATTCAACTTGTCACAATCAGGATGTTAAGGTCGCTAGATATGTCATTTATTCATTAATAAAAAATCAGTTAAATATTTTTAGTTACCGCAGCTGTAGAATGGCGGACATTTCAAAAAAATATTATGGCTCTTAACTGTTCGCTGGTTAAACAAAAAATAGCAGAAAGTAGCAAGGAAGTGTTCCTTAATATATAATATTTTAAGAGCAGATGTTATTAATAAATTCAGGGAAAAATATGTTATGCTTGCACTACACTCTCTGGAAGTTGTCCGTACCGAAGTTCAACTAAAGTCAGCCCAGGTCACCGATTTGCGGACGGCGGTCGTGAATGACGTCCGCACGACGGCTGCTGCGTCACGTACAGCTGGCATACTTGCGCGCGATCGAAAAATGTGCCAAATAATCGCAATTTTTAAATTGTCATATTATTAAAATTACGCTACTGATAATTATAAAAGTTTGTGTGGGCACTCACCAATATAATATCAGTGAAAACTTTTCAATTTACGCAAAATCTTTGTCGGCTTTTGCAAAATGCCATAAGGCATAAAAATCATACTTTAAAATACGAACACTACATCTGTGACTATCCTAGAATTTGTCGCCATCGATTCTAAATAAGAATTCGTTATAGTGTGACATTTATATAAGCCGATCTAGGATTTACCTATAACGAGTTATTTAACAAAATCAAGTACCACTAATTATTTAATTTTATATGAAAAAAAATATAATAACGATATCTGTCAGAAGCATATACTATCAAAAATATAATTAATCCCTTTTGGTGCCCTAAATTATTCAAAGATGTCAGTAAGAGTCTGTTAAAGACCCCGATAAGCATGTGATATTAATATAACTTGATCACGTGACCACGATGCAGCGCTCGTCATGCGTGTTGACCATAGGACGCCTACGCGCATACTGAAATTGAACCGAGCTACTCGTTCTATCTCAGTTTGCAAAAAACCATATCATTATCTTTCTCACTCTCGTCACTTAACACGCGAGAGAGCGAAAGGGGAAGTACCTCAGCGCTCGCGCTCGAAAGAGCAGCTCCGACTTCGGTCCATTTGCTGATAATTCTGAAGCGCCACTTTACCTCCCGTTCTCGGTAACCTCGGACAACTTCCGAGAGATTTTAGAGCGGTCAGAACTGAACTCGACCGAACTAACCCACTATATTCTCCGTCCTTCCAGGGATTGTAGTGCAGGCAAAACTTTTGCATCAACGCAATATTTAATTTTAAATTACTATTGATCATATTATTAAAGGCTTGATATAACGGAACATACAACATCTTAATATGTAGTTTTAATGGGTTTTTTTATACTTGAAAGTTATTGTATAAAACTATTTTTAGCTAGTTCGTAGAACCCTTTTTCCATTAAGTCACGTTACCGCACTAAAATTAAAGCCGCGTCTAAGTTCACGTGCCAACTCAAAAACACACTCGATCTTAATTTGTCCGAGAGGCAAACATCATTATTACAAGTGTCATGGGCCATCGCTTAAATTAAAAGATACAGTAAAATCATTATCGCAACTGAAGCGCACAAATCTCGACGTTACCGGCTACCGAACAACAATCTTGAAATCGCACAGCAATAAAACGCCTTATTTACATCGGCAATAACTGGTTTGCAATATTACTCGCATCTTATCCGATTGTATCTGAGTGCATAATGTTAATTTATCGTTTTCGTTTTGCCGGGCGCGTAACTCATGGTAATTTACTGTCCAGCCGCAATGTGTTAGAAACGCTATTATCGACTTTGACATAAAATTGCTCAATGAATATTTTTTTTATTATTTTTATGCTAAAGAATTTGGGATGAAACAATATAGATTTAGAAAAGGCTTATATGCACAAGAAAAGCTGGTCATTAACACTGGTTTAGGGTTTGAGACAATGACCCTTCCAAATGTGTTCGCTACATAAACATTCAGGAAAATCATATGTGAAAGCTCTGATATTCCATGGTTTCCCAAGAGTCCTGACTTGACTTTTTTCTCCAGGGATACTTAAAGAGCCAGGTTGACAACAACAAACCAGCTACGACAGTCCAATTTAACGATTCGGGAACATATTGCTGTTACTCACCTAAAAAATATTATTTTTAATATATAATTTTCCTGTATGTTTACTTTAATATTAATTTTTAAAAAATGATAAGATTTATAGCTTTTTATAAATTATTTATTCCAAACCGCTCATATATATGCCCCACATTTATTCCGTCATTATTTAAAACAAAATTAAAAACAACAATGCTCTTAATTTGAGACCCTGTGTGATATTAATTTCTGCTTTATCTTTTTTAAATATTCATCAAACTATTTTACTTATAACTATAATTTATCAAAATCAGATAAATTGTATTTTAATTGCATAAATAAGCTTATTTTTTTGACACATTAAAAAGTTTACTTTTGTATCAGAATCTGTAAATTTCAATGTGTCATAAAAATCATGAATGAATGTTATGAAGTACAAAGCAGAATGAGATTGATAATTGCACGTTTTATATTTCGTGATGGCTTAAAAATATGTATTTATTGAATCAAAGCAGACAACACAGTAGACGGTGTTGTAGTAATGTAGTAGGCATTCAATATGACAGTCGTGTGATAAATCACTTTGTCGTCCGGTGGTGGCGCCCAACGCGATCAGACTCAGGATATGGAGTCGCTTATCAAGATGCGACGCCCACGACGCCAAAGCGAACATTATTATTGGAAAATGTGCATAAATATTAAAATGGAAAAATCAATGGCGTATGAGTCGTTGTATTCAAAATCATATCATTTAATTAAAAATGCTCAAACTGACTGTGTTACCGCAAATAGATTATAAGAATAATTGCAAAAAAATAAAAATATTTTTTTACTGAATTCATGCAACTTTAATTTAATATAATTAAGTGAATAAATTCAACATATATCATTTCACTATATAATTGATATTTTTTGATGCTTCTAATTTTTTTATGCTTCTAATTTTTTTTATATGTTCTTATTATATTTTTTTAAATGTATACGTATTATATTTTTAATTTTCAACCGCAGAATGAGTTATTTAATACTCATGTAAGATTACGTAAATTGCTACCGACTTTTTATATAATTCGTCATAATTTCCGATCGTCATGTGCGTCGGCATTCCCAATATAAAAATAGTTTTTAACATACTTTTGACCAGGGATGACATTTCAGATTTTTTAAGAGGGGGGGGGGCAAAATTTGGTCAGTCAGTGGTCGTTTTATAATATTTAAATTTCATTAAGATTCGTGCTACTGCATTTTTCTGACCAAATTCAAGGTTGTCAATGTCGGTTATGTTGTTAAAAACCAAATTCAAGCGTAAAAAAACAATTATCACTTCCCAGAAGTCAAAAATTCACGTCAAAAGCATTAAAATCATCACGTCACCGTTGCAGTGAAAACGCTCTGTAATTTAGCGTTCATAATAAGACTTTTTATAACAATATTACGACTTACAATGAGTGAAAATCGAATGAAGAACATCTAAACCGAATTTTGCCCAATAGGAAAGCGCAAAAAACAATTATCACTTCTCAGAAGTCAAAAATTCACGCCAAAAGCAATAAAATCGTGTCAGTGCCGCCGCAGTGGGAACGCTCGTTACCGAGCGTTCCCACTGCGACGGCACCGACACGATTTTATTGCTTTTGACGTGAATTTTTGCCTTCTGAGAAGTGATAATTGTTTTTTGCGCTCTCCTATTGACCAAAATTCGATTTGTATATATTTCATCCAATCCTCATTAATAATAAGCGAATTGGGAACGTTTCTACTGCGACGGAACCAACACGAATTAATTGCTTTTGACGTGAATTTTTTACTTCTGAGAAAGGATAATTGTATTTGTGCTCTCCTATTGATAAAAATTTGGTTTAGATATACTTTGATTAATCCTCTTATAGCAAAAGTCCATAGTAATATCAGTAAGGATAGCGATTATATTTTTAAAATAGTACTATCAAAATGCTGACAACTATGGAACAATATGTGAAATGCGATATCTGTATGTACTTATATTTCCGATTATTTTTGCTTAGTTTATCTTTTGGACTTGACTTAAAACCATAAATAGTTTTAGAACTTCATTAGATTAGGTTTGGGTTTGAACAGCAAATGGACGTTTCGCAACTGTCAAATTGAGTTTCATCAACATTTTAGAATAGCATATAATTTCAAAAGAAAAATACAAATTCACTAAAATATTTATATATCGCATTTAAATTTAAACATATGTTTCTACATAGTTGAAATCATATAATTTTACCTGCACCTGCCAGATAAATTATATTATCACTAGTAAAATATATATCTACTGATGAAAATATATTCTGATATGATTTCACTAAAACGATGTATTTTAAGATATATATTTGAGGGATAACCCGAAATTTTCTGGTGTAGAAACAGGAATGTCATTTAAGGTTTTTTCAGGGGGGGGGGGGGTAAAAATCGTTGGTCGATTTTTATTATTTCAATTTCATTAAGATTGCTATTATTTTATTAAATGACATGCATTTTTTGGCAAAATTTTCATAACAGCGTTCAAATATATTTTTTTTCTATAAATGTGATTCAAAAATAAACCGGAATAATGATAAGTATATCGAACGTATATCCGTATCGTGTGTTTTTGGGCGTAAACACAAACTTGCCCTCTCTTTCTCAATTATTATTAATGATGAAATGAACAGCTATCGAACTGACTGTGCTAATTTAAATAGCGTAGAAAAAATTATCGCTAGCAATTCACCGCCAGCAATTAATCGCTACAGTTTACCGTCGTGTCAATTGATCGCATAAACAATTTATCACCTGGTATTTGTAGACTATAAACTGTCTTAAAAAAATATGAGTGATGGTAAAAAAATCACTTTAGCTATTCAATTGTATGTTTTGAGAACTTTTAATATAAATATAATTTTTTATTGGCAAGTAATTATTTATTTGGTAAATAAAAAAAGAGTGATCAGTAAAATACCAATAAGCAATTAGTAGAATAAAATAATTCTTCATTAATAATATTTTTTTTGTTAGTAAATAATTCAGTTTTTGATTAGTAAAATAAATTAATGGATCAGATATTGTTAAATCCTGTACTTCACTAGCGAATTTTGTTTTGAAAAATATTTCCGAACGTACGTGCCGCTTATGTTAGGTTTGGGTTTGAACAGCGAGTGGACGTTTCGCAACTACGCTTGTTTAAAAACTAGTTATTTACTGTAAATATCGATTATCATATATTAATTTTATATTAAATGTTGCTCACGTGGCACTACTGTGACTAAAAGTGATTATTTAATAATAGTTCGTTTACACAAAGGTTTAATATTTTTTTGTGTATTTCACTTTCTTAAGAATCTTTCCTATTTTTTAAAATTCATTTTACCCAATAATTACACGTTTTGATTTAGTCCGCTGCCAAATTTTTATTTCCAATATGGCCCGACAGATTTTTCTTATTTATTTAATTTATTAAATCTTAATTTAAATGAGGAACAGGTAAAAATAAACAATATATTCTCTTATTAAATGATACGAACAGCACCAGCTCCTCTTAGCTGACATTAAATTTACTATGGAAAATAACCGAAAGTTATTTTTTGATTAAAAGTGAGTATTTGGTTATTAAAGGATGCGAAAAACTGACGGATCGTCAAAGTGAAGCGCGTTCCTCATAACAAAGCTGATAATCTTCGTTTACGTGTAGATAAAACCTCCACTTGCTCTCAAAAGGGATTCAGAGATCTTTAGTGGATGTTTCTCTAGCCAAAATGTTCCCACCGAGATCGTAGGAATAAACTGATGGCAAATTGGATCGAGAAAATAACACTGTAAAGCACTTTCTGACACTAAAGAGACCTTTGTGTGCCATTTCTGATACTGTTATCGAAAATCCATTTCCATAATGAATTGAAACAATCAGATATTCATTATTAAAAACTTTAACTCATTGCGTACGGTGTGCACAAATTTGTGCGTTTCAGAAACCTTCCGTTGCGTCGGTGTGCACAAATTTGTGCGTTTCGTCATTTTAACTTCATACGAAAAAAACCCACGTAAACTGCGTATTTACTGTAACGTATTTATTTAGGGATTTACCTACAGATGTTACTAATATCATATTAACTAAAAATAGTTCAAAAAAGTAGAAATTCTAAATTCCAGAGGCTCAAAACTCGGGTAAAATAAATTCGTTTCAAGATGTATGTTTACATATATATATACAATTTTTTTCTATGGAATTATCTCACATATTATTTATTAGAAATAGTGAAATCACTCAATACCAAATTGCGAATCACATATCAATAATATATAAATATATTTAATTAATTTTTAACACTTAACGGTCGATTTACGCGGCGATATTCGCAAGACACCCAACCGTCCAATTTCGAACAAATGTAACTTTTCCGTTAGGCTAAGCGCACGCTGTTATAAAAATGTTAACGAAAAACCCCAACTTATCGGTTTGATTCAGGTAAAGATGGTAATTTTTTTAGAGATATGTTTCTTGAAATTCTTATCTACAAAATTACAAAAAACCCAAAATATTCAAAGGTAACCGCATAAAAAAAGAAATGTTGAGCTAGACCTAATATCTAAGTACATATTATCAACCCGAAGCATTATAACAAAATAATCAGTGATTCTCAACTTTTAATTGCGTTAATTTATTTTACAACTTTTTGCATTATTATATTTTGTTAGGTTTACAATATATTTTTGTAATGCTTATTTATTTCGTACTCCTTCATTTATTGATACTATTTTCTAAGAAATAAATTACAGTAAATCAAATTCATATTTTTATAATATAAAATATAATGTTTTTTATTTATCATTATTTTCTGTTATATATATGTATGTAGAGGTATCGTGGGCATTTAAATGCAGATTCATCAATCCCAAATGTGATATTTTATAATATTTAGACCTGAAATGATCCCGATCTGTTCAAATTAAATAAACTGTTCTCAACATGTTTTCAATTACCAACACATTGAATACCGGGCATTATTCCTAAAAATGGAGCGTGCGGCGGGGATTATTTGCAAAAATTAGGACTTTAATTTGTGTAACTATCCAAGCATATTGGTGGTTCGAGTCTTTATTGGATGCGAAGTATACAGTAAGTGCGCGTTTTTCATTATTTTAACACATTGCGTACCGTGTGGTAAAAATACAAAAAGTGGTAAATATATAATATTAGAGCAATAAAATGTTTAGAATCACTGATAATTTTTAATTATATTAAATATACTATATAAAAAAATAATACATAAATTATAACAGAAATATAAAATAATAATACATAAACAATAAAAGATTACATTTAGCCATAGGCAAACGTTACGTTTGTTCGAAATTGGACAGTTGGGTGTCGTGCAAATATCGCAGCGTAACTTGACCGTCAAGTGTTAAAAATTTTGAATTGCTTGTATAGGTCACAAAATTAGATATTTTCGGTTTTTATTATATACAACAGTATTTTATCATCATTTTATTATTATCTTTATTGTTTTTATTCAAAAAAATATATATTTGGTTATTCTAAACTAAAAATTATATTTTATTTTATTGGTACGCGATCCACAGTTTGACGTTTACTGATTTTATCATTGCGAATACAAAAAAACGATCATTATAAATCTGTTTTTAAAATTTGACGTTAAAACGTTGACTAATTAAAGAGTTACGATGTTTTAAAAAAAATAAGTTTGTATCCTAATTTTCGCAAATAATCCCCGCCGCACGGCTCCATTTTTAGGAATAGTGCCCAGTATTCAATGTGTTAACACATTGAATACTGGGCACTATTCCTAACTATCTATGACACTATGACATCCTAACTATGACACTATCAAAAAAATCAACTTTGTTTTCCGCTCTTCGACGCAAAAACTATTCCATTTACTGATACTATCAAAGAACGCCGATAGATAAAAAAATCGAAATAAAAATGTTAATGCGTGTTAAAACAAAGAGACACCGCCCATTAGAGTCCTGTAAGTGACGGAAACTTTTACCGAACACAGTACAATACACCGACCGACACCTTAATGCACAAACAAGACTAATGTTTGCACAGTTAATTTGTTTGCAGAACGGCTAACGCGACATTAACCTTATTCGTCGGTTTTACCGGTTCTCGGAACCGCACAATTCGGACTGATTGAAAAATTAGCACCGATCGAGGCAATTGAGGGAATGAATAAGATTGTTTAATAGCGCAAGACGAAATTGCGATATTAGTCTAAAATTTTAATAGTGGCAGCGGACGTTCGAATAGTTGAAGGCGAAAGGGTTATTGGAATTTACGACCGAGACGTTTTTATGGAAACGACTGAGCAGCAGTAACTGCAGAAGCAGCCCTCTCACTATCTTTATTGATCACATCTTCTTAAAGACTTGTACATTAATATAAACGCGTATTATTCCTTTAGCAATACTGTCTGGGATCCACTCGACGTGACCTTTCAGTGTGTGAGCAAATCCTTGAATTTTAATATTTTTTATTTGCTAATAATTTTATATTTATTTTTAAATAATTTTAGCATATTTAATTTAGGAATATAAGTAGCAAAGACTTATTACATTTTTCATAAAATATAGATAGATAGTTATATCAAAAAACAGTATTGTTTGCAAGAAATCCATTAAATAGTAATTTAATTTACGATCCTATTTCTGAAAATAATTTTAATATTTAATTCACAACCCAAAAATTCAATTTGGTGTTGTAAATTGTTGCTTTAAATAATTAATTAAAGCAAAAGGTCTAACTTAATAGATTAAATTATTTATAGTTAAGAAAGGCGAACTTCTAATAATAAAACGTATTTAATAAAATATTAGTCAATTAGCGTTTAATTCAAATCCAAGAGAAGCCACGATTCTAAACTCGATTTAACTTTGTTATATTTTAAATGTTGTTAAATATTTAACTTTAAGTGTATATCTGTAGAAAGGCGTTTTCCTTTCAACACATTTATTATTTAATCGCTAATTTTGCTAAGACACTTGATTACAAAAAAATTAAGAACCAGATTAATCTAAAATTCACATTAAAAACAATGATTCGAAACCAACGGAGTCTTAACTCTTATAAAACTGTTCATTTTATGATTTTTTTATAGTTGAAAAAATATTAAAGGTTAAATATTACTCTACATAATCATGAAAAAATAAATATATATATATATATATTGAAAATTTATTTCAGTACAAAAAATATGTTGTAAATATGCAATATTATTAAAATAAAGTACTTTTGTAACCAAATAGAAATAACATTAAAGTTAGATTTTTTTGCAATTTTACATCACGAAATACAGGGATAATAAAATATACTTTATTTTAAAAAATACCTCATAACCATTGACATTTATTTCCATAGCAAAAAAATTAAATATTCAAGGAACAATTTGGATTTAATTATTTTGTTTTTACAAAGTTCGTAAACCTGTTTATATTTACTTCTTATATTTTGATAAAGTATTCGATCATGTATAACAACAGTATCATCTTAAAGACAGCCCATGTTATATCGGTTTGATGATAAAAATGTAAGACTTTTCAAAAATATGTATTGAAATTAATCAGCATTGAGGGAGATCAAACTGAAAATATTCCAATACAGAGAGGTGTCAGACAATGATGTATTCTTTCTCCTAGTCTTTTCAATTTATTCAAAGAAGCACAAACCTGAAATTTAATTTTTCGTATTTTTGTTAATTTTTTTATCATGTCATAAAAAATATTTATTTATTTTTGTGCCATTATTTTTTTTATTTAGTATATTAACCCTTTGACCGTGGAAGACACATATAAATGTGTGCATTGAGCACTAAAAAGTGTCATGAACCTTTGAGCATTGTAACATTTTTTTTTTTGTATAATTTAAGGTTAAAAAACATTTTAATTTATTGAAATAGTGTTCCCCAAAAAAATATTTTATCGAATTTGGAAATGGCACGCAAAAAAATCAGCCGCGGTGAAATGAGGTACCTAAAATATTTTTTTGTATTTCTAAATAATATGGTCCACAAAAGGTCCCGTTGAAAATGGCTTCAAAAACAAGCAATAAAGTTATTGTACATTGCAATGTATAATACAATAACTTTATTGTACATTGCAATTACCTAACCGACGGCACTGACACGATTTTATTGCTTTTGGCGTGAATTTTTGACTTCTGAGAAGTGATAATTGTTTTTTTGCGCTTTCCTATTGGGCAAAATTCGGTTTAGATGTTCTTCATTAGATTTTCACTTATTGTAAGTCGTAATATTGTTATAAAAAGTCTCAATATGAACGCTAAATTACAGAGCGTTTCTAATGCGACGGTGACGGGATGATTTTATTGCTTTTGACGTGAATTTTTGACTTCTGAGAAATGATTTTTGCGCTATCCTATTGACCAAAATTCGATTTTAATATACTTCATCCAATCCGCATTTATAAGAAGTCAGTTGCGAACGTTCAGTTCTAGATTTATAGACCAAGACAAAACATATTAAATAAGTCATTTAATATATTAAAAATAGGCTTAAGAAAAATTTAAATTCAAAATACAAAAATTCTTCTGACGTGATAAACTTAATTTATGAATTATATATTTTTTTAGATAGTTGCGCAAAAGAAAGCTCCAAATTTCTTATTACTATTAATTTAGTACGGCTCTTAAAGTCGTAGTTTTATATCATTTTCAATCAAAGATTTTCGCTACGCGAATTTCATTAGGTTAGGTTTGGGTTTGTACAGCAAATGGGCGCTTCGCAACTGTTACAGTAAAGTAAAAAAATTTTCGCTACGCAAATTTCATTAGGTTAAGTTTGGGTTTGTACAGCAAATGGGCGTTTCGCAACTGTTATTGTGAAAGTGTATTTTAAACGCTATAAATGTAATTTTATTAACTAGGCTAATTTAAATGTACTAAAAAATATTTTAATTTTACCAATCAAAAATAACAGCTATAGAAAAACATTATTTTCAATTAAAATGCATAAAAAATTACATATATAAATTATATGTAGTGTCTGTTAATAAAATATGCTAGCGATTAATTGCTAACGGTTAAACGACTGCGGATTCATATTAATTATACTTACTGTAATAAAGTTATTAAATGTTTTATTTTCTTTTGTTACTTTAAATGCAGTTAGTTTTTTTCGTAAGATAATGACGTTTAAAACACATTATCAAAAATATGGTATCGCTATTAGCAATTATTTTAAATATTGCTATATCTAAAGCAGATTTTCTGTAATCATGTGTGAGTTTTAAAAATTGCTTTCTATTTTTGCCAGAATGTGCTATTTAATTTTTGGTTAATTTTAATTTTAACTTCAAGGACGAAGTGTGATTTAAGTCCAGGTGAACCCAACATAAAATTTTCAAACGTTGTCTAAAAAGTCGATGACTAAAGCTTAAAAATTCACAAAAATCAAACGCAAAGTTGCATGTATTTTTAACAGCAATTTGAAGTTTTAATCCTGATTTCATTTAATATATATTGTAGCATTATTATATATATTTTTGATACACATTTTTAGCATTGAGTGCGTCATAATTTTCCATTCATAACTCATGACGAGCGCAATTTTTAATCTTTACGATTCACTTCGCATTTGGTTCGTTCAAAGAAACGCACTTGGCCACTGACTGGCAGATGGTATCTGGTCGCGTCTTTATAGCTAGGGTTAAAATAAAGTAGCTTTCGTATTATTAAGCATGTCCAGAAGAAGCAACAGAAGCCACGAGATGGGAGTCATAGATAGCTGCGGTGGCCATAATGGCTCGATTGTGCCGCCTCCTCTCGCTCGACACACAATAACGAATGAATGAACCGAACTTACGGACAATTTTGGACACAAAGCGGCCTTTTATTAATTTCGGAGGCGTCGCTTTGCTTTCGGACTCTGACAAAGAGTGATGTTATGACGTCATCGTGCGACTAAAGATCACTGATGGATATATAAATACATACCAGATACCATACACAAAGAACGCTAAATTATCCCGATTGTATTAGGTAATATGATATTATTTAAATTTAATTGCGGGATGAAAATCACAACCCTTAAGTCGGCGGTTTCAGATATTTGATGAAACAAAAATTTGAGACTGAAAATCTAATTTAATTATGGTCGAATCAAAGTGGATAATATTTGACTTTGTCGAGCAACGCTGCCACTCGTAACATTTTATTTATGCGAAACGACATTATCTAATGATACATTTAAATATCAACCATATTCTGAGGTAAAAAATACCTTTATAAACATACTGATAAGTAAACCTAATTGTTTCTTTTTAGTTTTTTAAGGAAAATATATTTCTTCTATTCAAAAATGTGCCTAAATTATTTTATAAAATCAGGGTAGCGACAAGATTTGCTGTTTTTTAAATACACAGAGTTGTGAAACCACTGCATCGTATAGTTTCCAGCCTAGATTACATACGGATAGTGTCCATAATGATTTAATTAATGTTGGGCAATCTTTGGATATGTCCACAAGATAGGCAAAACAATTAAGCGTTATTGCATAGGCTAAAGTCCTTCTTCATACGTTGTAATTTAATCAAGGTAGTGCAATGTAGAGATGGGTAAAGCCGAATAGGTCTTAGGCACCCGAGGCGCATGATATATAGATCTGTGGGGTTAGAGTCGAGAAATAAACATAAGGAAAAATCCCTAGCCATGAACCGGGACAGATTTATGGGGTATGTATGGGTTCAAGTCAGGTATTGCTATATTTATACCTTCTAGCGCAGCAAACGACATCTAACCAACAACGCGCGTTCTAGTATAATGTCAAACACTACATTTAAATATTTAACGATGTTGTAAGCGTTTTTTACTTATTGCTCAAATTAATACGGTGAAGGGAATATTTTAGTATAAAACAGTCATTTTTTTTGATACGAAAACAAACGGTAAAATTTTTCGCCGCGTGTACATTTTTAATATAAATTTATTTTTATTTAAAAAAAATATTTGTATGGACCCCGGCGGGAAAACGACTACCAGCGGTGCCTCGTCCGCCAATTTCTTGTATCATAATATTTGATTCAACATGTAGCTAATTCTTAAATAAATTCTAAATATAAAAAACTACTGCTATTAAATATATTTTTAAAAGGAAAACTATTTTAACAAAGTTTTTTTAATTAAAATGTGTATTTATTATGACAGAGAATTATTTATTTATTTTTTATTTAATTATTTATTTATTAAGAACATTAATTTTTATCGTGAAAAACTAATTTCTTGTGTATTCGAATGATAAAAGCATTTTTTTTTTATAATAATATATGTTTTCCATCGAAAGTATCGTTAGAAAAAGTATTAAGTAATATATTTTAGTTTGCTCGTTCGAATCGACATCGCATACGCTGAAAAGTCGTCCGTTTGTTACAATCAAACCGCAAAGTCGCGAAAGCTCTGCGTTATAAATATCATTTAAGAGCTTTCCATTTCCGAAAGCTCAGCAGAATTTTTCACCTGCATTGGACTTTACCGGTAAACAAGACGCGTTCGGGCGCACATACTTTTCTACTAAATACTCTTTTTCTTGTTTCCAGCGTCGGTTCTTGGATATTTGCCGAAAGCTCGGTGTCGTGTACGTAAACCTTGGGGTGTAATATAAAGTTCGTTTGGTAGGAAAAGCACTCTGTAATAAGCAATAATGGTATGCTAAGTATACACGCCGGCGAATAAATCCCTCGGCGGACGCCTACTGCCGCCAGTGGTACCCCACCTTTTGCACGGCGGGTACGGTATGTGATATTATCGTGATATTTCGGCTGGATCGCACCAGCCATCTTCGGACAAATTTACTGTTAAACCCGATTACACCTCAACAGCATATATATTTATATATTGTTCCACTGTTAATAAGCATCTGTCTTTTACGTTAACGACGATCTCAATGCAGTAATACAAATAGATTTTGAAAAGGTCTTTGACATGGTTTCTCGTGAATAATTAGTAAATAAAATGGTCGGACCTCTGTTCCTCTGATGATTTAACTCGGTTATTCTTGAGTTATTTGCGCGATAGTAAGCAGATGCTCTTCGCGATGTTTATTATTGACAAAAATACGGCAGTTGCAAATTTAAGTTTTTCTGTATGCAAACGACAACGCTTTTTTTTACTTATTGTGTAGTTGGTGTTACATTTTTGTTTTCGTTGTTTCAATACGCAAGGATTTAATTTTAATCATTTTTTATGTATATGCAAATCCACACAAAACAAATATTCGTTTATACAATTTCAAAAAAATTGAAAATGAAACAATTTTTATTCTCCATCATCGAAATACGAGACAATAATACGCTTTCTCTCAACAACATCAAAATGCTTTTACACCTTCAAAAAACATTTGTGCATAAAATGTTTATCGGCCGTATCTACTATGACCGAAATTCGCAGAATTCGTTCGTTGAACGAAGAAAAAATGTTAGAAAGAACCACCTTTTATTATTGTTAAACGCTTATCTCAAAAACAGATATGCGACAAACCGTGAGGTTTGTGTTACATTTTCATATTTTTTATTTGGTTTATATAAAAAAAAAATTTTAGGAATTTTTTTATATTTAGAATGAACCATATTTTTTTTAATTCAATAAAAAAAACAGGGCTATTGAAAATAATATTTTATTTTAATGGTACTTATTTAAAAGTTATTTTAGCGTGGTTTATTAAATTCAATAATAAATAAATTAATATAAAATATATACCGTCTTTCTTAGTGATCATTTTACGTATGTATGTTTATGTACCATATATCAAAACCATTTCTGTTTCAAGCATATGTAATGTACCTTCTCGTTGTTCATTTGCAGCGTTGCTTTGAGTTTACATAGTATGTATACCGCAAAGTTTTTTAGCTTTTTCATTCTAGAGAGAAATGCTGAATTTGAACACTGATGATGTGATTATCACAATTGTTGTATATATCAAAATAAATAGTCTAAAGAATATGGTTGATGAGATAAAACCTTCCGACCAATTTCTTATGTGCAGACTTTTCTTGTAACTTCTCGTGCAAAAAATCTAGCTGATCATAGTAAAGACTATCTGTTATTTTTTAGCCATCTTTAAAAGTATTGTAATGCATAATTTCATTACAATCTCACACTACACATTAAGCCTTGGCTTCGAAGTAGGATTTTCTACTTGACATTTAGATTATTCCGTTTATCAAATAATTAAAAAAGGCGACTCAAATTCAAAATCCAAAAACTTTTATTGTCAGCCAAGAGTCTGTGTCTCACATTTAAAACACATTTTTTCAGAAATGAGCCTCTATCGAATATTCAGCTACTGCAACAGAGCTACATCAACGGAGTGAGGCCTCCTCTCAGAAATAGTCCGTGTTCCCCTCAACTGTTTTTCATAAACTTTGTACTTACTCTTCATATATATAATTTAAATTATCTGTTCAAGTTTATACTTGCCTTGCATCCTCGCATATTATTTTTTTATTTTATCGCATTTCAAATGCATCAGACCGCGATGCAATTTTTCGCGCAGCACAAACAACACCAACGTCAATCAAATCCTGCACTGGCGACATTTACTTTGATCTACGGCGCTCGAACAATGTTTTGGAAAAAATCCTTTCAATTTGCAGGCTATATGCACACACGTACACGCCCATGAAGGGCCTTTGAACGAAGGCTTTTTTCGGTTGAATCGATGTGCAATAAATCATTTTGGAGGTGCGCGTCGAAAGGGCGCCTGAGGTACTTTCAACCTTCTCCACTGCGCCTCGTCTACCCCCACCGCCTACCGTATGTTTGAACGGGGGCGCCAACCCCTTTATTTACGCACAGGCTTATATTAGAAGCCGATTGTTCTGGTCGGCCGACATGAGGCCGAAAATTAAAAAGAATAAGTTACATTGTGCGTACGAATGAAAAAAAATGAAATTATACGAGAAAGAGCTGCAAAATTATTTTTTATATTTATGTCATTTAAAAATATTAAAACTCTAAAAAAAATTTTTAGTACTCTAAAAACAATATTGAAAATTTATTAAATCGAAGGATTCATAATTTTATTATTGGCGTAGTTTATCTGAATATATTTTTAATTAATATATTTTTGAAAACAATCCTGAAATTATTCTGGTATTTTTGGTTTGCTTATTGCGGTCATTTTCTTACAATGTCATCATTACATTTGCATTGGAATATCTCAGTGATTTATTTTCGTGCATTATTACTTTTACTATCAGAAATATTTGTCTATGTTTTTTGATATATTATTTTCACAATAAAGCAAATGTTCTTAAAAAAATAAACTACAACATCAACAGTCTTATGTGAATTATAGAAGTATAACTCTTTATGATTTCATGTCATTTGTGATTTGAGATGAGAAGTTCAGAAACGAGCACACATCACAATGACAACCAGACCGAGACCGAAAACAAATAACACAAATGACTGCACATTTCCACCAGCACTCAACACTATATCTCGGTGGTAAATTGTACACCTTAACTGAATACACTATTACCTGATTTCTGGTGTCTATTCTGGCTGCAAAGCCACACACTTTTGGTTTCAAAATAATATTCTTAGAACAATAATTAAATTAAGGAATAAAAATACCTTAATTATAATGGATTTTCTTTATTCTATTTATGTTTCGCTTACCTTTTTCTTGCTTGTATTATATAATTAGCTACTAGCTAAATATATTTAAGTATACCAATATGAATATAATTATATAAAATATATTTAAGAAGATTAAGGTCAGATAACTCGACAACATAAATGCCAATTAAATAGGGATCATGCAAAATTGCTTTAAGCTACTTTGAAAGTGATACTGGGATTTTTGATAATGATAATAATATTAAGCGACACTGTAACCTATATATATATATATATATATAGTCAATTTATTTTATAAGTTATATAAGAAAATACGTTACACAACACAAACTGAAAAGTTTTACCGATACGATGTTTACCTCCGTCGCACGGAACTGCTCTTTTCCGTTCGTCGAACTTAAAAATTTGCATAAAGCAACGAAAATATTTGTCTCCTGTTTTGCTATCGAACAGGTTAAAAACCGGCACCCCTAGTCTGCGATGTTATTATTTTCTATTTAATTAATAACCCCGTGACTTAAATTGTAATTTATTTTCATTCCGCGGCAACTAATAATAAATGGGGATTATTAATATAATTTTGTGTTGCACCCCCCCATACACTTACACAAATAAAAAGGAAAAAGATATTGCCACATAAACCCTCTGCCGCTTTCCTAATATTAATATTAATGAACGCCAGGCTTTTTTTGGTCTTGGTGATCGAGGGAGAAGGGGATATGGAAAATGAATTCGGTTTTATAATATTGGACCGAAGCACACAAACACATTAATGAAATCAGATATGACTGGATGACAAATGATTCGAACGACGTGGTGGATTAATGTTAGAAAATAGAATGAAAAATTGGTTTAATAATTATACATCTGACAACTGGTTTAATTATTATGTACATACTAAATTAAATCCGTAGTTAAATAATAAATAATGCGATTTTTATAGAATAAAACATTTTATTTTAGAAATCTAAATTTATGATCTTTGTTATATTTATTTAGAATTGGCAGTAAATTTTTACATTTTGAAAATTCATTAAAAAAACAGGTGTATTGAAAATAAATTTTTATTTTACTGAATGAATACTTATTAACTTAAATACTAAAAAAATACTGAAAATAACTTTTAGCATGTTTGCATTTATGAGAAAAAAATCTTAAATATGTTATTGTAGCTATTATGATAATGTTAAAGAAGCTTTTGATAGTTTAAATAATGAATTAGGTATAATTGAAATATAGTTAAAAAATAATGTACTTCATTTTTTTAATACAGATATGCTAGATAATAATATAAAATATTTGCGACATTTAATTAAATTATATGCAGTAATTTTTTTTCTTTAAAAGTTATTTTTTGTTCCTAAGTCTAATTGGTCTTTAAGTATATAGACCATGATCTAGAATCTAAATCCAAACGTCTGCAACTGATTCGATGAAATATATTAAAAAATTGAATTTTGGCAAAAACGATTATCCCTTCTCAGAAGGCAAAAATTCACATCAAAAGCAATGAAATCGTGTAATACATTCTGTTTCATGTGGTTATTCCTAAAAGAAAATCTATAAAAAACAGTCTCGAATCTATCCCGAAAATATTTTTAAAAATAAATCATTTCAGTAAAATCATATCGCAATACATTTTCACTAGTAGATATATATTTTTACAAGTGAAATTATATATTTTCAACTTTTTTATATGTACATACATACATATCATTATTTATTTACATCCAATGTTTAAATGCTACAGTGAATGTATATCTTTTGGTAAAGTTATATTTTCACTAGTGAAGTGGAAATGTATTTTCACCAGTAGATATATATTCCTATTAGCGAAAAAATAACTGATAGGCGCTAAAATGTGTATAAAAATAAAATTGACAGTTGCGAAACGTCTATTTGCTGTTCAAACCCAAACCAAACCTAATGAAAGTATTAAACTAATTATAGTTTTAGGACTTTTATTAGGTCTAAAATATTCACATAAGCGAAAGATAGGAATTGCATCTCACATATTGCTCCATAATTTGTCCGCATTTCGATGTTACTATGTTTTAAAAATATGATAGCTATCCTTACCGATATTACTATGGACTTATATAAGAGGGCTGATCAAAGTATATTCAAACCGAATTTTGGTCAATAGAAGAGCGCAAAAACAATTATCACTTCTCAGAAGTCAAAAATTCACGTCAAAAGCAATAAAATCGTGTCGGTGACGTCGCAGTGCGACGGCACCGACACGATTTTATTGCTTTTGTCGTGGATTTTTGACTTCTGAGAAGTGATAATTGTTTTTTGCGTTCTTCTATTGGTCAAAATTCGGTTTAGATGTACTTTTTAAAAGTCGTAATATAATTATAAAAAAAGTCAAAGAATGAACGCTAGATATACGACACGGCACGATTTTATTGCTTTTGACGTGAATTTTTGTCTTCTGAGAAGCGATAATTGTTGAATTTGCAATAATGAAATATATACAGTTAAATAATAAATTTAAGTATTAAATAATGTGTTTTTTTTTTAAAATACAACTTTTTTATTTTAGGAATCGGAATTTATGATTTTTGCTATATTTATGTTGGGTCGTACATTTTTATATAATCAATAATAAAAAAAAGCAGATCTATTGGAAATAGTTGTTTATTTCACTTGCTAACAAGCGTTTCCACTGCGACGGCGCAGACACGATTATTTGCTTTTGTCGTGGATTTTTGACTTCTGAGAAGTTATAATTGTTTTTTGCGCTCTTTTATTGATCAAAATTAGGTTTATTCTTACTTCTTAAAAGTCATAATATAAAAATAGTCATAGAAGTATTACGGCGACGGCACGATTTTATTGCTTTTGACGTGAATTTTTGCCTTTTGAGGAGCGATAATTTTTGAATTAGGAATAATGAATTATGTATAATAGAAATATATTAAAAATAATGTATAGTTGAATAATTAATAGAAATATTAAATAACGTGTTTTTTATAAAATATTTTTTTTTTATTCATGATTTTTGCTATGAAAAAATACTGCAAATAACTTTCATTTTAAAATGTTTTATTGTATTTATTATGATAATGTTAAAAAATAATATTTAGGAGTAATTGTAATGAAAAGAATAATTTTAAAGAACATAAGGATTTTTTTATATAAAAAATACGACAGCATAATAGTGGCTAAAATAATTTTAAAAAAATATGCCTGACTGCGAAATAAAAATATAGAATACAACATGAAATAAATAATAAAATATGCTTTATTTACTACGAACGTCTCGTTTCAATCGCGGTTCATTTTTGACTAAGTAAATTTATATAAAACAACTTAATAACATCGTTGTTAATTGAACATTGTATGCCACGCAACATGTAGCTGTGAAGTCAGTTATTTCCATTATCAAATTCTTTAGTGACCTTATTAAAATAATGCATCAGTTCAATAAGCTTCTCTGACAAATATTAATACTGTTTATTTTCTTGTCGAATTACTATTTAACACAACAAATAATTCTGAAAGCTTTTAAACCATAAATTCTTGTCGTAGAATGTAATCTTTCCACCCACATTTTTTCATCAAAGTAAATTTTAATTAGAACACAAAATCTGAGGATCTTAAGACAAAGTCGTCACATTATTGTTTTCTTTCTACTTCTTTTCTCCGTATTTTTCCTTTCAATCTCAATTCGGAAAAATCCGTTTGCCTTTTCTTATAACGCAATTCAATGCCAGCACTCGAGGGCTCGAAACGCAACTCAAATACAAAGTCGAAAACGAACGGCCCGACTCAAATAAATACTTATACGTATACCTAGGTATACACGCACACACACACATTATAAAAATACGTATAGCAGAAAACAAAAGTAAATATTGGTGTTATTAGCGCAAGAACGAACCTTTCTAAGATGAGGGATGAACCTCAATTTGTAACGAATATGTGTATAGTTTTCGATTATATAATGCAATTGATATTGACTATTTTTGTATAGAAATGATTCTAATATAACTGTGTAAATCGATTTCTGGAAAAATATTTGTTTCATGTATGTACTCATCCTATAATCTTAGAACGACTTTTCTTATTCGGTTCGGTGATGTGAAAATGTGTGTCGGTGCAAACGTGATTGAGCTAAATTTTTAAACTCGTTTTTGGATATGATGTTGGAGGGTTAATTAGACAACTTTAGCTCGATATTTCGGCAGTGGTGTTCCTGGCATTGTCACGAAAATGAGTTGCTAAAAATTTGTGACCATGGCAGAAGTATCACTGCTAAAATATATATTTTAATGGTTAATAATCTGAATTATTTTATTTGCAGTTTATTAGATCATATTATAGGGTCTTATTGGCTTTGTATATTTTATTGAGAATTGTTTAATTAATGTTCAAGAAGAGTTCTTGTAACACGTGCATTTTTTGCTTTATATTATAGTTTTTATTTGACAAATTTGTATTATTAAGTAGATTTATTGATTTAATCAAAATTCATCTTATTATTAAATTAAGCTAAGCAGCTATATTTTTTTGTACCCATCTTATATCGCATATCTGATTGTTGGTGTTTCAAACTAACGTTACGATAAATCCGATAGTACATGTAGACTTTTCACGTTGCTTTCTACACTGCGATATAAAATATGGAAATTGGAATAAAATTTCATACGCCGAAGAGCGCAATTTCTAAGTTCCCAATTATTCTCAGACATCGGCCGCAATAAATCCCGAGCTTCTGGTCTCGCATCATAAATTCGAAATTCTGCATCTCTTGCTCCGTCAGATTATTTATTCTCGCCCTCGGTTGAATTAATTCAATTACGGCGACCACCAATTCTGAAATGCGGACACACAGCGGCCCACTAATTGGCTGAGTAATCGCGGGCTAAAAGTGGACAGACGAAACGCTCTGGCGTCTTCGGGGCCCCCACTTTTTGGCCGCATTAATTGTTAACTTGTAATAATAATATTCGAGGGTAGGCCTTTGTACCCCACCGGGTAGGGTAGCCTAATTTCCCGTTTTGCACCCAAAGTGTAGCCAGAGGCAGCGAAGGTATGTGTGTCGTATAATGTGCGCTATTATTGTGTGCGAAGTACACCGCATGGCACTCTAGAGGTTAAAACTCTCAATGGTAATGTATTTATATTATTTAATATATTAGTCTACCTGCAGCTACACGTTTACTTTATTACATTAAAACTGAAAGTTTTATTCTGATTGTATTATACAATTTGTGCAATAATAATAAATATATTACATATGCTACAGTACTGTTATGCATTTTAAATCAGTAGTACTTCTAGAGAAAGTACATTTGTGTTTTAATTTATATATTATTATATAATAAAATTAATAATTGTCCAATAAATATCTTGTTATATTGTATCTGCATAAACGTGATTTAAAATCAGTGAAATTTGCCAATTTCATTGTTCAATGGAATGTATATTTTATTATATTTTGGCAGATATATTTTGGCACCTTTATCTTGTTTTTATTCGCAAATTCTATGCAAGAGATTTTAAAATTGTTATTGTTGCACTACACTCTCTGGAAGTTGTCCGAACCGAAGTTCAACTGAAGTCGGCCGAGGTTGCCACACTGTCACAAATTTCATATGCCGTCCGGACGGCGGCTGCTGTCACGTACAGCTGGCATATTTGCGCGCGATCGAAAAATGTGCCAAATAATCGCAATTTTTAAATTGTCATATTATTACAATTACGCTACTGATAATTATAAAAGTTTGTGTGAGCACTCACCAATACAATATCAGTGAAAACTTTTCGGTCGTAAATATTCAAATTTTCGGCTTGTGCAAAATGCCATAAGGCATAAAAATGATACACAGAATACGAACACCATATCTGTGACTATCCTAGAATTTGTCGCCATCGATTCTAAATAAGAATTCGTTATGGTGTGAAATTTATATAAATCGATCTAGGAAAATACATAAGGATATTTGAAACGATTTTTTTTAACAAAATCAAGTACCACTAATTATTTAATTTCATATGATAAAAAATATTATAAGAATATACTATCAAAAATATAATTAATCCTTTTTTGTGCCCTAAAGTATTCAAAGATGTCAGTAAGAGTCTGTTGAAGACCCCGTTAAGCATGTGGTATTATAACTTGACCACGTGACCACGATGCAGCGCTCGACATGCGTGTTGACCATAGGACGCCTACGCGCATACTCGTTCTATCTCAGTTTGCGAAACACCATATCATTATCTCTCTCACTCTCGTCACTTAGCACGTGAGAGAGCGAAAGGGGAAGTATCTCACCGCTCGCGCTCAAAAGAGCAGCTCCGACTTCGGTCCGTTTGCCGACAATGTTCGGAAGCGTTCGAAGCTGGTCAAGTCGACTGAATTACCCCCACTTTACCTCCCGTTTTGGCAGTTCGGGCAAAACTGAACTCAACTGAAGTAACCTATTATATTTTCCGTCCTTGGCCAACCTTGGCCAGCTTCCAGAGAGTGTAGTGCAGGCATTAATAAAACGTTCTCAGAAAGTCCGAAGAAAACTTTAGAAGTTCAACTAATTTAATCGCAACGATCACATGTGGTGTTAACTAAAACAGTTTTTAAAAATAGTTACGACGTATATTATTTATTTAAATTATAATGGAGATCAGCGCTTCTCAACCGTAGGCCAAAAAAAATCACATTAGGAAGGCCGCCTCAACATCAAAATAAAATTAAATAAAAAATATAATTCTATAAAATTAAATACTTAATTAATATAAATTTAAAAGCAATGAACTTTCTAAAAGTAAAATGCTTAAAATTTGTGGTTAAAAAATAATATATATTAATGAAAAAAACAATAAAACCAAATATTTTTTTCTTTAATTTGAGAAATAAAATCTGTGTTTAAACTGTTGTATTGTATAAAAGACACTTCTTTGTTACTTTCTGCTCAATTTTGGTTTCAGCTGGAAACTGTGGAGAGACATAATATTTTTTTGAAATGTCTCCTTAAAAAGTGAATATTTGCCACTCTATTTATTTTATGAATTGCTTAAAAGTTATTCTGCAACTTTGGCAACCAAAATCATTAGTGATGTGTACAGAAAATATGTCACTAAAATAATTGCTCCTGCTGATTATGAATTATTCAGGGCACTAAAAAATTGTGTAGTAAGAAAATTATATTTCAATTGCATTAATACAGACTATCAGTAATAACTATTAATAAATAATATGTAGTTGCTTAAATTAATATACATATATAAATAATATTGGAATCGAGGGGATTCATCGCCATTAAAACTTATTTTTCCATATTTCGGCTGTGATGCTCCAGCCATGGTCACGAATTTTCCGTAACTGCCGCTCTGATCCTTGAATTTTTCGGTGGGGCAGTATTTATTATATTATTTAATTGTCCATTTTTCCGGGGATTTGTGTAATTGTTTGTGATTTTTTTACAAAGACACGATTTTTTAAAGAGATTTTTATCGAATGTATGATCTCACAAAGTGGATTTTTCATTAAAAAAATTGATCGAGTTTTTATATTATATTTTTTTTATAAAATTTTACGTTTTTTCTGACCAATGTAATTTTGTCAGAATTGCTACTATAAATTTGCTACACTCCTGATTCAATATAAATGTTGTCTTATTAATTTGGTAGAATGGTTTTTATTTTATTATAATATTTAAGATTTGTTTTACTCTTTGGATATTCGATCTATTTTTTTTGCAATTTCTCGCAGATTTCATAAATGTGAAGTATTATTTGTTTTTTTTTTTATTATTATATTAGTTAGGCCATTTAATTTTGATGCTTTTTTTTATATCTTTAAATTCCATACATAAATGTTTATTATCTGATGTTTTATTAACCCTTCAGGCTCAAAATCTATATTAATATTTGATATTAAGTTTTATAGCATAATTTTGAACAATCAATACTTTGAGAACCACTAAAATGCTTTTTTATTTAGTTGCAGAATAATTACAGAATAAATGTTGTTTTTTTTTATTGTTTTGAAAACGTTTTTGTTGATATTCTGGGCAAAAATGATTTTCCTTCCCAGTGGTTGTCAGAGTTTTTTATTTAAATTAATTTAAATCGTAATAAATTATTTAATTTCAATAAAAAAAATTAATCAACTTTCTGAATAAAGAGTTTCAGACTCATCTATACGTTGAACCATATTTTATATGTTATGTTTTTATTTCAGAACTAACCTTTTCGATATCTTGCTTCTATGCATTTTTTTTATATCACAGAATAGATTTTCATTAAAGTTGATTTATTTGTGCTTTCCTGCAAATCCACATCTTGGCTATTTGAGGTGTTTCTTAATATTTTCATAAGAAATATGTAATATACATATAAATAAATAACAAAAAAGTTATTTGATAATGTACAAAAAACTTTATGTAATAATAAAATATTTACATTACAACAAATACAAATAAAACATACTAAATAAAAACTATAAAAAATCTAACCTGACCTAACATAAAAATACTAGTACTAATAATTTAATTTTACATGATATGATTCGAAACATTTTTCTATACACAATCCAACTTCACAAACATGGTACGAAAACGTTTATGTTTGGCAAACTACACACCTTTTTTAAGGATGTTTTTAAGTCTCGGTTGGTGAAATTTTTCTGTTGTGCCTTTCTTTTAGTCTACTAAGTGATTTTTCAGATGGTGTTCTATGTGTTTCTGTTTTGGGCCTATATTTTAAAAATAGTCCCTCAATAAGTTGCATTCTGTATGAAAGATGCTCAATTATTTTCTTGCTATTTTCCTTATATACTATCATTGAATGTATAATCAAAGAATTCAGTAACCGCCATGTACTATTTTTTCATTGTTTTTCTTTCAATGAGGTCTTTCAAAAAATTGTCTACTTCATGGCGCTCTTGTTATTCAACGTCAGATTTACTCGATAGTGGTATTTTCGAAGAAGATGCCATTTTGATTGGGCTTTATAAATAAAATAAACAATAAAAAGTAATACAAATGTAATCTCTTAAAACTTCCGCTTATAAAAAAAACATTTATATTTGTCAAAATTAGTTGAAGACCTAATTTAATTTTAAATCACTGTAATTAATATAATCAAATATGTAATATTGTGTAAAAGTTGAGCGATTTTTAACTTGAATCAAATTGTAATATAAGGTTTTGTTTTCAGGATGAATAGGCAATTAAACGCAGCTGCTCCACAAACAGATTGCTTCGGAAGAAGAGAACGAAATGTAAGTGGAAATATAATTTGTCAATATTCAAAACTTTCTTCATTTTTTACGCCGCACTTTTTGCAATAATAATAAATCAGACCAAAATAAAATCGAATACATATTTTAAAGCACAATTAAATTAGGATTAGAAAACATATATTAACGTAAACGGCTAGTCACATTCCAAATCCAATTCTAAAATGACACCACTTTAAAATTTCACCGGAAATTACCGCTCTTCGACGGATATTGATAGTCATATTTTCTCAAAGTTTCCGCAGTACGCGAAAATGATACTATTTACATGATTAATGGTAATGTGTGGTACAAATTTGTATAGTGTAATGTAGCCGTTCTAGGAAAATCTAGTATAGTTTCGGTCTTTTAAAATTTATTATTAAATATAATTTATTGAACTTCTCTTTATTGCGAACGTCAAACTTAAATCATAATAGGGAAACATTTACGATTTGACAATATTATGGATAAAGTTCAAAGCACAGTTAACTCAAAGGATTACGTGCGTTGAACCGTAAACTATTTAGAACTTTTCTTTATAGCTGGAAAACGTAGGGTATATATGATATGGTTAACAAGCATAAAAATTAAAATGTGCAAATAATATTATTTGCTTGTGTTTTTATGATTTTTAAAAATATTTTGCTCCTAATTTTGTTCAACTCAAAAACATAATTGGCTCCCGAGCTTTTTGCATAATCTGCAAACAGCTTTTGGCTATTTTGCGCGTATGCAAATGTAATAGCTAACAAATAGTCCCGCTGTGTAATTGATTGCTATTTTCAACCGCAGACTGTAGCCGTGGAGCGAATCCAAAGCCACAGATGTTCCCGGTTGGCTGACGTGACGTGCGAATCAATCGGAGGGATGAAAATGTTTCAAATTTAGCATTTTTTATTATTTTGCATTGTATGCACGACGGGGGTGCATTCAGATAAATGTATGCTTAAGTAAGTCTGGCCATTCGTAAAATAATTAGGGGGGTAAATCATATAAAAGTTATTCAAATCACTGGCGCAAAAAAATTGTCTTTATGATAAAAAAAATAAAAAATAAATCATTTTTAATATTTAGTTAAATATTAAAGTAGGATATTATTTATGCATTTAAACTATAAATTAATATGAATTCTTTCTATTAAATAGTATTTTGTCACCACGTAGATTTTCAGCATTTTTTTTATATATTTTTAAATTGAATATATTTTAATAAATGCTTTAATGCCTTTTTATAAAGTGGGCTTGCTTTGAATTAATTGGTCGATTAACTGGAACAGTGGATGCGAAGAGAGAAGCGGCGGTTTCTGAATTTAACTCGGCTTCCTCTTACTGTCAATCCAAGTTAGATGCCTTGAACTCTGAAGTGTGAATGTTAGAGAAAAGTCCTTAAACAAAGCGTCTGTAAATGATTTCTGATTGTTCATGTTGCTATTTCCATGGCAGATTTTTAGTTTAATGGTTAATTACAGATAGGTGGCAATTTAAAAAAAATAATACGAACGACTACTTTGAGCTAATTTATGTCACGTACCTTGAGAATTTAGCCGTTAAAAGTTTTCTCACGGTGTGGTCCTATTGTAACAAAGAAACCCATTTTTTTGCTTCAACATAAGCTTAAAATAATCAGTTTTAGGAAGTTTATAATTAACTTAAATTATATAATAATTAATTTATAAAAAGGTGACAGTTGTATTATTTTATTAATATTTTTTTCAAAATCTGTCTTTTGACAATAAGTATTTTTTTAAACTATTTTCTATATTTTCCTTGATTAATAATAGTAAGAAAATACGATGAAAAATACCCAGTGAAATCTTTCTTTAGTTTTTAAGCCAACTTACCTGATAGATATTAAACAGAATTCTTTATTGCTAACTATGCTGTAATATATTGTTGAATGTTCATATATGCTTGTAAATTCTGCAAAAAATCTAAGGATTCAATAAATATGTAGTATCTTTTAAAATGTTTATTTTTTAAATATAATATCGTGTTTTGAACAATAAGAAGCGTTAACTTTCCTTACATTCAGGCACTTCTAAAAATACTTTTTATGCTGATCCTTTATTGTGCTATCCACGAAACATTTTTTTTTGAATATATTGAATAAAAATATAGTAGCTATTGTCGTATTCATATTTTTTTTTGGAATCCATCTGAATATTTATAAATATTTCGTGTTTAAAACAATAAAAAGCTTTTAAACAACCTTCTTTACTTTCCGGTATTTATAAAAATACTTTTTACGCTGATCGTTTATTGTGTTATCTACGAGTAGCAATAAAAATCAAAAAGATGACTATGTATAAAAATATTTTTGTCCCATTTATTTCTTCACTTTTATTCTTTTTTTTATTTGCAACAAAAATATTTTTTAAAATGCGGGTGGCAAAATAGTTTTTTGCGTTTGTGTGCTTCCCAAATGTTTTTACTTAGGAGGACAGAGCATCATTAGACAATTTATTCCAATAAAATATATTATTCGTTATTTTCTGTCACTTAGGATTATCCAAAAGGACATTATGAAAAAAATGCATAAAAATTTTTAATCTGTTTTTTCAAAATGCAACATATTTTTTTGGAAAACATATTTATATGACATAATTCTGTTATTTTTGTGATTGAAATGTGATTTATAGATATTATTTTATGTTAATCATTGCACATTTAGTATTAATTTCTGAATATTCAATAATATTTATTTTTGAAAGATTTATCTTTCGTATACTTATTTATTTCAACTCATTTTAAAAGTAACAATAATTCAATTTGAGGTATAAATGTTTATGTAAATATTAAAAAATCAAAAATGTATGAGTCCTAGACATTTTTTTAATCATTGATTTTTAAAGTGATGTCGAGTAATAAAAAGTAATAATATTTGTTTGATACAACAATAAAAAAAATGCATTTTTTTTGTAAATTTAAATTTAGTTTGATTTAAAAAACATCCGACAAATAAATATAACTTATTTTAAATATATCGTTTATTACAACCTATTTTTGGTTGGTAACAGAAATAAATATCATTGCATTTCAATATTTTAAAAAAACATACATTTTGAGTATTTTTTTTTTATTTAAATATAAATATTGCGACTTACTTATTTCTAATATATAACACTTATGTTTTGTGAAGCATATTTCATACATTATTTGGATAAAAATATGTTTGAATGGAGATAAAAATTGTTTTTGTTTTCACTTCGCCAGCCATCCTTATCATAAATTTTTTTATTTCTCTGTTACATAATAGAATTTCTGGGAACTGCTAGATTCTGTTCCATTTGCCTGATATGAAGCATATGTATTATTTTTATATTTCATATACAAATATTAATTTAAATTTTAAAAATTATATATATATAAGTTTATAGTATATTTCGGCCCTCTTGAACTGAAAGGGATAATTTTATACTGCTTTTGATATCCTACCCCAATAAAACTATTTAGTTTAATCTTCTATAATTATTTTAGAATGGGCATCGTTGTTTTTGTAGTTCTAAGATATAGATATATCGTTTTTAACTAATAAAATGTACAAATTTCAATGACAAAATTTCCTCGCTCGGTATTACCTGTATTACCGGTGTGGTTACTACCGGTATTGCAAACCTTAAAAAAATCAGGCAGAAGTCCGTGGTAGAGTCTTAAAATATTTAAAATTAATTGTGAGGAAGTTGTCACTTGATTTTATAGTGTCCCTGGATTGTCATATTATTGAATGCTTCCGAATTATTTTATTTTAACATAAACTTTTTTCAAAGCAGTTTGAGTTTATATATTTCTTAAAATACGCTGTTGTTCTGTCGTTCAAAACGGAATATCACAGTTAATTTTATCATTTAGAATCTCCCTGAAAATTTTACAGTTCGTTATTTTATTGAGAAGGGTTGGTGCGTTTGGTTTTAATTAAAATATATTTTTGTGGATAGTATTTTCATAAGAAAACAATTTAAATCCGACAATGCTGTAAAACAGGGCTTTCATTGACTCTCAAATACCGGACTGAAAAAGCTACCGCTGGAATGGCAAAAGTGTACTGACAATATGGATGCATACTTTGATGAATAAAACTATTCCTTTCTATAAAAATTATACATAACCACAAAATCCAAGCAAAGCATTCGATTGGCGTTAAATGTACACAGCATCCACCCATCGGTAGTACGTCAATGGTCCATACGTCAATGTCAATATTGCACCTGCGGACGCCAAGCGAGAGGATGGCGGTGGAAAAAAATACAAAATACGGACTGAATCGGAAAAAGGGCGTCGTAATCGTAAATTACGAAATAAGGGCGTTTAGAGAGTACCGGGGCCGTAGGGTCTGTTGCCGGTCGATTAAGCCGGTGGCCCATTTAAGTCCATAAATCATAGGCCGCGGAGCCAATGTCACAAGTATGTTATTAGTGTACCTGTCAAACGCAGGATTAAACCTTTTTGATAAACGGAAAATGGAAAAATCGGGGGAAAACCCCGTTGTTTTGTCGGTATTTTGTTGTTTACCAAATTATATTGAAATGTGTCGGTTTCGATTCAATCCTCGCAAATCAAATTAGGTGTTCATTACTACTTTTATATATCAATAACATATTAATGAATTATTTATAAGTATATTTTATATAATTTATTTTGACATATACATGTAGCTTATAAGGTGTAAATGACTTAGACCGTTTTCAAAATTAACTTTTTATTGTATTAAAATTGATTTAATACAATAAAAAAAAATCTTTCACTTAAAAGAAATATATAACATATCTTTTTTTATTCTCTGGAAGTAGGATTTTGGGTTTTAAGGTTTTTTAAATATTCATACTAAATTGCTGTAATATGATATAGCAAATCTGTCATATCTTTAAATTGTTCTTCTGTTATTAATCTGCTGGTAGATTAGAATGGAAGTAAGGAAATACTTTATATATACTAAACTATGGAAGTCAGCATCATCATCTAAAGAAGTCTTATAAAACATCTTATATGGGGCATTTTTTTAAAAATGCATCCATTGTATTTTTTTGCCAGAAGACAGATACACCAGCGGTATTTTTGCTTCTTCTAGCTCTTTGATCGAAATAAAATCTTTTTAACACAATTCTTTTAACCGAAAATGCTATTAACTCATAATAATGTTGAAAAGTTGAAATCACGATCATTTTAAAAAAACGTATTGCTCCATAATCCATGGTCCTTAATGCTTCTTAATTTTGTTTCAAAATACGAGACAAAAAATGCTTCTAAGCCTTCGAACATTTGCGAATAAAATGCTGATCAGTCATGTCTACTATGACCGAAATTCGCAGAATCCGTTCGTTAAAGAAAGCAAAATGCTGGCAAGGCCAACCTTTATAATCGTTTAACGCTTATCTCAAATTTTTATGAAGTTCAATCTATCAATTTTGCTAAACTAATTCAGTTGTAGCTGATTTAAAAAGCTATATTGTCCCTGATAAAAATATATGTAATAATTTAGGTATATTGTTGACTGATTTTAATAAATCAGCATTTTTTATGCATATTTTATAAAAGTATTTAAATGATTTTTATTTATTCATACAAGATTTTAATTGATTTTTTGCACTAAATTAAATAAATTATTATCAGTAAGAACCGAGAAAAAAATTACGAATATTTTCAAATAATAAATTTAAATGTAAGCAGAAATACCAAAGCACATATTTTGCTGTAGAGACTAAAAATAATATATCAATGCTTCCTGATCTTCAGTTAAATACACTCAAATTAGCTTTTATTTCTTTGAAATTATAACCACAAACGCATCGAGCGACAAAAGTTGTACGCACGCGGCATTGAAACGGTTACTAGCAAAGCCAAAACACACTATTAATATAATTTAGACTTCAGTTTTTAAAACTGCATTAATCTTATTCTACAATATAGTATTAATGTATAATTTTAAAAACAATCGTTCGTTGATTAATCAACATGAAAAAAACAATAGTTTAACTTTGATCTCCTTCAAAATCTGCTCTTTAACGCATATGAATATTATTAGTCAAATTGTTGCACCTTTACCTTGCTGAATTCTTTAAGAATTAATTAAACCATTTTTAACTGGCATACTTTGACCTTTTGCGTAAGCATATAAACATTTTTTTCTTATGCCCCAATATATCACAGTTCATTAAGAAATGGATTTAAAATTCTAAAAAAATAACATTACGATTGCCTCAGGGTACTATTGGAGACTGCTCGATTGGAACTTACGATAATGACCGGACGTAAAGTAGCAATTTTCGCGACGAAAGTAGATGACAAATCCCCTCTCCGGGAAAGCAGCGACCGCGATTTCGCATTCCGAAAGGGCATTAAGGGCATATCTATAAGAACATCAACGCTTATCAAGAGGGGGCAAATGGAATTATTAGCACTTACTTTTTACTTCAACCACCCACCACCCGCCCTATCCACAAACCTACACTTCTTAGAACACCGTTATGTTTTTTTTTCTCTCTTCGAAAATATAGCATCGATATCGACAAATTTTTTTTTATGAAATTATCGCTAGAAACACTGACGATTGTAGTTGAAACGTATTATATATAGATAATAAATTTATTACTATAATATACTAATTAAAATTGATTCAGTATTTCTCTTATCGATACATTGGATGATTTGTTGGGAAGCTCAGATCTAAAATTGGGAGTAGAGGAGTAATGGAGTGAAGGAACCGGGACAGAGCATTGGAAATATGAAACAAGTGGATAAAGCTAATATAGGTGAACAATGAAGAGTCCTAACCCTGGGGGTCGGTGCCGAAAGAGAGTACTCCACGTTTGCACAAGTACCAATTTATTCCGTAGTCAAAGGGCCTTCCGTCAGAATATTATCATATTTTTTGTTTGTCCTCTCTTGCGCGGCCATTGATCCGTAAAAGGCGCTACTTTGCCCTTCGTACCTGGCCAGTACCTTTGCTTTGGTGAAAAAACGGGCGTTTCGTGCAAAAGTGTGTTAAATATTTACAATGCCATCCAGTCGGGCCGGGATGACAAAGTGTCCGCCGAAAACCCCGGAAAAAGGACAGAGGGAATTATTCTATTTGCTCTCGACTCGAAATATAAATATTTTCAATGATCTCCTTTTCTGGATGATCGCAAGAGAGTGATAAAATAAAATTTTACCCTGAAATCAAATATATTTTTTAAGCACTATAAAATTTTAATTTTCTAAAAATAATTTTACAAATTATATACACTATATATGTTACTAGTTTATGGTATTGTACGACAATTTTATTTTATTTGATAAAAACATTAGTGACTCCCTTGAAGTTCAATCACCTCAATATTTAGTTCATAGTTTAAAGTTTTTATTTTTATGCACATTTCAGATTTATAATATATTTCATAATTAAAAATGTTTGCTCACAGTAGTACGTAGTACTGAAAACACTAAATTTCAGTATTGTTAAATTCGATTAACTGTCATTAAAGTCAGGCTGCAAAATATATTTAAACAAGGGTGAGTGTTGCTGTAAATCGTTAATCTGTTCATAAAACACATCTACAAAGTTGAAATCAAAGTCATTATTTAAGGGTCCATAAACTTTTTTAAGTATAGAAAATATAATTTTTTTTAATTCACTGTCTTTCTTTAAAAACTAAATTTTTTCAAACAAAAAAAAATTGCTTTTTACCTTGAAGATTTTTATTTTAACAATTTAAATTCTCTGTAGTGTTTTTTAAAAACATTAAATTAAAAGTCCACGTGTCATTATCTAAATCAGGACATTCTTCATCCATTTTCATGATTTTTCCTCTACCACCAAATTTTATCTGGCTGTGAATCAATCACAGCCACGCGCGGGAGTGTTTGACTTTTGCAAAAAATCATTGACATATTAGATGGAATTAAAAAAATTTTTTTTTAGTACCGAGATTTTCGAGCCGTGTCACCAATAGTTGCATATGTTGCGGGCGCTGATCTAGAATCATAAATATATTTTTTTCAGCCTCTGAAAATATTTTTATAGGTCTTGGTCTCGATATATTTTAAATCTCATGGTTCTTACTGTTCGATATTTCGGCAGTGATATTCCTGCCATGTTGCTTATTATTATATTTACTTCATATTTATACTGTAATTATCCTCTAATGTTCATGAAAAATTGATTTCTAAATTAAAAAAACATTATAAAATCTCCCTAATAAATATTTTCTTATTAACCAGGAAACAATATAGATCTCTTAAATATTTATTATAGTGAGGCCATTAGTTTGCACGACTCTTTCAATTAAACATATAACTTCTTTGTGACTATTTTTTAAAGATCTTATACAAATAAAATTTCAACGCAAAGATTTTCTCAAAACTTCTTAACGCCAAATGCTGCACTTAAAGTATAGTTTTTTTAATAAAATATATGTTAAGTTATTAAAATGCGACGATCATCTTATGTTGAGTTTGCCCTTAATATTCTCAACGCCTGATATATCATAAATAAAGTGACTAAACCCTCGTTTAATGTGTTTTTTAAATAATACTATATATGTCATTGTTTAAAATTTGTTATTAGTTACAATTTAATAATAATAAGAATATAAAATAAAACGTTATTTATAATTTATGAAAAAAACTAAAAATAGATATACAATATATAGAAAATAAATAATTAATTAGGTGATATTTGAAGATTTATAACCATTGATATGTTGTCTTTAGCCTCTAAAGCAATATGTGCTTGTAAATATAAGCTTGTTTTTTATCGTAGTCACTGAAACACTAAATTAGTAGGTTAGTGTGGTTTAGAATAATATTTTCTGGATAGAAAATTAGTGTTTTTTAATTGTCGATATTATTTTTATAGCACAATTTTAAATGACTTAGGCTAATATTTATTTTAAATAATTCTAGGCACGTCCAAAATATGTTTATTATCCAGATATAAGCCCACTGCCAAGTATAAGTAACTGCCTTTCATATTTAGGAAAAATTGTGGCAGGGTTTGTCTACGTTTTGTGAAAATTATTGCTTCTCTTTTAATTCGCTTGATTTTAATTTTCCACCTATAAAAATATTTATTAATTCAAGATTGGTTCAAGGCTCTTTTAAAATATATTGTACAGGTTATTGCATCGTGATAATGATCTAAAACAGTGGTTCCCAAACTATTTTGGCCCACGGACCCCTTTTCATACTCAAAACTTGTCCACGGACCCCCGGAGAAAAATTACAAGAATGCATAATAGAAAAATTACAAATGTACAATGTTAAATGGTGACGTAAAAATAAAATATAAATAAAACATTTTGTTGAAAAAGAATTTATTAAAATTATAATTTTTGTTTTAAAATACTAAAAAAAAATTAAATGTCTTGGATGAACCTGATAAGATGTAAATGTAATGAGTGTATTTATGTCCGGCTCAATGTTTGTGAGTAGCAACCTCAAATCCCGAGTACTAATTTCTAGTCAGTTTCTTTTTTTGTGATGAGAAACCACATTCTACCAAATAGGAAGACTGAAAATCAACCAACAGCTTCTGTACAATAACCCATAATGCTGGATATAAAATTAGGATCTGTTTTCGTAACCAGAACGTTGTCGTATCCTTGTTTAAACATTGTAGATAATTCAATAAGTTGCTCTTGTATTAGTATGTATTCATCTGTATTTGTGCTCTGAGTTTAACTACTTGCAAAGGGGTTCAACACCCAGTCGGGAATATCCAAGTGAAGATTATCTTTGGTTAAGGTCCGAATGAAGCGATGTTAAGTGTTGACAATAAGCAAACAAATCTTCATCTCTATTTTGCAATTTTGAAAGATTGGAAACTGAGAATATTCTCCTCTTCCCTAGTTTTGTTTGTAAAGCAAAAGTTTTGCAACAAACACAGATATTACACTTTTAGTTTTGATTAAATTTAATGTGTCACCTTGTGGTTTCAAATTAGTCTCGTTAAATCTGGCAAATAAATCAGTCATATAAGCGATGTCATTTTTTGAGATATTTAAATTGTGACGCAAATCATTGCCTTTACTCTTCAGGAATTCCAGCACTGAATCAAAGAGCGAATAGAAGGGATCCAAACATGCACTTTTAGATAACCAACGTACAAATGTGTTAAGTAGTAAACGATTATAGTCATAAGTCATCATCATTTTTCAAAGTTGAGCAAATAATCTCTCATTTAAGGCAATCTTTTTAATTTTATTAACTGCACTAATGACATAATGTAGTGATTTATGCAAACGTTCACTAAGGATTTTGTGACCAAATGATGTCGATGAATAACACAATGTACCGATAATACATTTGGTATAGCTTGTAAGTAGCAACGGAGATGATATTAGTCAATGGTATAGCTTTTACTTCGAAAAATCTTTTTAATTCAGTAAATAACGTTTCACCTTTCGTGTCAGTTTCCAAACATTTAGCAAATAACAATTATTGTGATTTTTTTATTCATTGTTATTTATTTTAACTTTCATATTAATAAAAACGTATCACAATTTTTTTATTTTATTTTTAAACCTTGCGCGGACCCCCTGACGTTGTTCAGGGACCCCCAAATCAATTTTAATTTTCCACGGACCCACTGAATGGGGTCCGTAGGGACCACTTTGGGAATCACTGATCTAAAACATACTTTTGATAACTTCACCTTTAATATTCTCAATCGTGAAAAAAGTTAAGCCACACTATTTATCATGTATCACAGAAAGAAGTATATTTTTAACTACATCTTAGTTTATTTATAGCTCAACTTTATTATTTAATAATATGTGGTCCTTTTAGTTCAAGTAATACAGCATCCCCATTACAAGCACGTGCGTCTGTGTCACACAATCATCGGTATGCTTAGCGCTCGACATAATAATAAAGTTGTCAAATTTGGTGCGTTTTGGAATACCTCGCCTAATGCAAAAATCCTATTTTCGCACCGAGCCCCCCCCCCCCGCCCTCCTACTCATCTGCCACCCCAACCACAACTCTGAAAATTCCAACTCCGAGTGCTTCAAGTCTGTAAGTCGGAATGTCAACGGCATGTATGAACAGAATTCAATATGGCGGGTGGTAGAAATTACCCGGTGCCAGGGGGTGCCAGCTAACCCAGATAAGTAAAACAATTTCACCCCTGCTATAACCACCCGCACACGGTCGATTGGTAGAATTCGATCGAAAAATTCTAGGCGGTGGTTGCACATTCTTTGTTTGCCGGCATTAGCACCTTCGAGAGCCCTTCGAAATGCAAATCTTGCGGACGATCGAATAGGAAAACTTTTTATTGCTCCCCCTCCCCCACCCACACCGCCACCCGCATTCGTTCTAAATCCGAATCCGGAAAACGGGATTGTTTTGGGAAGGATTTTTCTATCCTTTGAGTTTCAGATGTGTAAACATGTGCGCGTTTTGCATGCCCGAGATTGCGATCGTGTGTTTGCTCTGTTCTAGTAGTAAATTCTGTTCTTGATCAAATTAATTAATGTTGCGTGTTTTCTTGATTTTAGATTGAAAAAAAATGGCTGCAAAAAGTGTACTATATCATGTAATTAATTGCACTAATTTTACGATTCATTTTAATGCTTGTTTTATTCTCATATTTGCTACAAATATTGATCTACTCGATCATCTTATGGATTGTATTTGTATCAATAATATGATGCAAGGAAGTGTCTCTTATATAATAAAATAATTTAAGAACAGATGTTTTTTTTTTAATTAAAAAAATTGCAAAATTTTTGCATAACTTTGTTTCAAGATCATTGGACTCTGGCGTACAAGTGGATGTTATATACACAGATTTTGAAAAAGCATTTGATAAAGTTAATCACGCCTTACTTGTAAAAAAATGATCTTATTTCGGACTTTCTGAAGGTCTTATAAGCCTATTCTCAAATTATTTAATCAGTTCGTCAAGTATAAAAACTTTTTTTTAGAACGATATAAGACCTCTACTGTAGTACTTCAAGGATCCAACTTTGGTCCATTGCTTTTTCTATTGTTCATTAATGAAATAGAAACAGCAATGCATCATTCAATTTTTTTATTATATGCAGATGACTTGAAAATTTTCAAGGAAGTGCAGTCGATTTCAGATTCCCTTGATCTGCAGGAGGATCTTAATTTTTTATTGAAGTGTAAAGAAATGTCACACAGTTGCATTTTCAAGGTCGTCGATGCTTACAAAATATTATTATCATCTTGGTAGATATATTCTAGACAGGTCTACCTTTATTAAGGATTTAGGCGTGACTTTCGAAGAACGTTGAAAATTTAGACAGCACAGTAGATCATTAAAAATGTTTTTATCTTAAGAAATGCGCGCTACTTCAGGAATGCTTAAGTATTGCGCACTCTTTATGATGCTCTAGTCCGCAGCATACTAGCAAATAGCTCTATTATTTGGATTCCATGCGTAATGAGTCAATGTAATGAACTGAAGCTGGAAAAAGTACAGCGTAAATTCCTTCGATATTTATACTTGAAGGAATACGGGTATTATCCGTTCTTGTTTTCAGTTTTTTTTTTCTGGGAGTGCTGAGACACGTTTCTGAGTCAACTCGCAGAAGTGTTTATATATTTAAACACTTCTGGAAATTGCTCAGAAGCATCCTAGACAACCCTTCGTTGCTCTCGCTCCGTTCTCGGTCGCGTCCACTGTTCTTTCCTATAAAGTCTAGAACTTGAGCACTTAGCAACTCTTCTCTGGTAAAGGACGTTCATCTGCTCAATACTGTGCATAGAGATATTGACATTTTTTATGCACATATGGAGTTTTGGTTCAATTCGTGTGGGACAATGCACACCAATTCGTGTCTGTTCTTTTATCATATGTGTGTGCGTATATGAATTTGTATGTTTGCATACAAATGAATTTTAAAATTGTAATATATCTTATACTTTGGCAATAGTGACGCATTAGGTTAACCTGTCGTAATTTTAATAAATAAAAAATATACAAATACATCATTTTCTAGTCAATCAAAACTAGATTTTTTTGTGGCAGTGAACTTCAATTTTTTTTTCTTAACCACTTGAAATCAGCCGTTCGAAGCGTCATAAATAAGCCGATGGTCGTAGTAGTATTACTACACATTGTCCCAATAACATATGGTCCCCGTTTGAGATTCCAGCGGTAAGCGGAGATTTACTCGTGGCGGTGCGTGTCCCATTATGGCCATAACTGAAATAACTTAAGCTCAAAACCCGTAATTAATGTGCTCCAGAAATACTTAATTACCGATGCCTTATACCTACATATTCTACTAACATTCACACGTGTGTATACTGCACATGCCGATACATTTTGCCAAGAGACTCATCTAAATACATATTGTATAATATAATAATAACTGATTTTGGCGCTCTATATCCACATCTAGAATATATTTAATATAATTAGGAAGCCCCTTATATAATCACTCAGATAGGTACAATATATATGAAGCAATACAAATATAGCACTATCCTATCCGATCGTTCATGAGATTCTTGCCAAGTAAATTGAGATAAGAATTCATAGACACTTGCATATACAGGCGGCCTTCGACTTTCGCACATAATTGCTTCCTGAAAATGTGTGCGAATGTTGAATGTTTGAAAGTAGAGGGAAGTAAAAAATGTGTGTATCTTAAAATATTTATTTATCAAGTAAATATAAGATGTTTAAGAGGCGTTTAAGAGACATGTTTAAGTGGGGTTTGCGGGTGTTTCCTTTGAAAAGTTATCAAGAGTTAACTGTTTTCTTTTCTTCATATAGTATTTTATAACATGCTATGTCTTTTTTTGATCACCCTACGCACTTGAGATATGCGTTCTCCATTGGGATCACAATCTTCCATAATATTTAAAAATTTGTCACGGTGCGTGAAGGCTTCATTTATATTTTTCATTGTTAAAGAGTTTTCCAAAATAAACCTGTCTCATCTACATTAAATATTTGGCTAGAGGAATATTCTCCATCTTCAATAATTTTGGATAATTAGGAAATAAATTCTTTTGCAGCATCTTTATCCGCATCAACCGATTCTTGAATAAATGTAATATTATGAAAAGAATACCTCATTTTAAAATTGTAAAACCAGCCGTAACTTGCTTGAAAAACCGTGTTAAAATATTTTTTTTTACCTATTCTTCCAATCTTTGTGCAAACTAAGAGCTTTTGCTTGAATAATTAAAATACTCAGAGGGACATCTTTTTGATGTTGGTCATCGATCCATGATGTCAAAGATTTTTCCATTTCATCCATGTTTTTTTGGAATATATCTTTAAAGATTATAGAAATATATCTTTAAATTCCACAATTTTGCACCCATTTCTTAAGTATATTTTTATTTTTTGTTTGTATCATACGAACTTCTGATTGAAGATTCATTTCCATTTTTGTCTCAAACCGTGTGAAGTGTATAAGTCCTTGATTTTTTTTGTATCAACACTAAAGTTTTTCCGTTTCTCACTCATGTTTATAATTTTTTTTTTAAAAAATTTTAATTTTAATAAATGTTTTTTTTTAATGTGTAAAATAGCGAATTGTGCGAAAGTCAAGGGCCGCCTGTATACAGTCCTGCCGAAAGGGAGAGAGAGGATAAATTTCTGTGGCACAACTCTAGAAAAAATCATATATATAAAAACAGTAAAAACCGACCTCAAATAATGAATCTGAACTTTTTGATGTGCAGATGTATTTCAGGTTTAAGTTCCTTGAGCCCTTTTTATTCATACGTACAATAAATAAAAGGAGCGGAACATTGCCTTCAAAAGTACAATCTTTCTATGTAGTATTTTTACAATAAACATTATTATTCAAAGTGACAGATTGACAGATAATTTTTTAAATATTGATTGTAATAAATAAATAATACAATTAGTTTCATGTGGATATTTTTCCTAAAACAAATCTAGAAAAAACAGTCTCGAATCAATCCATGAAATATTTTTTAAAATATGTCATTTCAGTAAAATCATATCGCAATACATTTTTACCAGTAGATATATATTTTTATATGTAAAATTATATGATTTTAACTTTTCTGTATGTATAAATATATATTTACATACTTATCATTATATATTTAGATCCAAATTATAAATGTTACAGTGAATGTGTATTTTTTGATAAAGGAATAGTTTCAGTAGTAAAGTCCAAATACATTTTCACCGCTAGATATATATTTCAAGCAGCGAAAACATAATTTAACTAATATGCTGCTCTAAAATGTCTATGAAACTCAATTTGACAGTTGCGAAACGTCCATTTGCTGTTCAAACCCAAACCTAACCTGATAAAAATTCTAAAACTAATTATAGTTTTAGAACTTTTATTAGGTCAAGTCCAAAATACAAATTAAGCTAACTCATCTCTCATGGAATATTAAGCGAAAGAATAAATACAGACAAACATCACATCTCACATATTGTTTCATAGTCTGTCTGCATTTCCATATTACACTATGTTTTAAAAATAGGATAGCTAAGACTTTTAAAATAAAAGGGCTGATAAAAGTATATTCAAACCGAATTTTGGTCAATAGGAGAGCGCAAAAACAATTATCACTTCTCAGAAGCCAAAAATTCACGTCAAAATCAATAAAATCGTGTCGGCGCCGTCGCAGTGGGAACGCTCGGTAACGAGCGTTCCCACTGCGACGGCGCCGACACGATTTTATTGCTTTTGACGTGAATTTTTGGCTTCTGAGAAGTGATAATTGTTTTTTGCGCTCTCCTATTGGGCAAAATTTGGTTTGGATGTACTTTATTCGATTCCTTAAAAGTCTAAATACCTGAACCTATTCAAATGAGATCTTGATTCAATAGCACGTCATATAGGACGCGAATATCTAACGGATCGTAAAACGCCTTCCTCATAAAAAAATCGAGTATCTTTAAAAAAAATTGCAAAGATCATTTACGTGTAGTTTCAATATCTTAAATTAAAGATTTTTTACTGAAAACATTTTCACCAAGATCGTTAGAATTATCTGTTGACAAACAAGATCGATAAAATGACACAATATGGCACTTTTTAAGCCTATTTAAATAGAAAATCTGAATCATTTTATAGATCAAATCAATATGAACAATTTTAACGCATCTGTATAGCAGAAGAAAACTTAAATTTGTAAATATTATATGTCATTAATAAATCGACAATCGACCGCCATATGTTACAGTCTGTCTACCGAGTTAAATCATCCAAGCAATCGAGGTCTAACAATTTTTTTAATAATAACATATGATAAATCTTGTTGTCTACTTGAATTTCCGCATAGAGAAATTTTCGTCATGGTATTGTTGAGAAACAATGGAACGGTATATGTATTAACCACTTAAACACCGGTGACTCACTCATTATTTACAAATTATTATTTTAATTAATTACGTACAAATTATTTTTTTAATTACTAGCATCATTCATCAGTAAAGTATTTAATATTTATATTTAAAAGAGGTACTGATGCGTGAAAATAAAAACAGGTGACTCACAAATTAGTTGTGTTTAAATGGTTAATTATATATAACGTTATATGTTTCCCCAGTAAATTCCATATTTGGTTTATTTGTTTCGTTTTATTTCTTTTTAGCAGGCCGTTAAAACGGCGCTTCTTTGCAAATGCAAAAGATAATATATAAAAACATTATAGCTTTAAATAAATTAATTTTATTAAATGGAAAATTTATATAAAAAAAATATTTTTAATAAACACATAATCTTAAATTAAGCTCTAAATATATTATTAATTATGAAAATCTTTACAACATCGATTGTCGAAATTCTCAGAAACTCAATTAACTGTTGTATATTTAAGCATGGCAAAAATTAAACTTCAAAATTGATTTCTCACAAATCTAAAAGGATTTCAATAGAATAATTTTGTACAATTTCAATAGAATAATTTGAAGTGTACAATTTATTAAAATTAATTTGCTCAAGCTTTATTTATAAATACTATATCGGTATTTGACACGCATTATGTCTAATTTTATTTGAAATAATTTTGCGCTCGTAAAATGTTTGGTTCAGGTTCAGTGATTATTGCGCAAATTAAAATTGCGCACAGGTAAAATTTCAAAAAACAAAAATTTGAATCATAGATAATCAAACAATCACTATATTTATAGTTTCTGATGTGTGGAATTTTCGTGTGCGCAATTTTTGTTTGCGCAATGATCCAGTCACTAAAAATTGTTATGTTAAAATATTGTCAGGACCATTGCCAAAACGGCCATAAAAAATAATGGACTTTTATCCTTTGCATTCACAAAGAATTGGAGCGGCGATACCAAAATAACGTCCCTGAGCGAGCAGGTAGTGAACCACAGATGAACGAAATGTAAATTACATGGTTTAATTGTTTATATATAAACATATGTTCTTTGCCCTGGATCATCCAAAGTTATTGGGGAATCAAGGCAGATTAAAAACGTTGATCATCTCTTCTTTTCATAATCGAATTGAATTCATTTAGAATTTTTATCATGAAATATTCCCTGGACCTAAAATATATATGAAAGATCTGAAACTTCAATAGTCTAACTTGAGACTCATAAAAAATGCTTAATGCCATGTATTCGCAAACCTTTAACCATACATCAAACATGTTAAAAGGAAGTTCTTTAAAAATATTCAGAAATAGGTGTAGCTAATCAAAGATTAAAAAATAATTCTTAATTTTGTTAATTAGATTTTCAAAAGCTCACTGCACCCTGATAATAAAAAACAGCTTCAAAAGAAAAGTCTATTTCCTTCCGGCCACCCTTAATGGAATCGATTATTGCCACGGTAAACCTCGAATAGAAATTTTATAACCAGCAAACTAATCGTTGCTATGGGGAACATATACCTACGGATTTATCGGTACAAAGCATGTTTCCATTGGAGACCACCTACCCACCCCCCTCAGGTTTAATTAATGCTAGATTCTTAGGGTTGATTATGACGCGCCGACATTCAAATTAATCAAACTGTTAGGGGCTAGGCCCTGTGGTGAAAAAAATATGTATAATCAACCCCCCAAATACGTGGCTTTATCTAATCTTCTGCTTTCGACGGATTGAAAAGGCGTTGAACTGTTGCGGTGTTTTTGTATCGATAACCCTTTTTAAAGATGGTTTTGTTTTGCCGTATTGCTCATGATAGCTAATTAAACATCGATACCTTTGCACAGCTTGAGGTATGAGATCAAATTTACACCTTGGCGTTCATATGTTTTTTTTATAATCAGGCAATTAATATAAAACAAATAAATAAACATTGTAGTTTAAAATAAATCAAATTATTTTTACAATTTGGATGATTTAACTCGGTAGACTATGGCAGGAAATTATAGAAAAAATTCTTTGATTTCGTATCCTATCTTATGATTTATTATATATGATTTTAAATACATATATATGAAAAATATATTATATAATCGATCATAACAAAACTAATAAGCTATGAATGTTACTATGTAAATTTTTACGCATGAAATAATTAAGTTAAAACTTTGCGGTCTGAAAAGTAATAACATCCAATTAAAATGCACCACTTCAAATTTTTTATCGCTCAACGTCAAGAACACTTGTTTTTCATTTAGAACAAAGCGAAAGAAAACAGTGTTTTTGCCTCGGTTGAGATTTAACTTTCTTCCACCCCATCTGGACGTTAACGTGTTAAAAGAGAAAACAGACGTGATTAAATTAGTTGAAGGGCAACGGGGGTGAATTTCTCCCCAATTTCTGAATTATACTAATACAATTGTAATATTAAATCTTACAAAGCGCGGCAATTTAACGATATGAAGTATTTGTATTGTCTTAGTAATGTTAAGGGTTAACCCACAGCGTAATCGCCTTATCTGAGAAATAATAATTGATCGAATTTGTTGAGAGTGATTGCCTCAAGTTAATTATAAACGACTTATTAAATTGGAAGTTCAAGATTTTATTTATAATTTTAATGTTATGAATAAATTAAAAAAATATATAATATATATTTTTACTTATCATTTGTTTATATTTAATCTAAAATATCACTAAAACTGTTTGATTTTTTTATTCAAGTACTTGTGAGGGTTAATTTTAATACATACCTATCACTAGTGATAAATGTTTTTAGTGGATTTTGCCCTTTACGCATTTTTTAAATTTTTTGAGCCTTGGAAATTAATGTGAGAACAAACTTTCTGAATTTACAAAAATCGCATATTTCACAGTTATCCATTTTAAACTACATAAGGTAGTTCCAATAACCCAAAATTTGAATTTTTACTGAAAACGTTTGCAAAAAATCTCATTGCATCTTTGAAAAGAATTTTTGTCAATGTTATTGTGTTTAAGCTGAAAAAAAACAGTACAGCAAATAACAAGTTTGTATCTTTTTGTGCACATATGGGTTATATTTTAATATGAGTTAATAATTTTAAAATATTTTTTTTTCACTTAATATACTTTTTTTATTAATCTATATTTTACTAATGCTCACAATAAAGATAATCATGCAACTTTTTTTTTAATTTTTGTCGCCCAATGATGTTTTCAGCGATAGCTGAGAAGAGCTAGTACATATTTATATTGGATGGCGTACATCGCTATTATGTGTGCGTCACTATAAATAAAAATATAAAATTGCAATATGTCGTCACGAGTGCAAACTTTATTTGCACTATTTTTCACATGTACAATTACATGTATAATGCGTGTTTGTGGTACATACATACATACGTAATTATTTTACTTACCTCACTTGCGGTAAAGGTTTTTCTGGTAATTCCCTTTTAGTGGGTTTCGTGAGTGGAAGATATGGCGCTAGCTCGTAAGTGGCTTAACGACCGACCAGAGGTGGTCAACCGTGCGAGCGCGCGGGCCGCAAAAGTGACCCCCCGTGGGCCGCACGTTCGTTCAATCGATTCCCTCGGCCGTAACACCTTTCGGGGTAGTGTTATATCGCAATAACACGACCGCACGTTCGAATTAATTACGGACGTACAACGTTACGTTGTCGCATTATGGAACTTCATAATAATAGCAATCATTATTATGCTCTATATAATATAAAATATTAGCCGGAATCATGCACTAGACGATAATCTACTGCACTTGAACCCCAAATAACCTTATTTTATTCTTTAAAAATTGACATTCGCTTCAGAGGCGTGTTACAAATTACTGAGCTTAAACGTTATAAGGAAAGAGTCGATATTTCATACAAGGTTGTGTGGTCTATGATTATAAAATTCAGAGAAAAAAATACGTAACTACTACGTTGTGAGCTACGAACGTTTTTAATGGCTTTCGTGCTAAACGCTAATCAAACACTGCGAGCTAAAACATTATGAACATGTCGCATTCTGGATTGCATGTATTATTTTTCAATAAATCTAAACAATAACTAAGCTACTACAAAATTACATTACTATTTAATTATGCTTCTAATCTTTTAAATCATTTTTTTTCAATTTCACTCAAGAAGTGGTTTGTCATTATTTTTACAGTCAAAATAAAATAAATCGATACACTATAATAATTTTATGGGATATTTTTTAAGCAAATACTTGTTCAACTTTAAGCATTGTTTGGTTTAATATATAATATACAATTCATCGTATATTATAATTGAACGTATTATCGTTTTCTTAAATTTAGATTTTAAAAACCACGCTTTAATCATTGATATCTAGGTACATTTTTTGTTCAATATTGACATTCTTTATATGCCAAATAGCCTTAGAGTAATATGCAACTGTAATGCCATCCATTGTTATTAAAAATTAAAAAGGCACAAGTCGCAAATGACAGCCCTGGCGATGTTAAAAAGTCAGCATTTAATTTATGCCTTTTATGAATGCTATTGAGTGGGAATTTCATCAAAGATCGTTCTACATACATAGTAGAGATGTATCATACAATAAAAATATTAAATGAAAAATAAAAAAAAGAGTTTATATTAATATTTTTTTAAACAATATTACGACTTACAATAGGTGAGAATCAAGTAAAGCACATATAAACCGAATTTTGACCAATAGGAGAGCGCAAAAAACAATTATCACTTCTCAGAAGTCAAAAATTCACGCCAAAAGCAATAAAACCGTGCCGTCGCCGTCGCAGTGGGAACGCTCGTTACCGAGCGTTCCCACTGCGACGGCGCTGACACGATTTTATTGCTTTTGACGTGAATTTTTGCCCTCTGAGAAGTGATAATTGTTTTTGCGCTCTACTATTGACCAAAATTCGGTTTGAATACACTTCAACCAATACTCTCATATAAAAGTCTGTAGTAATATTAGTAATATAACTATTATATTATCTTTTTACATTAAAAAATTATATATAATATTTTTTTGAAAAGTCGTAATAAACTGATTTAATACAAAAAAAGGCGAATTTCTATAAAATAAATTTCCATTGGTCGATAATGTAGATTGAAAATGTTTGCGCGCGTTATCTGTTCTCAAAGCTGTTTATATTCAATATCATATTATTTATGACAAGTACCTTAATCAGTTAAGTGGTCTCCTACTGTGTTTTATTTAAAATATAGAAAGAAAGCCATTTTCTTTAATAATGAAAAGTCGAACTGTCCTTTTTTATGATTATGAAATGCTTTAATCTTTCTTTTTCTTAAAAAGGAATGTTTCAATTGATGAAGCTGAAAGTTTATTAATTCAACAGAAATCGAATAGTTTTTTTCGACGTCTATTTATTTCCTTTTTAGCCAGAAAAATGCAGCTTATGTGATTTAGAGGCGATTGGAATATTGTACCAATGTAACAAAATCAAAAAAAATTGTTAATAATCTTATCTTTGTGGCAAAAGATACACAATTGTCTCCATGAGCTCAAAATGTAAATTTGAGCCACCAGAAATTATTTAAAATAAAAAAATCTGGTTCAATGAAAGCTTTTATCAATATTATTATTTGTCGCATAAGCTTTCAATTTATTATAACAAGTATTCCTATATTAGGTTTTTTTTATATCCTCTGCTGAAATTGTCTTTTAACCCCTCGCGATGGGGGTGAAGCAGCCGTAAACCCCACGACAGGTTTTACGATATGTATCCACAAGAATTAGTATTTCATTTATACGGGATTATCGCGGCTGAGTTTGGGGGCTTCCGGTTCGAATCCCCTGTAATAAGCAGTCGGTCACGATCCGAGCCCCTATATGCTACATGGCCGGCGATCGATCGCACGGAAAAGTGAAAATAAAGGCCAGGTAACCAGGGAAAATGAGCAGGAATAAAATGGGAGCACAGGTGAGTGCGTTTCGTCCAGGGGTCGTATACTAGAAAAAAAATCGTCGATAACAAAAAAATAATTTTGATTTATTGTATTTGTTTTTCCATGTTTTTTATTGTAGTATTTGCTACTTAAGATTAGTGGGTTAGTATAAAAATTAAAATTTAATTTGATTGTTAGTATTTAAGGGCTATTATGATTTTTTTAGATTAGTATTATATATATGTGTATGAATGCAATTTAATGGCGTTAATTTAATTGCGATTATCACAATAATGGTTTTTATGCTGGTAAGACGCATGTTTTATGAACAAACGCGTAGTTTTTTTAGTCATTAATTAAGCTCTTTGTGTTTTTATTTATTTATTATTCCTCTCATTGATGGAGCCTTTTATCCGAGCAAGTTATTATTTAATTTTATTATGATCAAAAGCGTCAAATAGACAGACATATATTTTTTACTTTATGTTTATGTTCCCAATATTTTTTTCTTCTATATCCGTTTCCGTCGCTCACTACATTTCGTATAATAGTATGCAATGAAAAGACAGTTGGTTATAAATTATTTCTTTTGAGACTGCGGTCCGGATGTTTACCGTAAATACCTATGCTTAAATCAAAGTAATTCAACGACGGGCCACAGGTGTTGCTTCTGCACCGCAATGTTGTCATGGGATCGTTTCATACACCACCCGATGTACCCCCGTGGGTATACTACGTAGGTATTAAAACAGGAATCGCTTCTCTGCATAGTCGGTAGCAAAATATTGCATAAAAGCAGCGATTAAATTTTTATTTTTCAACGAGCAAATTGTGATTGCTTTGCTTTGAAAATATTCGCTTTCTGTGTATTTGTATTATTTTATTAAATAAATTAAACTATTTAATTTTGATTATAAAATAAATTATTAGATACATTACCATATATAATTTTTTTTATCGGAATTTACATTTTACTTATTGAAAAAAAATTAAGCTTGCCACCAGTGAAGGTCGCGCTAAATCAACACATACGATCCATCAAAGTCCAAAGTACTCGATTAAGAGATTTATCTATACTTTATTTTTAATCATTAAAAATACAATTTTTCGAATTAAAAAGTTATTATTAGAGTAAAATGAAAGCATTATAAATATATATAAATGGTAAATATGGTATCTTAATTTATTAAGGAACATATTTTTATAGGTATTTTATATCAAATATATTTACATACTATACCTCATACATCAACATATAGAGACATATGTAGTATAGTATTTTTGACGAGGGTTCGCTAATGTATCCTGACATTCTTATATTAAATCATTGAATTACATGTTTTATGATTAATATTTATATTTTTTAATATTATTTTGATAACACTGTACAACAGAAAAGTCTTGAATAAATACATACTGATTTGAATTCTGTCATTGGCTTTCCTATCAAGTATAAATTATCATTGTGGCAAAAGCAATTATATAAAATATAATACAGTGTATATTTTTTTATAAAATGCAAAACCACATTTATTGTAATTTCTTATTTTTTATTTTTATTATATATCTCTAAAGTTTAAAAAAAAAAAATTTAAATAAACATTTGCTCGGATCTTAGGTTTTTAAATGGGCTACTTTTAAATGCCCTAAAGTGAAACATAATGCACATTCATTATAGTCGACACTCCTGTATACGTATGACTCATTCATTAAAGTTGTAGGAGGGTGAGTTGGATTGTGGGGCGTACTAGGTGGTTGTTTTAAGGGCGAGGAGGACAAAGAATATCGCCGACACTACTACATAATAAATCTAGCGTTGAAAACACCTGTTGTTACAATACACAAAGATTTATGAAGATAAATATTTTCATTTCAGTCCGGCGCCTGTCTTGACACCAATAATCACCTGGATTTATTATTATTTTTAACCAGTACAGTATCCGTAGAAAAGTTAATTTTAATATTTTCGGGTTACGGGCCCATAAATAAAATGATTATTTTATATCAAAGCGAATCGTGACATATATAGGGCAAACCCTTAATAATTTTTTTTATAAAAATAAAAATTCCATTGATTTTTTGATAAGATTATATTTAATCATCAGCCTTAGAGAAATTAACGGGTGACTCACACGCAAGTTTGGGAATCGGTGTAAATTTACTGTTATTCGACAGCAAAAATTTTACTAGAAATATTCGTGTAGAATTTTAATTAAAGTAGCATGCAAAAATTAATTTATGTGATATGTTTTTATAACATATATTTGATATGGTTTATAAGTTCTGAAAAAAGCACCTCCAAATCTTTTAATATCGCCTGTGTCATACAAACTATATAATATATTTGTATTATAAAACAAGCATAACGCTGAAGGCTGTATATATTATATAATAATATATAATGTAGTAGTTTTGATGTGACGTAAATTCATAAGAAAGACGAAGATAAACAAGTCATATCAAGTGACAGAGGTAGACTAGTGGTAAATTTCGAGCTGGTCCAGTATTCCAATATAAATTTCCAGAAGCGATATTTCTTATGAAAATGTCAGTTAATCGCATATTTTTGTCTTGTGAGAATGCTTAAATACATATTTTCATGCTATCTGCAATTATTTTGTATCGTTCCTTAAAAATTTGAATTTTGCCTTTGATCAATTTCTGTGCGTAATTGCTTTTTCTTTTAAAAATTCTGCATTTAAACAGTAATAAGTTACAAAAGGATTATTCTGTATAAAGATCATTTAAAATTGCTTAGATGCATTTGATCAATTAAACAGAAAAAATATTATTAAATAAATAAAATATATAATACTATTTATATGTAATTATTATTAACAATGAATTTATGTATATATACACATATGATTTATTTATTTAAACAATAATATATTTATATATGTTCTATAAAATTTAATAATGGTTTTCGATACTGAACTTTATGATTTAAATTAAATTTTATTGAATACCTTTTCTTTAAATAATATAATTTTAAAGTTATAAGATTACAGGTGTACGAGTGTTTAATAATTATTTCAACTTAGCTTTAAATTGTACTGTAATAGAAATCAGACGGAATTGTTCATAATAATTTTTTTTAATGTTGAAAGCAACAATAAATATATTATGTAAAAATATCTATAATCTTGATTCTTGATTTAAATTAATTTTATTTTAATAAAAATATAAGTAAAAACCCGAAAATTATTATTTTCAATAAAAGTAGTACTTTAAAAATAATTACAGCTAAGGCTAAAAATATTTTTTGTAGCAAAAATATTATGATTGATGAATTTACCAGTCTTGAAATATTCGTAGAATAACGGATAAGCTTTTTTACACCGCAGATAAAACTAATGTAATTTTTATAAAGTTGTATCTATGAAAGATTTAATTTTAGTCATATTATATACATTTTAAGGTCCACAGGCATTATTAAATTTTATCATAAAACCAAAGTAAAATATAAAAAATGGCAATGAAATATTCCATAATCATATGTTTCGCCTTTTTTCTGTGAGGTTAAATATAATTTTAGTATGTGAATTTAAAATTAATTAAAAACACGTTAAAGGTCTCACTCGTCCCAATATATTATTGACAGCAAAAATGTGTCAAAATAAAAACATAAGATCATTGAAACTTGAAAACATTATAAAATTTTAAATATTGTTCTTATAAACTTATTTTTATTAATGAGATAATTTCATGCAGAATTTTCTCATTTCAAATATGAAAAATTACAGAATAAAATATTTTTTTGGGGACTTTTAAATTTACAATAAATATGTTCATCTAATCAAATAATTTATTCTGTGTAATTGTTAGCAAAATTTCAAAAAAATCTGTTTACTTTTGCTAGCGGTGCTAACCATCAACCGATGGATAGCGCGCGAGACTAACGATCATGAATCACTGACGGTAAATATGCCGTGTTTATTTTTTTGTTACATGGCAAATGTTTGAGGATGCTGAAACGAAATGTGTCATAAAACTTAAATTGTAAAACAATACTGTTAAATAGGGATTTCCTGTCGATTTTCTATACACATATTTTAAAATTGTTTTATATATTTATTTCATATGGAGAAATTAAATATTTATTTTTTAATATGCGGGTACCCGGGTACCCGGTTGGAAGATTAAGGTACAATGCTAAAATCGAATAATTGCAAACGCCATTAAGGCAACGGGAAACCACTATCGCATACCTGATTCGCACTTCCGAGTCTCCTAGACTCCTAAATACCGACCCCCTAGCCTTTCGACCGCTGCTTCGGTATCTATCGCTCGTTACTCGGCGATAAACGCAGTTATCGAGTAATGTTGCAGATGGAATGGGGTGGGGGTAATAGTACCCCTTCAGCATATTTCCGAACGGCAGGCATAAACAGCCGAGAAACAAATTTCGAATATGGGAGGCGTGGGGCCGTAAATCATTGGGAAGTTTGCGGAGGAGCGGGTGGGTAATCGCGGTGGGCGCCGATAAGCGAAAGGGAAGTACCGGCGGTGGGGGCGACACACACACTAACGGTTGTTGCCGGAAAATAAAATCGGCCCTTTTAGGGCCACCCTGCGGAAGCAGGCGCCCGGGGATGCCGCCCACCGCACATATTGCCGCACCTGCACGGCGCCCCTTTGTTACCTGTGTGTGGTGTGTGGGTCGGGGTGGGAGTTGTTGCCCACTCCCGGCGGTTGCGGACCTGCACTGTCATCCGGCTAACGACGCCGCCAGTCAGGATGACTCTTGCGATTCAGTGCGAATGTTCGCTGGATGTGGCAACGGCAGCTAAATGGTTAACATTTTTCTTCGATTGTCGAGGGTGGTGACTCATTAGTGAGTTTTCTCGTAGTTGCTTTCTGCTTCGGGTTAATCAATTTTACTTAAAGTAATGCCAGCACTCGGCCGAGTCACTCGCTTAGATACTCGGCCGAGTCATTTTTGATACTATGTATCACTGTATCATTTTTATATTTCTTTATGGTTTATTTGCGGATGTATTCACATAATGTATCTAAATCTCCGATCGTCTACTACTTAAAACCACTTTCTTTTATCACTTTTTAAACATTTATTCGCCAAACTTTCAATAAGCATTTGACAAAATTAATCATGGGTTATTTCTTCGGAAATTTAGCAAATTTGCTTTCTCAAACAATCTTGTTAAATCGCCACCGCCATAAATTATTCGCTTTATTATTAGATTAACTAATTGTAAAAGTATGATTGATAGATTAGAATAGTTGAATGTTCAAGAAATATTGAGTATGAATGTTTTAGTATTTATATATAAGTTAGAAAATAATATGTTACCTGAATATTTTAATAAGTATTTAATAAGAAATAAAGATGTACATAAATATAATACTAGAAATAGAGAAAATTTAAAGATAATTAAGTATAAGAAAACGAGTACGGCTAGGGGAATTATGTACGGAGGTTTTGATTTATATAATAGTCTTCCAAGAGAAATCCGAAACAGCAAAAATATAACGGGTTTCATAAATGGAATTAAAAAACACCTTCGTACATATAGAAATAAATTATAATATTAAGACTTTATTATTGTATATTTTTATTTTTTCTTTCTGTTATGTATTTTTTATATATTTTTATATATGTTTACTAAATTTGTTAGATGTAAAGATTAGCTATTAAGCTAAATAAATTAATAAAATAAAATAATAAATAATAATCTGGAGTACCACACGGATCCAATCTTGGTCCTCTGCTCTTTTTGCTTTTTATTGACGACAGAAAAGCGGGAATATTTATTTTATTTTATTAATTTATTAAGCTAATATAGCTAATTTTTATTATAAATATGTAAGTATATTATATATATATATATATATATATATATTTATATATATATATATATATATATATATATATATATATATATATATATATATATATATATATATATATATATATATATATATATATATATATATATATATATATATATATATATATATATATATATATATATATATATATATATATATATATATATATATAAATAAAACGATTTTCGTTACATTGAAATTGAATTGAAAGTTCGTTAGATATCGACTTGTAAAAGTATATTTTTCAGCCTAATATTTATAAATTATATATATATTATATATTATTATTAATTATGAATATAATTGCTAATGTGTTCGTCCATAAAGATGTTATTAAAGCTCTTAGACATATTGCTACGGACTATTCGTTTAAACAGCAATTATGACAAGAAATGAGACCATCAAGGGGCAGAAAATGGCTCCTTTATGCCGCGTTTTATTGCGCGTCATTATTCATACTCAAAACCCTTTTACGACTAGCTATATGTATGTGTAAAAAATATTACCCGGGATCGGAGGTCATCAAAAGGGTCAGCGTTTACCTCGATACCGTATTTTCGGATATATACGCTGATAATTTGTTATGATTAATAAGATAATTTGCGATTATCGTTTAAGATTTTCATGTCAGGGGTCATCTAATAAATACGAAACATTTTCGTATAAAATAAACATAGATGTATAGTAATTGTTCGTATCGATAGGTAGCGTATTGTGCGCATTGAAATTGTGTTATACAATGCAATAGTTTTGCGAAAGTTTACCGAAATTACGCTGGGAATTCGAGGGTGGTTCATCTGCCGAATCGGGGAATTCAATTTACAATTTTCGTCCACATCGGGACAATTGTGCAATTCCATATAAATAATTGGATTGTGCCATTGTGGCGTATAACGTAAACAGATAATGCGACCGAGCTTTCAATATTTTGATAAAAACGATGAAATTATTATATAAAGCGGTCTTAAAATGACGCCTTCTTCTATTTAAATTAACAACGTTCAATTAATATTTTATTACTCTTTAATAAATTAATTTATTCGCTAAGAAATATGTTTTATAAATAAATTAAATAAAGGAAGGAACGTAACGTCTCAGACTAGTGACAATGATGTTGCGGGTTCGAGCCCTGTCAGTACATTTGAATTTTTAATAATGCGCTAATAATACAAACCGGTCTCATCTGATTATTTTAGTCATACACATCTCGAAAGATGTTCTTAGAAAAAGTTGACAATAAAAATAATTGGTAAACCTATCCGCGTCCAAGTGACATTTCAATTTTTTGTCACCCTCGAAAGCCGTTTCTCATTTTAGCGAATCTTGTTTTGTACCAGTGTTGGACACGAGGGGATTATTCGGCGGACGTTTTGGCAAATGGTCAACGAGGATAGTGAGTAATAAAATACCAAAGTGGATAATTCAATTTGTCTCCCGCTTTCCTCGAAAATCCCTCGCGATTCGACTTTGGACAGACGGCCGAATGCGAATCTGGAATTAAGCCTTCCAAGACGATCGTCGCGTCACTGTTGTATAACTCAGTATGTGAGTGACATTTCAAATGAATCCCAAAATCCAATTTATTTCGCGAATACGCATATATATATACATGCAATGTGTATTTTTAAAGGACACGGCAATTAGCATAGAAAACCCTAGGATCCCTCCGTCACAAAGGGTAATGAATGCAAACGAATCCCTCGTAAAATATGCAAGAAGGGTTATAAATTCAGTTAGAATTATTCAATGGCATTGTGACATAAAAAATGCGAAATATATTAACGTTATCTTGAAGACGCTTTTTAAATATTTATCATTACTAATTAATTTATATTACCACACAAGACAGTCTAAATAATTATTGGTATATCAAGATTTTATTTTTTGTTATTATCAGTCTAAGGGACGCAATTGCAGCAAGTTATTTAAAGCGTATTTCCCAAATGTATTTATTTTAATAATTTATTAAAATAGCTATAATGTAAGCGTATTTTTTATTTTGTATATGAGATAAAAACATCCGAGTGGAATTTTACGCGGTATCGAGTGTTTATTATTCAGGAAAAGAACATAAAACGTTTAAATTATAAAATCACAACAATCGATTTGGTGCCTGTCAGATATTAAACATACCAGTGTTTCCATCGATCCTCACAATCTCGACATACAAATCAACCATTCGCACCGGAAGCGTCTTCCGTGTGCGAAGTCTTCATTGAATTTTCATTGCGACGGTTTTATGCCCCCGACACGACTTCCGCCATTGGAACCGATCCAGGGGTCGCGAAGGGGCGGCTTCGAATCCGTAATGTGTAACGGGTATCTCGTCGCGTTTGTTTGTCTGGCGAAAGTATCGGAAAATTCGAAGCGTCGACTTTCGACGTTCAAAGTTTTCACCGTTAAGGTCCAAAGTTAACCGAAAGTTCGGCGCGTGTGCGGAGCCGGTTAACAGATAACGCGCGTAACGGCCCGAAGTTAACCCTTTAATGACCCGTTAACACAATTTGCGTCCGCGCATAATGTATGATTTAGAGCGCCTCGATTTTACTAATAAAAAAATTAGCATTAATCGACTAAGATTTATGTCTTTCATTTTACGCAGATTGTTCAGAAAAAAAATTTTGATTGAAAAGTATGGCCTATTGGTAGTTATATACGAGGTGTGATTATAAAATAGAATTGTATTACTACAAAGTAATAAGAATTAATCTCCTTCAAAGTACTCTCCTTGGCTAGTTGATTCCATGATTGGAAGGCTTCTTTCAGAAGGTGCTTCGTCGTGGCTCTCTTAATATTGGGAATGGTGGGAAGAGACAGAAGTCGCATGGTGTTAAATTCGAAGAGAAGGTAGATGTGGTCAGAGAGAAACATTTTTTTTTTCAAAAATTGCAGTGTGCAACGGCGCGTTGTCGTGATGATCCATTGACCCATTTTTCTAGGATATTTGTTTTCTCGCTTGTTTTTGTTGAAGCAGCAATACTCAATAAAAATAAATATTTTGGCTCATTTTGCACAAAATAAATAAAAAAATAATATATGTACTATCACAGCAACTGGTTATCAATTCCAACCGTATCGTTGTGTTAGTTCCAGCGTCTGTGTGTGTTTTGGATAAAAAGTGGAAGGTGTGACGCTCACTGAAAAATCTTCTTATGAAATTTTGTCGCGACCCACATACGTTTTTTTAATCGTCAACGAAGTTGAAGTAAAATAATTTGTGGGACTTGCGCTTACGCCACACACTTGTTAGGGATATAAATAAAACATATAATTTTATAAAACTATGGTTGTATTTATGCACGTGGGTCTAAATATTATTTTAATTACATAAATTGCGAGCCCTAAGCCCTAATTAAATTTGTCGAGCACTGTATTAATTTTAAAAAAATATTCAAAAAAATATTATCTTTTGTACAAACGCAGTTTTTTTTTGTCAAACAAACGTTTGTTATCGTTACGTTGGGTTTTTTATACCGGCACGAAATGTTGTTCGCTTATCGTAATTCTTTGATTCGATCATAAAATTTATATTTTCAAACAATACTTTCGAAATTTTAATCATAATTCATTTTACTTTTTTGATGCCCCACTTATCACTACCTACTCTGTATGTAGCTGTGATTTTAACGGACTTCTTGGAAGCAAATTAAAAAAAAAATTAAACATTATATTGAAATAAAAAGAACCGGGTACCCGTTACCTGGTTATTTAAAACCAACGGGTACCCGGTTACCCTACCATGTTTGGAAGCCCTACTCCTTTCTAATAGAAAAGTTAAAACAAATCTCTTCTGATACCTTTATATGAGGATTTACATGACGCACTAAATCGAACCTCCCGCATTAAACTCAATGAAATACAGAGAAAAACTGTCAGTCTGTTCATATATATCAAGGCTTCTTAAACTTTTTTCATTCATGATCCCATTTATATTTGTAAAATAATAAATATTGCATTTTAATTATTGTTTTTGTCAAACAAACGTTTGTTATCATTACGTTGTTTTTTTTTTTTATACCGGTACGAAATATTGTTCGCCTATCGTAATTCTTTGATTCGATCATAAAATTTATATTTTCAAACAATACTTTCGAAATTTTAATCATAATTCATTTTACTTTTTTGCTGCCCCACTTATCACTACCTACTCTGTATGCAGCTGTGATTTTAACGGATTTTTTGGAAGCAACTTTAAAAACAAAATTAAATATTATATTTAAATAAAATAAACCGGGTACCCGTTACCTGGTTCTTCTAAAACCCGCGAGTACCCGGGTACCTTACCAGGTTTGGAAGCCCTACTCTTTTCTAATAGAAAAGTTAAAACAAATCTCTTTCGATACCTTTATATGAGGATTTACATGACGCACTAAATCGAAGCTCCCGCATTAAACTCAATGAAATACCGAGAAACACTGTCAGGCTGTTCATATATATCAGGGCTTCTTAAACTTTTTTTATTTATGATTGTGCGTTTCTTCGAAACTTCTTCTTAGAAACTTACAAAAGTATTAAATTAAAAATTACACAAAAAGTTGTAAAATTGTATTTATTATAGTTACAAAAATTATATGCCCTATTTTTCATCAAAACTGTATTTTTTTCGATAAAATAAATAAGAGGTAATATTGAGCAAAATATATCGTCGTTGGTATATATTCAAGCCCAGGCATTTTGGTCGTCCTAGTCCATTCGAATAGTTAAGTGGTCAAGTTTACAAAAATTAAAGGGAAAAATCATTGTTGAATGAGACGCATGTGCTTGTTTTTTACTGTATAACAGATTAAATCTTGGTGCAATGTTTGATACTGCTGGACGCAAAATCTCTTCAACATTTTTTAGCAATGAACGATATTGTGATGTAATTTAAAGCTGGAAAAGTAATTTCACATGAATATGTGGTGTTGAATGGCAGAAGAACACTCAATGCCATATCAGAGGTTGTGTGAAATTTAAGTTCTAGTTCTGATCCAGAATTCAATCAATGACATTTTTGGAAAATCTAGTTTTAAGTTTGAGTCACTCGAAAGCTCAGCAAATTCCTCTTGAGCTTTATATTGCAGGTGATCAATCTCACTCAAGCCAATCAAAAATGGTTTTTCAATCCAAGATAACTTTTTGAAATCAATATTTGATATAAAATATTTACGAAACTGTGTTTCTTGCGCTTTTAAGTGACCTATAATAATTTTTGCGATTAAAGTTTTACAATGATTTTTCTCGATTAAAAAATTGTCGATACAGGAAAACATTTCGAACGAATCCTTTTCTATCCTACTTTTCCAAATGTTGATCTTTTTAATAAAACTTTAAATTTTATCATTCGAAGCAAATGCAAATATTTCCTTGAAGAGACAAGTTAAGATCGTTTAATTTCTCAAAAATATCTGACAGATAACCATAGATTATTTTTAAAAAAGCAGCAAGATCACATTTTCATTCGGTTAAAAATATTTCGATTTCGTCCTTTAATAACAATAATCTTCTTAAACTTAACCGTTTGATATCCATCTTACTTCTGCATGTAATAATACATTTGTATATTGGGAATCTGTATCCTTACAGAGATTTGAAAATAAGGGCATGGCTCTTATTAATAAAATTTATAATCTTAACAGCATCCTGAAGCACATCGTTTAATTCTGGTGCTATTTTTTTTGCTGCAAGGGTCTCCTAGAGTAAAAGTTATATGATCATAATGAACAGCTTGAAAAAATGATTTAAATTCATGTATTTAAATATTTTACAATAAAATCTCGCGAACCCATTTGGGGTCGCACCCAAAGATTAAGAAGCGGTGATATATACTGATACATTAAGAGAGGTACACATTAACTTAAAAACTATTTGTATATAATTCATAGAGTGTGATGTAATTGAGTTGTTTCAAGGTACCGAACTTTGATCGTCTTATCTGAAAGTGGCAATAGGGCTGGCGTTAAATCGGCCCTTCTGCGGGACCCGACTACGCCCGGAATGTGTCCAAGAGTTCGGGGATAAAACAATAAAGTCTCGTTTATGGTCTTTCGGCCCATAATCTGTGCGCGGCGGCCCGCCAAACATTTCTTTATTGAGCCGCTTGTTAGCACAAAGCGCACAATGCCCATAAAACAAAAAAAAATATGCTCCATTTGCATCGATAGCCTGAATTGTCAAAGATGGGAAAGCTCTGGATTACAAATTGCCGACGATAGAATTTTTATGTCGGCGCCGGCGGTGTCGTGTTTGGGGATTGAATATGAGCTTTTGCGATAATATTTGACATCGAGCTTTTTGCTCCTAATCCGGATGATAGAATTCTACCTCATGCACAAAAGCATAAGCTGGATGTATCATATTTATATGAGCGATTTTATTTAAATAATATTAATCGCACACTCCCATACTCCCCTCTAAAAGTATTTCAATGTTCGTTTCCGCTACGATTTTATCGGTCATATAAAATAATATCCATACTCAAATCGAGCCCTATCGAAACATCCTAGTGCTAATGCGACAAAAATGCAACGAAGGGGTGAAACCGCCGCTAGGGGAGGCTGCGGCACCTCGAACGGCGCGGCGGTCGGAGAAGATTGGTTTTTCTCGTCTTTATGACTCATTAGTGCCGGGCATAATTGCGGAGGACCAAGATCTGAGCCCCTCTCGTTATATCCGGAAGAAGGCGCCACGATTAGCTGATTGTCTGGGACTGGACCCTATAGTGACATTTTATTGACGGCTCGACACATTCCGAACTTTTACTGTCTTACCGGGAAAATTCTAGACGCACTTAAACGTCTTCAATCTTTGTATAATGTATTGAACTAAAAATGATTCGAATACATATTTCAAAAAAATAATATAAAAAAATACTTACTTAACAACTGACTGTTATGCTTACACTACACTCTCTGGAAGTTGGCCAAGGTTGGCCAAGGACAGAGAATATAGTGAGTTACTTCGGTCGAGTTCGGTTCTGCCCGCTCTAAAGTCCGAGGTTACCGAGAACGAGAGGAGAAGTGGGGGTAATTCAGTTGACTTGGCCAGCTTCGAGCGCTTCCGAACATTGTCGGAGCTGCTCTTTCGAGCGCGAGCGGTGAGATACTTCCCCTTTCGCTCTCTCGCGTGTTAAGTGACGAGAGTGAGAGAGATAATGATATGGTTTTTCGCAAACTGAGATTAACGAGTAACTCGCGTAGGCGTCCCATGGTCAACACGCATGACGAGCGCTGCATCGTGGTCACGTGGTCAAGTTATAATACCACACGCTTATCGGTGACTCAACAGACTCTTACTGACATCTTTGAATATTTTAGGGCACCAAAAGGGATTAATTCTATTTTTGATAGTATATTCTTCTAACAGATATCGTTATTATATTTTTTTTCGTATAAAATTAAATAATTAGTGGTACTTGATTTTGATAAAAAAAATCGTTTCAAATATACTTTTGTATTTTCCTAGATCGGTTTATATAAATGTCATGCCATAACGAATTCTTATTTAGAATCGATGGCGACAAATTCTAGGATAGTCACAGATGTGGTGTTCGCATTTTGCAAAAGCCGATAAAGATTTTGCGTAAATTGAATATTTACGACCGAAAAGTTTTCACTGATATTGTATTGGTGAGTGCCCACACAAACTTTTATAATTATCAGTATCGTAATTTTAATAATATGACAATTTAAAAATTGTGATTATTTGGCACATTTTTCGATCGCGCGCAAATATGCCAACAGCCGCCGTGCGGATGTCATTCACGCCCGCCGTCCGGATGGCATATGCAATTTGTGGCAGTGTGGCCGCTACTCGACAGTGCAAGCATTAAAACTTAAATTTAAATTAATTTCGGTTTAACCTTTTAATAGTCTGCTTATGTATAGATTTATATAAAACAAAACCACTAATTCGCTTCGGAACGAATATATAATCATCACAGCGAATGGTTGTTATTTCACGTTCGATTTGATACGGTATTTATGCGATTGTGCGGAACATATTCACTTTTATTAACCGTTTGATTTATGAACGGTTCAAAAATCAATTTAACGTTAAACGTTCGCGTCGATTGATAAATTAACTTTCATAAGCTCCGAATAGGGGTTCGCTCTTGGATGACTTTAAGGGGTGGGCGGGCTGGGCTTTGTGGGTGGTTTTCCGCAAAACCGACCGAAGGGGTGGGCGATTCTGATAACGTCCCATTAATTTCGGTACCTTAACAATTTGACAATGGCACGACTAATCTGACAATCTAAAAAAACAATTCATCCAAAAAAAAAGATAAAAACCCGGACCCGTTGTGGATATCGAACGGCGCTTGGCATTTAAATAATCTGATACGGAAAACAATTTAAATTGTCGCATTAAAAGGGAGTTCTATTTATATGCATATATTATTTTAATACAGCAACGACTGTCTTACAATAAATAAAAACACTAAAAAATATGTATTTAAGTAGCAAAAAAATAATTTAAACACACTAGGAGCTGTTATTATAGAAATATATTTAATACCTCACAATTTTTTTTAGTTGCTCCTGGTGCTTCTTTTAATTTTCTATATTTAAAATTTACTTAAAATATCTCATAAATTATTAATTCTAGAAAGTAAGTAATAAAAACAGAAAACGCCTGGATAAAATAAACTGCTAATATTATAGAAAGAAAATATATAAAGCAAACTGTGTATTATATGTACATATGTAATAAATATATTTCGCAGCTGTAACATAAAATACTTTATATTAATATTTTGCTTCCTAATAGTTTCAATCTCAGTCTCTCTCCAAATAATTTTCTAGGGCAAAGTGCAAAGTTTCAGTTCCAAACTTTTTCATACAGCTATTGGTAAAGTACCGTAGCAAAATATAGTTTATAAATAAATAAAATATATTTATTTACATAAAATAGGTCTATCTATTATTAATATTTTTAAGTCAAAATCATATTGAGAGAATATATTTTAAACCACTCTGTAGAAAATAAGGCTACGACCGATTTAGAGTTCGGAGGACAGGAAAGAAATCGCCCCATCGATTATGCATCGTTCAATTGCTCCGTTCAGGTCACAGCCAGCCCTTCACATTTATTAACAAAGCCTCCCTTGTGGGGTTGATAAAAAAAGTCGAGAAAATCGACCAAAAACGAGAAACAATTCAAGTGTATAATAATGTAGTAGTAGAGTTCGTCCATTATATGAAAATAAATCAAATAAAAATCTGTAATAATCAAAATACATTAAAATACTTGAGTATAAGTCTAAAATAATATAGTACTGATCTTAGAAAATTTTCGTTAAAAATAATAAATTGTACAGGCGCGCTCTCTCTCTGCGCCCCCATAACGAGTCCCATTGTGTAGATAATTTCAATTAGTCTCATAATGTGTTTTCATTATTATATTTGGGATGCTTTTTGTCAGGCTATTGTATTTGAAGCCACAATCGTATTTAGCCGTATCATTGTATAATGTACTTACATAGTCTGTACTTTTAATATAAAAATACATAATAATGTGAATTTCAATACAAATAATTATTTCAACAACATTACAGAAAGATTAATAAATACATTAAAACTGTATCATATTTTATTTTTTTATATTATCATTTTTCAAGTGACTTTTTGAAATCCAATATGTTCCTAATATATATTTTCTTTATGTAAATATATTTTTTCTTGCATAAAACCCATATTTATGAAAAAAGACTAAGTCACGTTTTTCATTTAAATTGATTAAAAAATATTTTTATATTACGCAACACAGTGTTCTTAAATTTATATAATCTGCTAGATTTTTAATTTATTTTGACATATAAATTTTGCATTTAGCTTATAAGGAAATATACAAGTTTAATTTAGTCCAGCAGATATGTTAAAAGTGTTTTTTTATTAATTTTTTTTTATATGAGCAACAACCTTTAAATTAAGTGTTTAAAACATATTGAAAGCTCGTTTTTCTCATTGGTCTTTCACCAGTTCTTGGACGTTTCTATTTTATCATTGATTTATGAACTATATATTTAAAAAATAAATTTTGCTTTGAAAATTTTTTTAGTTCCCAAAATTGTTTTTTAAAAAACAGATTTTCTCTCTTCATATTCAAAGAGATCCAAACATTTTTTTGAGTCGAAGCAAATGTTTTTGTAGTGTATTCTTTGTCGCTATTTTTCTTCAACTTTCTGACGTTTTTTGTATAGTTATGTTCATATCTTGTCCTTTTTCTTTTTTTCATTTTCTCTGGCTCTATGTCTGAGGTTTTTAGATTTTCATAAAAAATGCTTTTAAATAAATCTTGGTGAGATTCATTAGAAGACGGTAACTGTCTTATTCGCTTCCATTTTTTTGACTATGTCAATAAACCACATATAAAATAAGTTTATTAATATAAACACGTAATAAATAGATATTAATTACCTGAAACACTATCTGATAACATAATAAAAAATCAAATTCATTTTTATAAATTAATAAAATTATTCTTGATTCTGTAATCTTTCTAAATGCTCTTAACAATTAAAATATATATTTTTACTGCTATAAAATGATTATAAGTTTTCCTAAGAATTTATGTCGGAACATAATTTATTGCTCAATTTTATATTGTATTTGTTATTGAGGTTTCACTGTACGCGTTTTGTATTAAATCTTAATTCTAGCTTAGGTACCTATTATTATATGCATTCGCTCCCAAAGTTCCTCCGAGAACAAACGACGCCATCTAAAAGTTTTCCCGAAAAAAAATTCTTCCACGGTAAAACGACGAAAATTTTCCAATTAAGGTCCCGTTTGCGGATGTTCCGCGTTTCATTTTCCCGAGTACGATCCTCCCCATGCCACCCTAAAATATTAGCCGTATAGTACGTATTATACCTACCCCACCTGGTCGGACGATATGAGAGTATGCAAAACTTTTCAATGTACATTTACAAAACGGTCGGCGGTGAAGAAAAAATTGTTTCTCAAAACAAAAGGCATACTTTTCCTGAGTGTGGAGGGGATGCCACGTATATTCGCAAATATGGCGTAAAAAAAACAGTCATCGCCATTGTTTTGTACATTTCATCCGGAAAAGTGCGTATACTTTACGTTTCGAGAGCTGAAACGAAAAAATATATTTTTACGCGTTGTAATATTGATAACATTGAGAATATAATATTGTATTATATTTTTCTCTCACTCTTCCAAATTTTTTTAATATTTATAATAATTCAAATTGATTACAAACATTTTTAAATATATAGTACAACCAATTTACTAAATAGTTGTTGTTTATTTTCATATAATTTTTCTATAAACTTACGCATTTATGACATATAAACCAGTAGTTTAACGCTGAAAAACAGTGATGCACCGAATTTATAATATGGGAGCCGTATTTAGATTTGTTATGGCCAAAACTAGTCGGCGCTGGAGGCAAGCTTGCAAGGGTTCGGACGCGTGCCGTCGCGCGCGCTCCATTTTTGTAACCATTAAAACAACTGTAACTATCAATAAAACATTACTGCAGTGGCTCAATCTGTGTCTAATACGCGTCCGACCCTTGCAAGCTTGCCGGTAGAGAGAAAGCCGTCACGCCAATGCAACTCCAGCCTAGACCAGTTTTGGCCATAACAAATCTAAATCGGCTCCCATAATAATTTTTTTTTAAATATTTACAACGCTAAAAACACAAAATCGTTCGCTCGCTAATTATCATATTGACACATTACATACCGGGCATTATTCTTATAAAATGTAGCCGTGCGTTTGCGAAAATTAGAACTTAAAAATATTTTATTTGACCATATTTATTTTTTAATTAATATCACAAAAGTTAAATAAATTATGTTTAAAATCACTAAATATAAGCATTTTAAAAATAAAATTGATACAGATTATAATTAAATAATGATTAAATACTTTTAATGTTTTTTAAATAGTAAATATCAAACTCTATGACCTCTACAATATTTTTTTTATTTTTAACACCTAACAGTCGATTTACGCGGCGATATTTGCACGACGGTTCAACTTTAATAATGTTGCCAGCGAAAAAATATCGATACATCATTACAGTTTCTCATGCGTCATATTAATGAAAATGACATACTTTAGTGACTCTCAATTGGTGGTATGCGTAATAAACCGCATATTAGGTATTAATGAATACGTTCGAAGGTCGAAAGTAATAAAAAAACATAGACGTTATTTTGTCAGAAAAATACATGTCATTTAATTAAATACTATGGATCTAAATAAAATAGAAACATAAAAAAAAACTGTAATGATGTCCCTGATTATAAATCAGAAATTCTCAAAAAAAATCTCGAGCCTTGCCTGAAAATATTTTTTAAAATATGTAATTTCAGTGAAAAATTTTCAACGGTAGATACATATGTTAATATTTTTAGTAGTAAAAATATTATTATTTAGGAGGTGTTAGTAGAATGATATGACTTAGATTTTTTTATATGTAGTAATATTTGTATACATTTACATATTTATCACTATTTATTTAGAGTGTATATTTTTCGGTAAAGTTTCACTAGTGAAATTATATGCTGCTTTAAAAAGTCTATGAAACTCAATTTGACAGTTGCGAAACGTTCCTGTTCAAACCCAAATCTAACATAATCAAAGCTCTACAATTTTCATTAGGTGAAGTCAAAAATAGAAACTCATTTCTCATGAGAAAATAAGAGGAAGAAGAAGTACAGAAAGATGTCGCGTCTCGCATATTCGATTCTTCGATTCTTAAAAATATTATAGCTATCTTTACCGACATTACTATGAACTTCTGATATAAGAGTATTGATTAAAGTGAATTCAATCCAAATTTGGTCAATAAGAGAGCGCAAAAAACAATTATCACTTCTCAGAAGTCAAAAATCCACGTCAAAAGCAATTAAAAAAACGGCGCCGTCACAGTGGGAACGCTCGTTACCGAGCGTTCCCACTGCGATAGCACCGACACGATTTTATTGCTTTTGACGTGAATTTTTGCCTTCTGAGAAGTGATAATTGTTTTTGTGCTCTCCCATTGACCAAAATTCGGTTTGATTTTACTTTTACCCAATTAATAGTAACACTAGATAACCGAACATTTCCACTGCGATTGTGACAGCATGATTTTATTGCTTTTGACGTGAATTTTTGACTTCTGAGAAGGGATGATTGTTTTTTGCGCTCTCCTATTGCTCAAAATTCGGTTTAGTCATTCGATTCTTACTTATTGTAAGTCGTAATATTGTTATTAAAGTCTTAATATAAACGCTAGATAACCAAGCGTTTCCACTGCGATGGCGCGGCACGATTTTATGGCTTTTGACGTGAATTTTAAATGGGTGCCGTGCGACTATCACCGCGTATATTGACCGGCAAATTATTTAAATATATTTTTATTTTTTTGGTACATGATTCACAGTTTATAATAACTTATTTAATTATTACGAATATAGGATATGTTCCTATATTCATAGTAAAAATCTGTACACACTGCCTTAAAATATTTCTTTACCTGAATTTTGAGCCTCTGAAGTTTTGGGTATCATTTTTTTTAAATTATTATAGTGATTATAATATTAGTAACAGTTTTGGCTGGAGTAAATACCGTAAATACGCAGTTTAACGTGCGATTTTGTTAAATGCCGAAAAGCACAAATTTATGCACATGTCCGCAAAGCAAGATTTCTGAAATGCATAAATTTGTGCGCACGGTATTCAAAGTGTTAATTAATAAAGAGTAGTACGGTGTTTAGTATATTCATAAAATTTAAAACCTTTTTCTAGTTGAATTCCTAGAAAACGCATTTCACTTCTGGAACAGTCATATACGTTTCCATATTTTTTTTTAAATTCAGGCAATTGTGTAATTGTCTGTATTTATATCAGATCCAGATGATTAGATTAAAATTGTATTAAAAAACTTTTTCAATGATTTGCATAAATTAGTATGAACAATTTAAAAAATCTTTAAATCAAAAATAACAGATATCTGCAAAGAAGTTTTTGACAAATATTCCTCTATAAATAATTAGCCCAATAACTTTAAAAAACTGTAAATTTTGTAGATTAAGGTAATAGCTTAGATTGGGTACATACTATTAAAAAAATCTATTACACCGAAAACTTATGTGATTTTTTTACAATTTTATTATCAATTGAAAAAAATATTTTTATAATAAAATTTGCATAAGAAATTATGTAAGCTTATGAAACATATAGTTAAATTAACTACTGTTTGTAAATATTGTATGTAACAAGAAAACTACATTTTATTTCGTTGTTCTAATAAGCTATGAGCTAACGCATTTTTCATTGAGCAACTAATTGTATTTTCATTATTTTTTAACTGACAATTAGAAAATTAATTACTCCTTTTGCTTGTAAAATTTTAATATAATTTTTATTTAATTATTTAACGGTCACTTCTAATGATTTTAGAACGTTATCTAAAATTGTAAAATTAATTAATAAGGAATTTATACATCGATTTTGTGCGTTATTTATATTTTTAGGAATTAATTTTAAAATAATAAATAATTTTAATATAATTAATCATTAAAAACTGGTTTTCGATTTTTTTGAAATGACTAAAAAATCGTTTAATCAGTTTCGGTTTTAATCCCAACTGTTCAACCGCAACCTATATTTGACACATCTTGATTTTTGTATAATATAATATTTCAGTAAAATAGATTTCAATAACATATCCGGTCATCCCCTGCATAACATAAAAAATTACCATTATTAAAAAACATGATTTTTATTAATACATTTGGAAAAAATATGTATGAGAACTGCAAAACACATTATATACCAATATTATATAGTTTATTGAACATTTTATTTTTATACGTTTATATCAATAAATTTACTCACGTACATACATAAAATAGTACGTGCCATATCGAGCGAACAATTCATTCATTGTTCGCTCACGTCAACGAGAACAATACGAAACAACAATAAGCTCTAAAGGGACTGTATGCACTTTTCCCCTTTGCAAAAAAAATACCCATTGACTAAAAATGACATTGAAACGAGCGTTCAATTGACATTAACTATAGCCATATAAAATTGTAAATTTAAAAACTATGAGGCGTTGATTTTATTGTTGATTATCATGCCAAAATAAATAAATCAGCATATAAATATTACTTTCACCGTATAAAAAAATAATTAATTTAATGATAGGTATATAAAATTGCAATAAATAAAAATCGCCGATTTCGCAAAATACTATTAATAATGAAATATTAACGAAACGTTATATTGGTTTATCATAACGGAAGTCGAAATGGTCCATTAGGCGCATTTTTAGCTACTATCTCAATATTAAGAATCTCTACATAGCGACATACATATTCGCCATTTATTTTGTTTAATGTAATAAAAAAATCCATTATACTACAAACACGTATTATATGTAAATGTACTTTTTTCTTCCATCATTCCGATGGCTCTCTACTAACAATAATGACAGAAATTGCATTTTTAGCGATATATGTTTTAGTCATTTCGATTCTAGTATTATATATATATATTTAATTCATACAAAAAATACTCACCTCGCATGTTGAGCTTAACGACCGTTAACCGTTCATAGAGCGTGACGTTATGGCCCAACCCCTACCCCTTAACTATTTCGGAAAAGTATGAAAATCGGGAAATTAATGTTCCACTACCACATCAAAAAAGCGGTCTTGCGTTGCCGGCGATAAACTTGGCTACAATTACGGGCGTGCACTAAAAGTGCAGTAAACATTAAAATGTGGCGCGGGGCGACGGTGCCTTTTAAGGCGCTTTTATGAGCCAATCGTCTGGGACAGGTGTAGACCACCTTTGGCCGGCGTCTTTGGCTTATTAGGTACGTGAATATGGCCAACCTCGTTTAGAACCCTCGCCACCGCTGAACTCTCAACACGTACCAATCATAATGAACAGGCGCTGCGCTCCATACCGGAGCTTCTCAAACTTTCCGGACGTCCAATACGAGGCGGATGAATCGCTTTTGAATATTTTGTATATTTATATCCGCGGGATGACCGGATAAGGGCGACGCCCCGGCGGTTGCGGACGCTTAAAAAGGCCAGATAGTACTGGAATAACATTTTGAGACACTGCTGGTTTTTTTGTTATTTATTTAAAATAAATTAAGAGGTGAGTGAATTTAAAAAAAATCAGTCTGGCGATTAATACTTATATGTATTAATTATGTCTGATTGACTTACTCAGTTGGTACAGATTTTCCTGTTGTAACGCAATGGGCTTACGCTTTGCTAGGTTACAGCGGAAGATTTAATAAAAAAATAATTATTTAACATTCGACAAATATATTGAACTTAAAACATATTATGTCACTCTGAATAAATAGTTTCCACTTAAAATAATACTTTGCACTGAATAATCCCGCTGATGTTTTACTATTGGTATGCATTTCGTAATTAAATATAATGTTGAGAAGCTCTGCTCATTTAAAAAAAAATATATAAATATGTAGATACTATGGCAAAAAGATATGTTTCAAAGTGCAAAATTTGAAATTTAAATATACAAAATGCATACTATCAAATTTTTAATGCAAAGTTTATGTTCGTGTGTAAAAATGTTTAGTACAATTATATATAACCCATATTTTTTTCTGAATTCCTTAATAAATAACAGTGCCTTTAAAATATATAATATAATATCAACAACAGATTTTTATGTGGCCGTAACATAAGGCATTGAACAAAAGAGCGCGAGATAAAACGGCACAACGACAAAACAGCGCAACTCATATATATGTATATGAAAACAAATGCTTACGAAAAATTCAATAAAACTCAATAATAATATAAAAGAACCGTTTTTTAATTTTCTAATTTTAATTTTTGATGTTCCTACAATATTATTTTTAATTTAGGCAATATAATTATTTTTAATTAATCAATTCTCATTATTTAAGTTTCAGAAAGTGTGAATAAATAATAAATTATTTGTTATTATTTAAATCAACTTTAGCCACCTTAAATAAAATTAGCTAAAATCATACGATTTAAAATTAACCGTTTGAATGTCTGTTCCTAGTTTTATATCTTTTTTTTTAAATTATGAAAAAAAAATTTTTTTATAATTTTTGTGTATTTACTTGTAGAAAATACATTTAATTTATTTCTATTATAAATATTGGTTCACACAAAAAAATGCTTTGCATTCTTAGTTTACAACTAATTTCGCTTGGCACTAAAAGGGTTAAGTACAGTTGAACTTAAAATAGCGCAATGGATATATAAAAAAATAAATAATAAAAACTAGTATTATGTTTAAAAATACCGTTTTTTAATATATTATTAAATTTAAATTTTGCTGTTCCTTTAATATTATTTTTCATTAAGACTATATTATTTTTTTTTATTTATCAATTTTCATTATTTAAGCTTTAGAAATGTTAAATTAAAACCAGTTTATTTACAAAAAAAGTATTCTTTATTTGTTCATTAATTTACATAGTTTTTGGTTGTAATGCATTTTTTAATAATAAATACTTAATCCACAGATATTAAGTTAATCCATAATCTTTTAGTTTATTAAAATTAATATCATAGTCTAGATTATTAGGTTAATTATTTATTGAAGAATAATTTTCACACTAATTTCAGCGAGTCATCGAAAAACATTTTTAATACAATTAAAACTTATGACTAATTAACAATTTATTTAATTATACAAATGGATGTACTCGCACTAAAAGGCTTACATAAGATTTTTGATTCAATGTTATTTTTTTTTAGTTTAAGTAAACTGATCTTTGCTAATTTTATTTGTTATCGCAAACATAAAACGCAGTAACGATAAAACAATGCTTATAAAGAAATAAAGTACAGAAAATGTAACTTTTAATTTAGGCAATATAATTATTTTTAATTTGTCAATTCTCATTATTCTATACCACAAATATAATTTATTAAAAATCATACGATTGTAAACGAAGTACAATTAAACCAAAAATGCATATATAAAAAACAAAAACAGGAAAATTAAAAAATAAAAAAAATAATAATAGCGGGTTTAAAGTCTAAAAAACAAATAAAAAAACGGCTAGGATTCACACATAAATTCAATTAGTACTATTTCACATATTTTTACTATCTTTCCATAGCAATCGCCAAAAACATCCTTGTATTTGGCAAGCTCGTTAAAAAGCTGAATGGCTCGTGCAAGTGTAGCGTTCTCCTGGCCGCTGCAAGTCAGAATAAGGGACGCGATCGCGCACACTAAGCCACATTATTGACACCACGCCCTTAAACTTTAAAATGTGCTTCATTGAATAGACGCTACGCCGAGAATGCATTGAATTATATTCCATTTTCTAGAGATATCTGAAAAAAAAATTCTCTCCAACAACAAAGAGTGATTCGCTTCTCTTAAAATGTGACAATCGATTTCCTCCACAGCGGTCTTTCTGTAAAGAGTAAATCCGATTTTGTATGAATATTCTGAAACACTTCGAAGTCATTATCATACAAAAAATATTTTGACAATACATGGTACATATTTAAATACAATTTGCTTTATTTCAGAATTACGTTTCATGAAATATTAATATTATTTCTCGCCGCATTTTTTTATCTTGATATAAAATTTAATTTCCTGTACTTCCGTAAACATACTTCATAAAATCTGAAACGACTTTTAACGAACAATTTACCGGAAATGTAATCGCAAGCAAGAAATAAATATTTATATAATAATGTGGTGTATTTGTATACCATCTTTTGTACCGTGCTATGCCATCGTTTTCTTCCTAATTCTATCGTATCTTTCAACACCCTAGATGTTTTTTGCTGGGTTATTTTCATTTGCGTTAAATGCTTTTCTATAATAATTTCTTGAATAAATATATATCACACAAAGACATTTTTATTGTCATAGAAAAATAAAAGTAACACCTCTTTTCGCTAATATGCAATGAACAGTTTTTATCGTCGCGAAATTAATAAAGATATGATGTTATACGTGTATTCAATTAAATAAAAAACAATTTAATATTATTCTCACTTAACCCTTTAAACGCGCTCTTTATGCAAAAATCAGTATAAAAAAAATGTTTTGAAGAAAAACATTTTTTTTGTGAATAAACATAAAATATAATTTCAAAACAATAAAAATTAAAAAATCAGAACTTTAAACACAGTAACAAGGTAAAATTTGCATTTTTACAATTTGAATGCAAACGCGTCAAAAGGGTTGAGCCAAAATATACTATAATAAAAAAACATAAAAATTGACTAATTAATGAATAAAATGGTATTTATGTGACATCAAATCTATTTTTTATTTGTGCATAACAATTTTTAGGCAGTTATCATATGAAAATATGATCAATATTTGTGTTTAGTTTACACCTTTATATGTTTGTATTGGCTCGTACGTAGATCTCGATACAACCACACAGGTTGCAAATAGGGAAAGACCGCGGTGACGCGATAGTGTCGGACAAGAAGCGCCGAGATCATATTTGTGACGGGCAATCTCGTAACAAGGCTTTCCTTATTAAATTTCACATCGCTATGATGATTTTATAACAGCGGTGAATAAGCACAGCTCGATCTTAAGTGAGTCGTCATTCATTCTTGGCTAAAAAATACGCGTAGTCACGAACTTCTGGAATTGTACATAAAACCATAAAAAAATATTAAACTCAAATCACTTCACCTTTTAGGTTACGAGGTTAAGCATTGATATATAATATATATATTTTAAATATAGTATAAAAGCAGTATTTCTCGAATCCCCTCAAGTTGCGGTAACATTATACGAGCGAATATTTTTCAAGGGAACGGAGGTCTAATGAGTTGCCGCGGACCCCCTGATCGGTATCCGGTTACGCCACTTTTTCACGAACACCCTATGCGTATAAAGCGAAGGAAAACTCCAACCGCCCCCAATATAAAGAGACGTGTTTATGTACAAATGCATATTGCATTACCTATAAGAGAAGCCGGCAATTTAATCTTAGAATGTGATATTTTTTAACACATTGAATACCGTGTGCACAAATTCATGCATTTCAGAAATCTTGCATTGCGGACATGTGCATAAATTTGTGCTTTTCTGCATTTAACAAAATCACACGATAAACTGCGTATTTGCTCCAGCGAAAAATGTTACTAATATTATAATCACCGAAATAATTTTAAAAAATGATATCCAAAAATCCAGAGGCTCAAAATTCAGATAAAAAATATTTTAAGCCAGTGTGTACAGATTTTTTTCTATGAATATAGGAACATATCTTATATTCGTAATAATTAAATAAGTTATCATAAACTGTGAATCATGTACCAAAAAAATAAAAATATATTTAAATAATTTGCTGTTCAATATACGCGGTGGCAATCGCACGGCACCCATTTAAAATCCACGTCTAAAGCAATAAAATCGTGCCGTCGCCATCGCAGTAGAAACGCATGGTTATCTAGCGTTTATGTTAGGACTTTTATAACAATATTACGACTTACAATAATTAACTTACTAAACCGAATTTTGAGCAATATGATAGCGCAAAAAAAATTATTCCTTCTCAGAAGACAAAAATTCACGTCAAAAGCAATAAAATCATACTGTCACAATCGCATAGTGTTAATATTAATTTGGTTAAAGTGAATTCAAACTAAATTTTGGTCAATAGGAGAGCGCAAAAACAATTATCACTTCTCAGAAGGCAAAAATTCACGTCAAAAGCAATGAAATCGTGTCGGTGCTGACGCAGTGGGAACGCTCGGTAACGAGCGTTCCCACTGTGACGGCGCCGACACGATTTCATTGCTTTTGACGTGGATTTTTGACTTCTGAGAAGTGATAATTGTTTTTTGCGCTCTCCTATTGACCAAATTTGGTTTGAATTCACTTTAATCAGTACTTTTATATCAAAAGTTCATAGTAATGTCGGTAAAGATAGCTATAATATTTTTAAGAATCGAAGTGCAGACTAACTATGGAGCAATATGCGAGATGCGATATCTGTCTGTACTTCTTCTTCCTCTTATTTTCTCCTGAAAAATGAGTTTCTATTTTTGATTTCACCTAATGAAAATTTTAGAACTTTCATTTTGTTAGATTTGGGTTTGAACAGGAACGTTTCGCAACTGTCAAATTGAGTTTCATAGATTTTTTAAAACAGCATAAAATTTCACTAGTGAAACTTTACCGAAAAATATACACTCTAAATAAATAGTGATAAATATGTAAATGTATACAAATATTACTACATATAAAAAAATTAAGTTATTTAATTTTACTAGAAAATGCTAAATAATTATATTTTCACTATTTAAAAAAAAGTAAAAGTATTTAATCATTATTTAATTATAATCTGTATCAATTTTATTTTTTAAATATTTATATTTAGTGATTTTAAACATAATTTATGATACTAATAAAAAGTTATGATGCTCTAAAAAATATGTTAAAGTTCTAATTTTCGCAAATAGTGCCTGGTATGTAATGTGTTAAGAATCGATTATTTTTATCTATATGTAAAATATGTTTAACCCTTTGAGGGCAAATATTTTTTTCTTCAACATTGTATTGATGTTCTATTTTAAAAGTTCGAAAGAATCATGTACAAAATGTGTATCTACATCTATGTTTATATTTGTTGACATTGTCACCACCTGTCAGCTCGCCGTTGTTACAAAGGATAAAGTCTAAAATAACCTTCATTCTCACAGCATTAAATGACTGCTCGAGACATAAACGTTTCACGTGTAATACGACGACGACGCGCACCATGTGTCGCCCACGTGCATTTGCACAAAAAGAAAAAGGCACACGAAACATGACATTTTCCGAGGGACAGGAAGCGATAATATCAACGAAAATATTCTCATTACCGAGACGATGAATTAAATCACCGGTCTTATTTTTTTATGTATAATATAAAAAATAAACATGTGTAATTTATAATTTATAAAAAATGGCAATACTGTGTCAAAAGCTTTTTCTATATCTAACATTAAAAACCCATACTCTTTTTCATATTAAAATTAGCGCATATATGCTCCGTTAAACTATTAATTTTATGCTTTGTCGCAAATGTAAAATTAATACATTTTATAATTGATTCGCTTCTACATTTTGATGTTATATAGATAAAAGTAACATAGCATTTAGATACAATAACAATTTCTAAAACGTGCGGTTTTAGTTAAAAAAACAACATATCGCATTTCCTTGCGCGGATACATACAGTTTTTAAAGTATCCCATAAGGAGATAAACTTGGGGAGCTTTTAGCCAGGATGTAGCGGAAGCTTTGCAGGCCTTTGAAGGAGACTTGTTGACACAAAAAGCTCGGCAGCTGTTGACTGTTGACCCGGGCGAGTCAAAATAAACGAGCCGCAAAAAAACAGGGCTCCCGGTTTCGAATTTCACCACTCTCTGAACACCCTTTTCGAGAGGCTGACAAAAAAAATGACGCAAAAAATTAAAAAGAAACACCGGGAGGTGATATTTCGTTTTTAATTATAAGATTTGTCACGCCGGCTTTGCTTGATGAGGTGCTTCAAATTGGCGTCACCGAGACGCGAAAAATTAGAAGTGATTTATGGGTTAAAAATGGTGCTTATTTTTGTGATTTATGTGTGCATTATGGCATGCTTAACCTTTACCGGACAAAAACTTATTGAATCCACTGTGGTTTAATTTATTTAAATACAAAAATAAAGCTTCTTACAGATTATTTATATATCATATTTTTAGAATATATCCAGATGTTGGGACAACTACCTTAAAAAAATACACAAGAATGCAATGATTATAGAAAAAATGTTTCGCTCTATCTTTGTAAATAGTATGTATTAATTTTTTCAATATTTTTATAAATTAATATAAATTTCGAAATGACGCGGTGAAAAGGTTAATATTGCTATTCGAAGTAAATAGTCGTCACTATTAGTTTTTGTTCAATCAATTTTTTTCATAATTATGTATCAGTTTCTTTTATGGACTATTTCAGAGCCATTTCAATATTTTTTTAATAAAAAAATATTATATATATGTACATATATATATATTTTAAGTTTCATTAATAAACATTACTTACCATTTTCACCTGATAACAGAGTACAGTAACATTTAAAAATCTAGGAGAGTTTTTACTGTTCCGTCGGTGAAGTTTTATTACGGAACATAAACCCGCAGATCATTTGTAGAAATATTTCGCTGTATCTTTCGCCATTTTGACGTTGACTATTTCACTCTTTAATATTTTTATACTTTATAACTTTTAGTAATATATTATATAAAAAAACATAATAGACTATATCTTATTTTTAATAATGCACACGTGTCACCCAACAAAACAAATAAAATGTGCGCTTTTCCGAGACGACGTTTCCCATTTTTTTGGCAGTCGCTTTGAAAATATTCAATATGTGTTTTCTTGGAAGTTTCCCTCCTCGTTTATTTAGAAATATCACACAAAATACGGAATAAAATTTCTATGCAAACTTGTATTTATGGCCGGCAGTGAAAATTGGCTGATATACGACCGGTTCAACTGGTGGCACATAACATAACTAGACCGTTTCCTGGCCTGTTCCTAAAAGTATGTATAATAAAAATAAATATAAAAAATATCGATAAGTCTCTGATATATATTTATTTTAATTAATAAATAATATATGGTTCGTTTTAAACTTTTAACACATATGTTTCGCAGCCAAAGATTCACATATGTCTTAACAAGCCTAATAAGTAGACTCGAGTTCTTTTAAATTTAGTTAAAAAAATATATATCTCACGAAACACCTTTTTTGTAGGAATATTCTAAGCGAGAGGTAGCAAATCTTAGCCACTATAAAAACATCCATAAACTATTACTAAAAAAAATACACAGCACCATATTGATGCATATTTTTATTATTTTATACATCTGAAAATATATTATAATAATTTATTTATTAAAATAAAAATTCTCATCGCATCTAAAATTATCTGTCAATAGTAAAATTTTAATTGCATGAGAAATGCATTCAACGACTCTCCAACTTAAAACCCTTTGCACTTGATAGTGATTTTATCTTTGGTATGTAACTCTAAAAAAATAAAAACTGATATTTCTTAATGCATTTAAAACCAAGCAGTTAAGAGCTATATCCTTAAAAAGAACCAAATACGAACATTAACTAAATGCCAAGTCGCATAAAAGCTCGTTCGGGGGCCCGGTCAATATACCGTAAGACTCGTTTTTTATCAAACAAAAAATAAGTAAAAATTGTTTTTAAATGCAAATTAAGTTTCTAAACACTTTTTCCATACGACATTTTTCAGTAAGATTTCATTTTGCAAAGCTATGACACTTTTAATTTTTACATTGGCCGCCATTTTGTAAAAATATTTTTTTCATACAAAACGTATAGGGGATGCTCGGTAGTTCTATGCGATACTAAAGATTTAATTTTTAATCTTTAAAACCAAGCAGTTAAGAGCGTTAACTCTTCTGAAAGTCTCAAAATGGCTAGTATGGGGGTCCGATCGAACTGATACATCGCTTGTTTTGAAGCAAAAAACTATTTTTTTTATATTTTATTTGGATGTAGTTTAGGCTTTTAAACGTTTCATGTATAGCGATCTATTTGTTTAAATTTAAACCTACTGAGTTACGAGTGTTTAAATTTTTATACTTGTCACCATTTTGCAAAAAATTGACACATTGGATTTTGCTAACGAACATACACAGGCTGCTTAAGAATTCTATACTGTCACAAAAATTCAACTTTAAATATGTATAAATAAGCTCACACTGACCTTAACTATATTGCAAGTCTTATAAAAGTATGTATGATGGTTCGTTTGACTCATAACACTAAACGTGTTTTGAAAAAAAAAACTTTTTTTTTTAATTTTTAATTTTTTTAAACGGTATCATAAGTATATTCAAAATCTCAATTTTGCATCAAAAATTCAAGCCTATATCTTTAAAATGAACTAAATACTAGCGTTAACTATATGCCAAATCGCATAAAAGCTCGTATGGGGGCCCGGTTAATTTACCCCAAGACTCGTTTTTTTTTAAAAAAAAATAATTTTAAAATTTTTTGAAACGCAAATTAAGCTTCTAAACACATTTTGCATACAAAATTAATAGTAGGATTTCATTTTGCAAAGTTATGACACTTTCAATTTTTACATTGGCTGCCATTTTGTAAAAAAAAATATATTTTTTTTTTCATACAGAACGTATAGTAGTTCTATACGATACTAAAAATTTAATTTTTAATCTTTAAGTTACTGCTTATAAAATATTTATGCTACAACAAAATATTTAAACCCAGTATCAAGAAAAAAATAGAGATACATATTATTTATAATTAATTTTATTATTATTATTATTTTAATAGTATTTAATAAAGAAAAATATTTCTTACAATATATTTGTTAACAGATTTCTCACAATTTTATTTTTTAAAGAACTAAATTAATGTAGTAGCTATTAGTATTTTAAAAATTTTTTTTAAATAATGAATAGGTAATAAAAATTATTGGACCAGACATAATATTTTAAAAATCGATTGACTTTTTTAATTCTGTTCCTCATATTATTAATTAATTTGTATTAAGAAGCAATGTCCAATAATTGTTGTTCTGGTCCTTAAGTTCCTACTTAATGTACAGAACGAATAGATTATTTTACACTAATAGCTTATTTAATAAAATCAATATGCTAATACAGTGAAATCTCTATGTAACGAATACTAAAATAGCGAAATTCCCAGTATGTTTTAATTGTTTGAAAATTAAAAATGTTTTAATTGTAACGAAGACTGATCTCAGTATAACGAATTTAAGAATGACGTTACAACTTGCCACAATATTTCTCCGAATTTAGTTCATCCTTGGCGTGTGCCAGATGTGCGCACAAGCGACATTCAATGTTTCGCCCACCCGCAATTTTTTTAAAAAAAAAACATTTTTTCAAAAAATTTTATTGTTAATCAAAATGACAAAAAACGATCTTATAATAAGTAATTTTGATGCTGCAGTAATACGGTAATTAAAAATAAAAAATGTTACATCTTCCTTATATTCAATATAATGATTTTTCAGTATAACGATTTTTTTTATTTGATTCTGTAAGCTTCGCTATACTGAGATTTCACTGTACTATTTTTATTTTATGTTTCTAATTTTTTTTTTGTAAACTAAAAAATAGTCATATGATGCAAATAAGATATGTTACGGCAAATCCGAATATTATATATATATAAAGCGAGTTGATAATGCCAGCAAATTTGACATTTACAACGTTACGGTCTGAAATTATCGACTCGCTTTTTGAACTTATTCGATACTATAACGTGTATTTTTATACAACGTCTATCTTGTATGTTATAGATATAGACGTGCATATTTATACATATTTATATTATAAAAATAGTGAACCTAAAGTAACTTATAATGTAAAAGACGCGTCGGAAAGTTCGGAAACTGAAACCTTGAAGATAGTTTGTAGACACTTAACTCGTGATTTAACCGCATATCTTTATTATATATTAAATGACTTTAAACATATTATTGTTGATTAATATATTTTAATTTTTTCAGATGCCTAATTTTGGAATGTAACGTCTTAAGTTGAGGCTTTCAAGATGAAGAAGGCGCATGTTTTGACATTTCTGGTGGCAGTCATTACTAACCATGCACGAGCAATGGACAGTGAGTACATTTTTTTCTTAATCGATTTATTTATTATTATATAGTTTAATATGTTCTTTATTCGATCGATTTATTTCAATGCGGATCATCCCCTCCACGTCATAAATATAGTTACAAATTATTGCATTCTCTCATTAATCCCAACGCTAGGGTTGGGAGGCGGTTGCCCGTTTCCTAGAGTTAATTCTCTGTCAGTCCTGGTTGTTTCGCGCTAGCTGGGCATGTGGCAACACTCTGCCCGTCCGTCGGCCAATTCATTCGCAATGAAATATATTCGCTTGCGAATTTATGGGCCCATTGCCGGCAGCCGCCCGAGCGCCTTGCCGCCTTGATGATTGAATGGCCGCGACGGCGATATCCGGATCCGGAAATCACGCATGACAGTTTCAATTATAACGTCTATGATACGATTAACAATATTATGAGAAACTAGAATCGTACCCGTTGAAAAATGAACGGTGTTTTTTAGGTATATACAGGCAGCTCTCGACTTTCGCGCATTTAAAAAAAAAAAAACATTTTTTATAAATTTAATTTTTTTTTTTTTTAATTTTAAACATGAGTGAGAAACGGAAAAACTTCAGTGTTAATACGAACAGAAATAAATCAAGGACTCATAAACTTCACATGATTCGAGACAAATATGGAAATAATAGACGTTCAGATAGCGGCGAATCTATTGCTTCAATCGGACCTTTGTATGATACAAACAGGTCAACGATATGTTCAATTTTGCAAAATAAAAATATGATTAAGGAATACGTTCAAAATTGCAGATTTACAGATATATTTCCACAATCTTTAAAGATATATTTCCAAAAAAACACGGCAAAGAAAACATGGATGAAATGGAAAAATCTTTGTCATCGTGGATCGATGACCAACATCAAAAAGATGTCCCTCTGAGTATTTCAATTATTCAAGCAAATGCTTTTAGTTTGCCAAAGATTGGAAGGATAGATTAAAAAATAGATTTTAACACGGTTTTTCAAGCAAGTAACGGTTGGTTTTACAATTTTAAAATGAGGTATTCTTTTCATAATATTAAACTTGCTGGAGAATCGGCTGATGCGGATAAAGATGCTGCAAAAGAATTTATTTCCTAATTATCCAAAATTATTTAAGATGAAGAATATTCCTCTAGCTAAATATTTGATGTAGATGAGACAAGTTTATTTTGGAAAACTCTCTAACAATGAAAATTAATGAAGCCTTCTCGCAGCTTGACAAATTTTTAAATATTATGGAAGATTGTGATCCCAATGGTGAACGCATATCTCAAGTGCGTAGGGCGACTAATTAAAACATAGCATGATATAAAATACTACATGAAGAAAAGAAAAAGAATAGTGGAAAACATTTAACTCTTAATAACTTTTCAAAGGAAACACCCGCGAACCCCACTTAAACATGTCTCTTAAACGCCTCTTAAACATCTTATATTTACTTGATAAATAAATATTTTAAAAACACACATTTTTACTTCCCTCTACTTTCGAACATTCAACATTTGCACACATTTTCAGGAACCAATTATGTGCGAAAGTCGAGGGCCGCCTGTATATACATATTAATAGGGACATCTTAATAAAATATATATATATATATATATATATATATATATATATATATATATATATATATATATATATATATATATATATATATATATATATATATATATATATATATATATATATATATATATATATATATATATATATATATGATTTTAGGCACAGCAGTTATTATTTATTAATAAGAACATTCAATTGAGAACATTTTAACATCATATTCGTTATTCATCTACGTTTATTTTTTTATTTAATTATATTTAAACATTATCGCATTAAATGTGAAAAATTTCTAGCACCGCCTTTTGCCGCAATTACAGGTTGTACACTTCGTGGCATACTCTCAATGCATATTTTTTCATTTTGCCTTAGCTCATGAGAGTGATGCCACATCCGGATGAGGGTTTCGATGAGCTGCTGCTTGTTTATAATCACCTCCTTGGATCCCCACCCCTCTTCGTGAGCTCTCACATGCTTTCAATAGGGTTCATGTCAGCAGAATTCCCTGACCATGGCAAAAACTGCACTTTTTTAGCCAGAAATGCAGTGACACTCTTGGATTTATGGCAGGGTGCGAGTCGTGTATGAACATATACTCCTGTCCACCAGAGAACCATTCTCCGACTTGAGTACTTGTCCCTTGCACGATGTGAAGGCGCCCCATCGCTTTGGAGAAGATGTCTAAACACACCATGATACTGACAGGGTGTTTGACTGTCTCCACGAGGCAGTCCGAATAGAATTTCTCCCATGCCAAACGATGATTTGTCTATCAAAATTAGAATGTGGACTTCTCAGAAATGCACACATGAAAAAATACTATAATCATTTAATTGAATTTTTTAAAAGCTTAAAAATCACTAAAATTATAGTTAGCCGATTCTACTCCTCAATAGTCGTGTGTTTGTGTGATTTGGCTCATTCCAGCCGCTTCTTTATAGCTACCGTAGATGAGACACGATGATGACCCATGAGGTTCTCCTCTGTACTTTTCTTTTGGAGACTTTGATGCCTTTTTCATTGAGCATCAAGGTAAGACTTTCTGCAATTTTAGAGACAGACATCTCTGATTTTGCGGTGATTCGCTTTCTGCTACATTTCCCAACGCGATCCACTTCTAAAGGCAGGTTTTGGTCGATTTTTTTATTAATCTTGTTAACAACAGACTTCGAAATGCCTGCAATGGCTGCTATTTTCCTTTGGGAATGTTTAGTGCTCAATAATAATGTCTTTGGGGACGTGTCTGAAGACCTAGCCATACTTAAAAACACAATTTTTGAGTTAAAATGGCAAAATTATTAATTAAAGTAATGTATGAATAAAAACCATAACAAAATTAATAAATTATTAGATTTTTTATAAAATAGGACATCTAGAACACATATAATTTATAGTTTCTAATGCTTTATTCGTAAAAATATGTTTCTAAGTTAAATTAAAAATACAATAAGGGTGTGATAAAGCATGATATTGTATTTCAACTTTGATTATAGGTAAATAAATTAAATATTTATTTAGAACAAGGGTTGATTCAAAACAGTGCCTAGATTAAAAATTTCTAGTATCGTATTTAATAGTGTTTTTTCACATTATATACGCAAATTTAGTATTATAATAATAATGAAGTTATTTTTGGAGACGCGTCAATTTGTTTGACACTCAGTTGACATGTCAACGACTTTTTTTATTGAAGAATGCCGCGTGGCATATGTTATTTTGGCTAATTGCATAATTACAGTGTCTGCGTGCGTAGTTTCTGACAATTGTCGCTTCTTGAAAATACATACAAAATTTCTCGAAGCGAGCTACATTGTAATCGTCGGCATTTGAATTTCTGATTATAGAGTGTGTACTAAAAGTTGTGAGCTTCTCTATATGTTTGGAAATACTCTTGATACATATTTTATTTATTGTCAAATATTTTCAATTGCTAAAAATCATATTTATACATATATGAATGAAAAATAGTGTATTTTAATTTATTTATTAAATCAAGACCATCGTAATTTAACAGGTTACTTCAATGCATATGAAGAAACCCTAAAAGAATGAAATATTTTTTCGATAACCGAGTTAAATCATCCGAGTAATATTTTTTTTAACTCTTAACCCATAACAACCTTATAGAAGGCTTTATCAAAACTCTATTGGTATCGTCTCACCGAGTAATTTTCTCACCATTTTGGCGAAAAACAGTATCAAGAAGAAAAGCTTAAAATATATTTTTTTAATGTAATATCAGAATTAGCATTAAGCATTTTAAGATAAATATAATAAGATTACGAATCACAAATTTTAAAAAACTTTTACGCCATTATGTATAGTTTGATCGATTAAATTAATATGTAGAAATATGAATATTATACCAAAGTTTTTTTAATTAATGTCAGTCAGTTATTTGTCTCGCACTTAAACGGTTAATGACAGCTATTGACGCAACCAACATCAAAAACTATCGTTAATCATCACTTAGTACGCATTTAGCCCTTCAACGGTTTTATAAATGTAATCGCTCTAAATAGGCACTTGAGATAATCTTATTCATGCTTAACGAGTACTTTTATTTTATAACAACCTCAATTTCACAGTTTCAAATCAAGTTTATTCCAATCGATCATTATGTTTTAATAAATTACCCTAATACTAATAATAATAATAATAAACAACGTCGCTTTTGGTATAATTGAGGTTGACTCATTTAGATTGTGTTATAATCACATTTTCACTATGTTTAAATTAAAATTGAAAAACTTCACGCAAAAGTATCGTCATAAAACGGAACGTGCTTTCGTTTACAATCACTAAAAGCTTTTTGTACTTGTCTTGTACTTGTTTTATTGACGTTGTGAGACAAAATTATGCCAAGACACGAACTGCCGAAGACTCGCGAAGGAAAACTTTGGATCGATACTAAGCTTGCTAATTTTTGATATGACACACTCACACAAACACACGCATACATATATTATCAATATTATGATTATGACAAAAATAACACGGAGCGCCTTTGTCTTTCGTTCGGTATTTATGAATGTGGTTTTTCGCGGAAAACGAAATATTTTAAGGGGGGATTTGGGATTTAGGGATTTTCCTCAATTGAGAAAAGTTTGAATTTGAGTTTTCTCACCAAACAAACAATGCTGGTTTATAGAAATTCTATCGAATATTGCCAAATAATATATTTTTAGAATATTAGCAATAACATGTTATTGTGCGGTTTTTTATTCAACTATAGCGTTTCAATAATATATATTTATATACTGAATAATGAGAAATGAGAGATGAATCAAAACAGTTAATATAGATGTATCTTTGACAGTCTATAAAGCGACTTTTTGACTGTTTTTAAATATTGATAACTAAGCGTTTAAATGATAATATGCTTAGAAAATATCGCTTATCGTTTAATTTGCTAATTTTTACGTAGTGTAAATCAGCAAAATATGAATAAAAAAACAATGTATTAAAAAAGATTACTAGTAAGAGATACTTTTTTTGCTTTAATTTGATATTAAATATAAATGCGAAGTATGGAATGCGCAGCCCTAGTCGAATGTGCATCACGATCTTATTATATTTTTCTTTGCATGATTTTTTATGTTGACCTTTTATAGATGGCACAAAAATGCACTAAATATTATAATATGATATTAAACAGATTGGATTGGTGTTTTAGTTATTATATTATTATTTGAGACCTTCGAATCTGAATATTAAGACTTTTTATAACAATATAACGATTTAAGTGAGAATCGAATAAAACATATCTTTACCAAATTTAATTAATTGCACGCAAAAAAAAAATATACCTTAAAAATTCACGTCAAAAGCAATAGAATCGTGGCGTATATGACTCTTATAATATTATTACAAATTAAATTTGGAACATTTAAACCGAATTTTGACCAATAGGAGAGCGCAAAAAACAATTATCACTTCTCAGAAGGCAAAAATCCACGCCAAAAGCAATAAAATCGTGCCGTCGCCGTCGCAGTGGGAACGCTCGTTACCGAGCGTTCCCACTGCGACGGCGCCGACACGATTTTATTGCTTTTGACGTGAATTTTCGCCTTCTGAGAAGCGATAATTGTTTTTGCGCCCTCTTATTGACCAAACTTCGGTTTGAATATGTATTAAAAGTCTTTAATATTTTTTTAAGAATAACTATCATATTTTTAAAACAATGTGTAATGTCTAAGAACAGACTAACAAGATGCGATACATCTATGTAAGAGATACTTTTTTTGCTTTAATTTGATATTAAATTTAAATGCGAAGTATGGAATGCGCAGCCCTAGTCGAATGTGCATCACAACCGCGCAGAGACTATCTTATTCGATTTTTCTTTGCATGATTTTTTAGTACGCGTTGCCGTCTCTATTTATTTAATTTCTCTATGGACGCGACTGCCATTAGTCTGTCGACAGTTGTCAAGAGTTTCAGGTCAGTTGGCTGCGCTGATAAGATTTTTAAATTTTTTTATATAACGTGTCCCTTCGTTGACCTATAATAGATGGCACAAAAATGCACTAAATAATATAATATGATATTAAACAGATTGGATTGGTACATTAGTTTTTATATTATTATTTGAGACCTTCGAATCGCAATTTGCAGTGAGTCAATGAAATATTTATACAGTACTTTGTATTGTATGTATCATATAATATGCGCCATTGCTGAATTTCACTATTTCAAATATGCTGCTATCATTACTAAAATTGCGTCTCAAAAGAAAAAAAACATCATGTTTTATGCATAAAAACCCATCGTAAATGCACACAGCACGTGTCGCGAATATGACATTTTTCCGCTGCGCCTATAAAAAATATGTTTGTATATATTTTTATGGCGGTCTCGAAACTTTATAGTCGCGCCGCTCTTTTTTAATTCGCCTGCGCCAAAGTGTCACACAAAATACACAATAAATATTGCGAATAATAACAAAAAAGTGTCTGCTAAGCAATCGCTATTTTTTTTCGGGGCAGAACCCATTAGCCTTGCCGGCTTTTCCAGGGGCGGAGCAGAAAAATAATTAAAAAAAAACTGTGTGTATGTATGCGATATATATATTTTAACCCACCGACGCCCAAAATCTGTTTACGTAACAAAACTTATTTTTGAATTATGACCCACCTCTGCATTTGTCGCACTTATCCGAATTGATGGGGTCGTTATTTAATATAAGCCGTATTCTGTGTTTCAAAGCATCTAGTTTTTTACCTTTTGGAACTTAAAATATCAATTTAAATTGTATAAATAATATATTTAGAATTTTTTTGGATATAGATTTAAGAATAAAAGAACTGGTAATATTTAGGTAATACACCTTGTAAGTTAAAACTCTATTTTATATTTTTAACAATTTTATAAAATTAAAAATGTAGGTGTAATTTAAAGTCCGATATAATTTCTATATACTGAACGAATTGACGATAAAATATGCACTATTTTACTTTTCTCTTTGCAGTAATATTATGGCCAAAAATAAAATAAAAAATTTAAAATCGATTATTTATTTGAAAAGGACAATAGTTATTATCTTTTGTTTATGTTTAATTTCCATCGCGACGGTTTCTATGTTAGTTGTATTGATTAAACAAGTGTTTTATTGATTTATTAACCGACATCGCGACTTTTCCATCTGGTTTCGAAAAACAGACGATACGCTAAGTGTTAAATACGGTTTTAAATATGTGACTGTGATAATATCAATTTTGTGCTCGCTTATCAGTGCTTCAAGTTCTCCAGTCTTATATCGAATTTAAGTGAAATGTTCAAGCATCATCAGGAATTCGAATTTCTGTTTAACTTCTAACGGTCAAAAACATTTTCTTATTAAATCCACTGTGGTCCAATTTATTTAACTACGTATTATTTATATATAATTTTGGGAACACCACCTTAAAAAAAACACCTAAGAATTCAATGACAAAATAAATAATGTTTCGCTCTATCCTTGTGAATAGTTCACTATTGTAATTCACACAAAAGCAATGGCTCTCAATATATTTTTAAGCGCATTGAATTTATTATTTTTTTATTTCTTTGATACATCAAAAAATAAATATATTTATGAATATACATAACAATTATAGTCCATCCAAGATGTTAACGCTCATCATCGTTGTGTTGGAAATAACGGTACGTGTTTTCACAATTTTCCGCGAATTTTTTTAACCGATAGGAGAACGTTACATATACTAAATCAGGGCTGTTTTATATGTAGGGTGACCATACGTTGGAAATTTAATTAAAAATTATAATGTGCTATATTTTTATTATAAATTATTGTCATGTTGTGGTATTTTGTAATAAATAAAACAATGCCTGTAATATTCTATTGCTATTTTTAAAAATATGATATTGAACAGATATTCAACTTGGAGAGTGATACCAAAACTGCTCTCATGTTTTTGAGTTAAATATGTATATAAATAAACAAAATAAGTAAGAAAGTGATATTTTACACTTTCCTCGACAAATTAAATTAAAAAAAAGTAAAAATTAATTGCACTTGTAATTTCACATGGACTCTATTATATTTTCTCACCAATACTGTGACGATGAGCGTTCATATCTTGGACGGACTGTACTTACATATTTATATATTTGTCCATCTTCATCTTCGTATGATTTTAAATTACGTTTTAAACATCTCTTTTTCACCACTTTTTTTTACATAATATAATAATCCACTATATGCAAATAGTATATATATGAAGTCAGGGAATAATATCTGTTTGATGCAAATAATATTATTGTTTGTTTATGTATATATTACAACTTCTCCCATGCATTTTTTTTATTGCTTGAATTAAATCTAATTATACTAGTTAAATATATTTTTAAAAAAAGTAAACTGGCCATTAAACAGAGTAATATAATTCGAGTTCCCTGTGTTGCGGGCACTGTAAATCAGACAGCTGTCAATAATCGCGCGTGTTCAAAGTGTCAAAGTGTCAAAGTGTAGTTTCATCTTTTTCCAGCGAGAGCCAAGATTATCCAGTAAATGATCGTTTTTTTTAATATTTAAGATTCATAGTATTTTTCATTGGATAACGTGCATTTTTCTGACAAAGTTAAAATTTAATTCGTTTTGAATCTACGTTAAAAGCAATAAAATTAGTCGAAGTAGAAACTGCGACATATTAAGACTTTTCATAACAATATAACAATTTAAATGAGAATCGAATCAAGCATATCTTTACCGAATTTTAATTAATTGCACGCAAAAAAAAATTCACGTCAAAAGCAATAGACTCGTGACGTCTGTTTATACTATGACTCTTATAATATTATTACAAATTAAATGAGGAGCATTTAAACCGAATTTTGACCAATAGGAGAGCGCAAAAAACAATTATCACTTCTCAGAAGTCAAAAATTCACGTCAAAAGCAATAAAATCGTGTCGGCGCCGTCGCAGTGGGAACGCTCGGTAACGAGCGTTCCCACTGCGACGGCGACGGCGACGGCGACGGCGACGGCGACGGTTTGAATATATATTAAAAGTCTTTACTAAATCTATAAGAATTAAAACAATGTGTAATATCTAAGAACAGACTAACGAGATACGATACATCTGTACTTTTCTACTGCTTATTTTTTTCTAAGAGATGAGCTGGCTTAGTTTGTATTTTAAACATGATTTTATGAAAATTCTAAAACTATAATCAGTTTTAAATATTTTATAGTGATGGGTTTGGGTTTGAACAACAAATTGAGTTTTATATACATTTTTGAGCAGCATATAATTTCAGTAGAAATATATAGCTATTGGTGAAAATGTATTTAGACTTCACTAGTGAAAATAAACTTTACTAAAAAATACATATTTATGTTTGAAGTCGACGCTTTAATTTATTGTATATGAGATAAAGTTAAAGAAGTTGAAGGTAACTTAAATAATAAATTAGGTGTAATAGAAATATTGGTAAAAAATAATGTAGTTAAACTAAATGTATGCTAATTAATTATTAGATATAATAGAGATAGTTGATGATATATGATATATAGGATTAAATGTAGATAAAAAATTAAATTTTAAGGAACATTGTAATTACATAATCAAAAAAATTATAATATATTATCGAAAGATTTTATTTATTTTAATAATATAAATAATTTTACAGACATACTTAACATATACATATAATATACATGGTACTGATTTATAGCCATTTTCATGTTTACAATTAGTTATTAGCTAAATTCTATAATAAAAAAATAAGAATATAAAACAAAATGTTTGTGTATTTAATTTAAGGGGAAAAATACAAAACCCTTTACAATTTAAGCAGAAAAAGCAATCAATTAAAGGATAATTTGAGTACATTTCATTGGAGAACCACATTCTAAAGACAGCATCAAAATAATCTACAATCAAATTTTATGCAATATTATAAATCTAAAAAATAATGCACCTAAACTAAATGTATGTTTATTAATTATTAAGAAATTATAAGATTTTAATATTGAAGTAAAGTCACGACAAATTAAACGTGTAGCTTTGACTTCCATCTGAACGAAAAAATACAAATTTTCCCATTTACTGTCACAAACTGTCTGTTTTCATCTTGAATTTTTGTTCTGAAAATGAAAATAAAATTGATTAAAAACAGAATTTTAACTAATCACATAAAATAAAAATATATATACCGTTTATTTGCTTTAGTTTGTATTGTATTATATTATTCCTTAACGTTTCTCATACATAATATAAGGCGCGCACACAATATGTTTCTAAGGGCAGTCCAACCTAAGAAAAAAAAAACGATAAAATGGTATGAAAAAGATTATGTTGATAGTGTTCTTTACATAACTTTATATGCTACTTTAAAAATGTAATTCCATTGCCCATATTTTTTTGCAGTATTAAAAAAATATTTTTTAAGTGTAGTTTTTCCTTGATCATTTTTCACTTTAAAAACTATATGTGATAAAATAAAACTGATACCATATTTTACATCAGCATAAAAATTCTTTTAGATTTATATATTTTCTTTCGAAACATTTATTTTTGTAGACCCTTAATTGAGCCCATAATTATGAAAGTGTCATATTTATTTCCTTTCGAGATGTTTAATGGTTTGCGTTTGAAATGATTGAAATATATTTTTATATTACGCAACACAATGTTTATAAATTTATATAATCTGCTAGATTTATAATTTATTTCGACATATAAATTTTGCATGTAGCTTATAAGGAAACATCAAAATTTAGCGTTGAAATGACTTAGACCGCTTACAAAATTAACCGAACGTATTAAAATTGAATTAACACAATAATTTTTTTTTTATATAAAAGAAATTTTATTAAGCTATGTTAATTAACATTTTTATTAATGCTTCAAGTATTTTATTAAAACATATATTTTTTATTCTGTGGAAGTAGGATTTTGAGTTGTAAGATTTTTTAAATATTCATGGTAAATTGGTGGAATATAATATAGCAAATCTGTCATGTTTTTAAATTGTTTTTCTTGTAGATTAGAATGGAAGTAAGGAAATACTTTCGTATATTTTTGGTCATTGAAAGGTCTTAAATATGGAAGTCGGCATCATCATCTAAGTTTTATAAAACATCTCATATGGGTATTTTTTTAAAAACGCATCCAATGTATTTTTAGCCAAGAGAAAGATACACTGGCGGTATTTTTGGTTCTTCTTGTTATTGATTATTCTAACTCTTTGGTCGAAGTAAAATCCTTTTGCATTATTCTTTCAACCGAAAATTACTTATTTATACTACATTGTTTTATTAACTCATAATAATGTTCAGGAACGTTTCTATCGAGCCGAAATCACGATCATTTGGCAAAAACGAATATCCCGATATTAAAAATTTGCGATCTACAAAGTTAATATTAATATTAAAAGATTAAACTATTTAACCATGTTAGTGCCATTTTGATGTTACGATTTTGGGTAGTCACATTTTCACAATGCTTTAAATAAAATACACGAGGCGACTTCTTGTGATCCTCTTGATGCTATAATCTCATCCCATACATTTTAACTATATTCTTGTGGCTTTTTTTAAATCAAATTATAATCCAAAATATTCTTCAGGATTATCTTTTGCTTTTTGCTGATCATCTGTTCGGCATTTTTAAACGTAAATCATGTATTCAAGATGAAACGTCTCTTCTTCATTGATGGATGCATTCATTTTTAATTGTAGTAAATCATATTTTTGGCACGTATCTTTACGAGGATATCTATAAAGTCCATACATTTTTTTAATATCTAAATCAGAGTTTAAATATTTTCGACCTGAGTGTGATGAGATCTGGTATCTTTTGTAACAGTGCTTTTATCCTCACCGGATTCATTATTATCGGCTCAATTATCATATTATATAATATTTATATAAAAATATATTAAAAAAATATTTCTGTAAAATAATATTATTTTGTGTATTTAATAGCGAAAAATAAATACATTTTCTTTATTTACAGTTCCGTGTGGAGCTCCACTTGGTATGGAAAATGGAGCTATACCCGACAAGAACATAACAGCCAGTTCTTCTTTTGACGATGGAAACGTGGGACCACAACATGGAAGGTATGTAATTTTCAAATTACCATGCCAAATTAAAAATATAATTAGATGCTAATTTCTTAACGGGAAGCAATCAGTCATTATTAATATTTATTAAGCCCACTTTTGTGGCTTTGCGGAACTTTATTATCGTGCCTTATGCGGCAGGAAGTAACAAATGTTTTTTTTGTTATCCTTATATATTTAGTGAGCTATACGATGCACATAATCCCGAGCCATCAGTGGTTAATATTCGCAGACGAAAGATAATATTTATTTTATTCGATTTCCGCCCGTTACTCTTCCCTATTTGTGTGCTGCGAAAGTTTCAGTTTTTATTTTTATTATGCCATACTAGCTTCCTTGTCTCTAGTCGATATCTACGTTGGAGTACAGTGGAAGTTTCCACATAATGTTTCGCGATACGGACGAATTACGGTTACTGATATTTTTGTACTCTTTGGATGGCGTCACTAAAAAAATGAGATGTTTTGAAACGTGGCCAAGAGCTATAACAAATAGACTATTGTTTTATTTTTTTGCTCTGTAATGATTTTCCAATCATTAAGAGAGCAATAAATACGTAAATGTAAAAATCAGTAAATGTTAAAGTGACTTATGGAACACTTTGTAGTATGCATTATACACGCACAGATTCCTAGTTATTATATCATAAAATCGAAGCCAGCCACTGTCGAATATATAATACCTGTCAATTTGCTCCAACTTTGACACGGATACGGTCTAATTATTTATTACCTTTGAAGCCGCTCCTTGTCTGACGTTGAAAACCCGCAAAGGGTTAGTAACAGTGGCGGGGGTGAGTTGAAATTCCATGTCAAAATATCTACTGCGCCCGTCTGTTACTCCCACTCCAGCGCGCTCGCCCCCACCCTCATCTTTGGGAAGATTTAGGCGACAAAGTTTTATTATTGTCTCAAAAAGTTAGAGCAAAAGGTTCAAAACATATTTTTGCAAAGTTATAATTGATCTTCAGCTAGGGGACATGCGGATCAAACTGTCGGCCGCTACAGGGTGATACAAAAAAATAAAACGATTCACTCTTAAAAGCGAATGAATCGGCGTTAAACTCTAGTAAGTTGAGACACGTATATACAATCGATATTATCACCATCACCCAAAATTAGCTTATACAATTATTGCTGCCCAGGGCGATCCTTAAAATTGCCACCGCCCCCCCCCCCCTATACATTTTTTGCAGAGTCATAAAATCAGCACTTCCTAAAATAATAAATTGGTTATTATTTAGATCTTGTTATTCGTGGATTAATATATGTTTTAGTGAATTCAGGGATAAGAATCATACTAGACGATCCCATCGCGAATATGCCGCCCCCAAGCAAGTGCAGCACGGGCGGTACGCCTCCTCCACCCCCCCCCCCTAGCTACGCCACTGGCAGTAACACAAATTGGGAAACAAACGTAAATACCTGTGCTTTGGCTTGCCGCCATTGCGTCCTATAACGAGCTAACTATATAGAATACAATTTTAATTTATTACTATTTATTATACCTGCCCAGTATGAAGTAATATAAGCAATACTATTTTTTTTAAATTGCAAATCATTTAAAATAAAGCTACAAAAATAATACATAACACATATCTCAAAATTTTGCATATTAGCCTTCAAATACTAACAATTAAAAAAAACGTCATTTTCATACCAAAAAATATTATAGAAATATTTCGCCAGACCACACTAACCCAATAATCTCGTGTTTTCGTGACGATAAACCTTAAATTTAAAATTCCAAAGCACATATTGCTTTAGAGGTTAAAGACAATATATCAATAGTTTTAGATCTCAATAATTTTTTTAAAAATATTACAACCCTAGCCCCCCATATAGTTGTGTAAAATCACTAAATTACGTCCAAAAAAACACCCCCGGCAGTATATTATACCACATCCATTCTGCAACATCCCTATGGATTATTACGCGCGTATCTCGGTCGTTAAAAAACAATTTCAACTTTTAATCACCCTCCTTCGAGCGGGGGTGGATTGTGTGTGGTCAATTTTCTGTTTACCGATACTAATCCCTTGATCGTTTCGATGGACATGAACCTCAAACTACTCTTAGAATTTAGGGATTAATCGAAGCGAACATAACATTTTTCATTACTATAAACTTTTATAATATAGTCCTAAAATTGATTTAACATATATGTTTTAATGTAACTTATATATTCTTATTCGATTTTTTAATGGTAGCTGAACCATAACTATATATATCAGTGCTTTAAAAAAATGTTAATGTGGTCCATATTAAAAAATCTTGGTACTCCTCTGATTTCCTAAATTAATTCATGCACATTTTTATGGTAAAAAAAAAATATTTTTTTTAAAAAAATGTAAAAACGTAATTTACAGAATAATAACAATAATTGTCTTATCAGCACTAGATTTATTAAATTGTAGAGCTAACGATGGAAGTACTACTCGGAGAATTTTTTTATTACGGATACCAGCATCATTTGTATAGCTTTTCTCAACAAACTTTGAAAACTATTCACTTTGATTTAAGCAAATATTGTACCTAAATAAGTTTGTCTCTACTTTGTGATTTTTCCAATAAAACTTGCTTTTTGAATCACTAACACAAGTATGAAAATATGTCGCAACGGTGGCTAATTTTGATATTTATTTGTAGCATACAAATAGTCATTTTTTTCCCAATATACCCGAACAACTAATGTCGCTCTAAAATCCATGGTTCTTTGTGCGCCTATATTTTGTTTTGAAATGCGAGACAATAAGATGCTTCTTCACAACAATAAAAAATATTTTAGTGCTTTTTTAGTGGCGGTGTCTACTTTGTTGTTGATTTTTTTAAATATTATTAGGTCTTAGGTAGTTAAATAAATTAATTCTTAGCAAATATACGCAGTATTGCCATTATCGGACACGATGCAAAGGTCGTTTGAAAACAATGAGTCCGTAACTAACGTATGGGTCCATTAAACGAACCGCGGGCCCCTCTCGCTCAAAGGGGCGATTGATTCTTGGGGCAGGGTGCGACCCTCTTCTAATTCCACGGCTTACCGTGGATATGTGGATAAGGTCCGAATTACACGTGGACCTTCTTGGGCAACTTGTGGCCGACCCCTGACTTCACCGCATAGCCACGTACGGCCGTAAATTGTTAAATCGTTATTCGATATAGCAAGGGCTTTCAAAGCATTTTTGGTTTGCGGCGCCTTTGTGATATTGGTGGTTGGGCCTTTAATACTGATATTTCGCTATTTTTATGATTAAAATTCAATACGGACATTAAATAGTAATAGTCCTAAACATATGTTTAAAGTTTATCTTACATATTGAGATGTGTAATATATTATAATTACATAAAATTCAGAATAATATATTTATTTAAATTTAATTTTATTTATGTATTCTTAAAACGTGTCACGATATTTAAAATAATAATAATAATACGTAAATCGTCATAGGTTACAAACTGTTCACAGTCATTTTAATAATTAGAGAGAAACCGAGTTAAATCATCCGAGCAATGGTGGTACGACAATTTTTTTTACTAATAACACTAGTTTACAGCAATTTTAACTTATGATATATGACATTTGTCAGTAATTTTTTATGTAAAATTATGTGCAAAATCCGAAAATGTAGGTAAAAATTAATAAAGTAAAACGGGTTTTTAATATATATAGCTAAATTTATGTATTTTTTATTTTGAAAAAAAAGTTTTTTTACTTAATTGCAAATATCTTCGGTTCTAAATGACTGATTTAAATTATTTTTATGTCAAATTAAAGGTAATTAAATTTCCTATTAATCGTTCATACAACGCTTTCCAATCAGATTGCCCCTGATTATCTTGGCCTTGAAAGTGATGAATGGCAAGGGAACGTCGCTATCAAGGATTTTGGGACGAAGGGATGATAAGTGACTTTTGTTGGTTTCTCACTCGAGAAACTGACAATATATATACAGAAGACTATGAGTTAATTGAACCTTAGTCATGTTTAATACCATTTAAAAGTTATATAAATAATATTATACGCAATAAATTTAAGATTAACATGAAAATAATTAAAAATGGAATTTCTGTATTTTGTACTTCTGTATCTTCCAACCGATTTTAATAAACATCCGCTTATTTTCTTTGCGATAGATCAGGTTTTAAGTCTAAGAAACTAGGACTAAATAAAATTTTTGTATAATTTACAGTACAATTTTGCTAAAAATAATCAAAATCGACAAAAAAATCATAAATAGTACCCAAAAAGATAATCTGATTGATAAGTGTCATATTGATGTTTTATAGTAAATTACCTTATATCAAAAACCTTCAATTATATACAAAATACTTTGCGATCGAGCAATTAGAATTTGAGATATTTGCAATTAAGTAAAAAACACTTTTCCTTAGAATGAAAAATACGTAAATTTAGCAATATTTCGATTAGTGTTATATTTTTTTAATATTCCACTGTATTTTTGGATTAAATGCGCGATTTTACATATGAAATGACTATCAAATAACATATGTCGGATTCTTTTTAAAAAATTCAAACCTTGTCGAAGGCCTTCTCAAAATCAACAGAGATTCTATCACCCTTTTGGTACAAAAATAGAGGTTAGTAACAGTGGAACGGGCGGGATAAAATCCAAGCTCTTGGTTCAACAAAACTTATCAATGAATAATCATTTCGAATAATTAAGATATGCAATTTATGCAAATAAATGTCTTCTAGGCATTTTCAAAGATCAGGTAATAAATACGATTTGTAAATCAGATCAAAAATACGTTAAAGAGGAACAGTAAAACTGACTTCATAACCATGTAAAATTAAATTGAGAACCAAATCAGGCTCAGGAGAACATCCGTTTTCAACTTCTCAAAGCCGTATTTAAAATCTTAGTGTTCATTTTCTTTGCTGGTTAGTACCGAAGACCAATTACAAGCGACTAAGTAGACGGCAAAAAAAAACTGTAATTTGATTTAGGCAACTTTTGTATTGATTGCTATAAAAAAATCATCAAACACTTAAAGGACGCTCTTAACCTCTTCCTAGTCATGTCCGAGCTAACTCGGAAATATTGTGAATTTCCATGTGGAAAATCAGCAAACTTCTCGAGAAAATTATCATAGATTTTTTTTTGTTGAAGCTTAAATTAAATTCTTCACAATAGCTTAATTTTTTCATATCGCTGCATAAAAAAGATGGGTCCGTGACCGACGTTTTTGAGTAATTTAAAAAAAAATCGCAACCCCCCCCCCCTATAATATTTTATAAAATAAAATATATATCACTACATTATACTACTTACGTAGTATTTTTATATTGTATGAACCCTATTAGGCTAACGCCTGTGATATTGCAATTGAATATTTACAATAAATCAATAAATACTATATGTATAAATAACAATACTGTAATAAATAATGGTGAATTTAACTTAAGATTTGAGAGCTGCCGTTTACTTTGTGAACAAAATTTAAAAATGAAACATACTTTTTTCTTGAAATATTTACTATAAAAATGTAAACGAGAATTATAGAATACTGAAAATTTTTATTGGCAAAAAAATATGATACAGAGACTAAAATTCATACATGTAATTAAATATAAAGCTATTTATATGTAAATTTACACAATTTCATTTCGATTTTATCTGCATTATTAGAAAAAAAAATCTGTTTGATTAACATATACAATAATTAATTTTATACATGGATTAAAAACTAATGTTTAGTATCAAGATTATAGTTTAATATATTTTTAAATACAGAAAGTAAAATTCTAATACTTTTTTAAATAATCAATTTTAATATTAATCAATGATGCATTTTCAGATATTTTATTCTATACTATAAACTTCAGTCAGCAAAAAACTACTTTTATGAAAACTAGATTTTAGATTGAAGCATACATAATATTTAAAACATTATTAAATCTATATTGTTAAATTATGTTTAAGAAAAATACAATGCCAAAGTACATAAATACATATATCAGGTTGAGAAATAAGTTCGTAGCATTTTTATCAAAGACTTTTATTTAAACAAAAATCAATAGTTATAACAATAAATTAATCAATTATGTATTCGCCGTTGCCTCCCGCCTCTCGACCAATTTGTCGATGCTGTTCCGGTCTGGTATCGGAGAAGTTGTTGAGCCAGTTTTGAAGGTCCTCTTCTTTGTCGAAGGTAACGCCCCTCATATGCTTCGACAGTAATCTGTCGGCGCAAGGTCCGGAGAATACGGCGGATGCTGAAGGACCTCCCATTTGAGCCGCTCTTCGTCGAATTCAGTAGGTCCAAATCGCCATTTTTAAACTTTGCAAACTGTAGACTAGCCTATGACACCTTCTCAGTATACGTTGCAAATGTCCCGGGCTGCTTCACAAGCTTTTTGGCTTCGATGAAAAGCGAAGAAGAGCGGGTGTCGAAAATTTTGATTTTTACGACTCTTGGATATTCCATTTGAAGTCTGAAAAGTAATAAAAAATGAAATTACTTAAAAAGACGATTAGCACAGTTTTGTAAAACAGAAAGAGCTCTATCGAATGAATATTATACACTTTATCAAACAGTAAAAAAATCGTTGTAAAACAACAGAAAATATAAAAACGCTACAAACTTATTCCCCAATGTAATATTATACAATATAGAAATACAAATGTAACTTATTGAACGTTAAACAAAGTATTTAACTAAACATAATTAAAAATAATATAATTAAAAATCAACTATTTAATTATAACGGAATACCTGGTTTTGGTATTGCGAGTGAATAACGTACTCCTCCACTCAAGTTGTTCAAGTATGGAAATTTTCACATGCAAATATAATTAAGCCAATGTTAGGGGAGGACAAATTTTAAATTTTAATGAACGTGACTACGAACTTTTTGGAGCCTACAATAACTACGAAATTGTAAATATAAGGCACAAAAAATATTATATTGATACAAATATGTATTGATATTATATCAAGCCTGATAATATGTATCCGTTAAAAGAAAAATTAAACGGCTCTCATACAAAATCATTTTTAAATAAAAGTAAAATTCTTTATATGTACATAAAATTAAATTTCTTAAAAAATAACATATTAGAAACTTTAATGAAATATACCTTGATGACGTTTTTAACAGCTCAATATCGCACATATTCATTTTCTCACGATCTGTAAAAATAAAAGTTAATATTATTTATTTTAATAATTTATAAGTATAATATAGCTAATTGTTTATACCAGGGCTGTGGAGACGTTAATAAAAAACACGACTCCACTCCGACTCCAACTACATTCCGGCTCAAAAAAGTTTAATTTTTGTTTCAGTTGTTGTTTTCCTACCTTTGTAAATAGGCAAATTTTTCATGTTATAGACATAAAAATACAACAAGATCAAACTTTATTATTTATTTATTTGAATTTATTCTTAAAAACAACATTGCTTCTATTAAATCTGTATTCGTAGAAGCTCTCAAATCATAATTGAGGATTTTAAGTGGAAAATAACCGCTCTACGGATACTTGGGTTGGCGGCAATGCTGTAACGGTCAACGCTGAATCTTTTACGATTTCTGGATACCGCTGTATTGCCATTTTAACATTTAAATTATAAGCCATTTTCAATGCATTGTCAAATTCATTTTTAAATTTTGAAATATAGTCTCCTTCGTCTACTATATAGGACTCAAACGAGGACGTTTTATTTCCTCTTGTTCATTGAGATATTTTTCAAAATCGTCTATTCAGCGGTTGGTTGGAGTCGCTCATTTTTCACGAATCCGACTCCGATTCCACAGCCCTGGTTTATACACTAAACAAATTGAATCTAAAAATACATATAAAACATAGTATGAAAAAATACTGTGTTATTAAATTTTCTTAATGCACGAAGGTGCATTAACAAAAAAATGCATTTCAAGTCTTAATTTTTAAAGCAAAGGAATTAACAGCATTAACTAAATTACAAGTCTCGTAAAAGCTTATATGGGAGTCCGATCAATATAATATATAGCTTGTTTTGAAGCAAAAAACTATTTTTTTTTATATTTTATTTCGATGCAGCTTAAGCTTAAGTATACATTTTTGTAGGATTATATCCAATAGAGTTATGAATGTTTAAGTTTTTAAATTTGCCACCATTTTGCAAAAAAGTGATATATTATATTTTTTTAGCAAATATTATAATTTTTTTCATATTCAGCTTTAAAATAAAGATATGTAGTTTCTCTTAGCATTTAAAATAAATGGTTATTATATTTACTATGCTTTGAAGTGTTACAATAAAAAAATATTCCAATCAGATTAAATGTAAACACGTTTTAAACAATATACGATAACAAATTGACCCATCCATTCCGCTGTTACTAACCTTGTCTTTATCCAAATTGGTGACAATATACGGATTTTGAGAAGCCCTTCGACAGTGTATATCATGGGTTATTATTTAAAAAATTGCCGGAAATCAGTTGCTCAGATGATTTAACACGGTTATTTTAATAATACTGTGCATTGTGTTTTTATCATTGTGACGCATTGGGGTAACCTATTAGTTCACGATGGTGGTAATTTAATTTTAATAAATAAATAAAAAAAATGCAAAAGCACAGTACAGCTACAGTGTTTACAATAAAGCAAGTTTTCCCTACTTGACGCGGTTGGGTTGTCCGGAAAATTTATTCACTTTTTCGTGTCTCGCCTGCGAAAATGATAAAATAGGAACGGTACGCTTTAAAAAGTTTAAAAGCGTTCCTGCTCGCAAATGTATTCGAAAATATTTGGTAGATGGAGTGAAAGCGGAGGGAAAGAAAAAAATGGCAGCAAAAAATCGCATCCGATACGTGAGCGTTCTTAACGGAACGCGTCAGTGTTTCAAAATTCAGCACAGAAGAATAATAAATAAAACTAGACTGTTTTGTGTGATATTTTATTCAGAGCTTGAAATAAATACATGTATAAATTTAATCAAAATAAATAATATAAATATTTTTTAGGTGCAACTTAGCTTTAAACTGAAACTCAGTTGCACCTAAAAAATCATATTACAGCAAGAAAGTGTGAAGGTACGTTCAATAAAAATTGAAAGCATCTTCCAAGAGTCACATCAATCATCGTCACGATTGATTCGCTCTAAAATCACATCAAATTTGACGACACACATACGCACTAGAGTCAATTTGGAGGAGCAACCGAGCGAGGCCTGTACGAACGGCGCTAATGAGCCGAAGCAGGGTCGAATCGGGGACAAGCCAATTAAAGGTGTGACCCGCGAACCCCCAACGAATTATAAACAAATTAGGGTCGTGCCTTCAGCTGATGGCTCATTAATCATCGCCGTAACAAACTTACCAGCGGAGAGTTTAATAAAATTGTGTTAGCTTTAACACATTTTGAAATAAACCAATTATATAAGTTTAGAAAAATAACGAGCTATATATAATAAATATAGAATATCTATTTGGTATTGTAAAAAAAAATGAAAAATCAAAGTATTATTTGATTATTCAAAAAGTAACAATGGTAGAACAATATAAATTTAACAAATATTCAGTCTTGGTTTTTTAGGCTACTCGCGCTTCAGTCTAATTGATTTGGATCTGTTGGGTTTGATTCTGGGATCACGATATTCTGTTTTCCGTCGGCGCTCGGTTCGTTTGGAGTCAGCGCAATGTACTTGTTGCCCCTCATCTCGCCCGATATCGACTTGGCTGTCGTAATCTTTATCGATTTGGCAAATTTCAACTGACTGGTGTTAGCTCTCTGAGTGCTTACAGTTAAATTCTGAGCCTCGTTCACCGCCACTGATATTTTATTAGTGGGCGTGCAGAGTCTTATTGGTGTGGCTTGGGTTCCTGTGGCCGCCATTTGATTAATCGTACATGGTAATAATTTCATTGGTACGTTGAGCATAGGCGACTTGACCAGTTTGAACCTAGGTGCATTCCTAGACACCACCACTGGACGGGTCGCGACGATTTTCTGCACAACCACCGGAGTCTGCATCTTCTGAACAGCTATTTGCGTCGAAACCGCCTTGCTTATAGACGTCTCGCTCGGTGCTTCCCTGTGAAATTGCGTGCTTTGAAGAGTAAAAGATGTCGAGGCGACTGCGTCGAGTGGCAAACGGCGCGTATTAGGAATGTCTGCCGGCGTCGGAGGGCCAAAATCTAGATACCACATGTCGTCACAGCAACGCTGGGTTTTTATTAAATTGTGGCAGTCTTTGCGGCCCGACCAGATGTATAGACGCGTCTTGATAGCTACTGCGCTATGGCCGGCGCGCGCCTTCGGCTTACCTTTCTTGGAGTTGGGATCTACCGCAACCCAGCGCATCGCGTCCAGGTCAAACTTGGCTAGTGTGTTGCTGCAACAGCACTCGTTAGTGTTATCCCCGAGGGTTTCCATGCCGCCGAATATATACATGCTGTTGCCGATGACGGTAGCCGTGTGCAGCGAGCGCGGGAGCGGAGCGGGGCCCCCGACGTCGGGCTGCCACCAGGACATGGAGTCTGCGTCCAGCACCCACAGATCACCAAGCCGCGAGCCGTCCATGCCGCCGTAGACGACGAGAAAGGAACGACTCGCGTAGTTTGTATATGCAACGCAGCTGTGCGACTCCCTCGGCGACGGCGACTGCCCTTTAGTAGCCTGAATGTTCCAGACCACGTTCTTAGTGTCAGGGGTCATCTTAAGCGTGTATAGTGAATTTGTGTGGACATTTTCAATTCCACTAACGAGCCCACCGAACATATAGATGGTGCCATTGAGCAACGTTAGGCTGTGACCGATTCGCGGTCTGGGTTCAAAGCCGCCCGGCAAAGGCTTCAGCCGGCGGCACTCCCATTTAGAGATATTTAACTCAAACAAATCATTTGTGAAAATTCCACACTCCAACATCCCGCCGAAGATAAGCATACTCATATTGTCAGAGACGACGCCGTAGGCGGCGCACCCAGGCGGTGTCACTCCCCTCCATATCGAGGGAATGAACCAAGAGTTTTGGTTCACATCGTACACCTGGAAGTCGCCTAATATAGTTCCGTTACCACCCCCGAACACGACCATACCGATATCGGCGGCTACAGCGCGGTGGCCATGGCGAGGCACCGGCTGCGCTCCATTATGGGGCACTTTTTGCCATTTGAGTGTAACGGATTCTTTGTCTTCGCGGTTCGTTTCCATGTCTAGAATCTCAGTTTTCGTTTTTATAAATTGCTTATCGCGATCGAAAGTGTCGCTAATTAGCACAAACTCCGTCACCAATAACCGTCTGCTTCGTAAGATTCTTCACTTCTCTCTCAGGGATCGGGGTCAGTCCTAGATTGTTAAATGAATAAATTTTATTAACCTACAATACCCACTTACTTTATTCCATAATTTTGCTACTTATGTATCTGACTTTTTTATTCCATAATTACTATAATAAAAGGAATTATTATAGTAATTAATAAATTTGCTCTAAATTTTGTTTACAAAAGCAATAAAATAGTGGTATTTATTAAAGAAAAAAGCATTATTATACAATATAAAATGAAATGGTAAATATTTCATGTGTATATGAGAAGAGTAATCAAGAAAAATCGCAATTTAAATCGTGTATTTAAATCTCTAAAATATTCACACAATTTTCCAAACAATCTAACTTTTAAAGGATAGTTTTTAATGTATTTTATAACTTTTGTAAAAATGTTTTAAGCTCCTCGCACCAAAAGTTACAGATAAATCATATATTTATATTATAAAGTAATGGAAGAATAATTTATAATCATTTATCAGAAATATTTGTGAATCATTATTTTAACTAAATCAATAGCTGCTAGTAAACAACGTATATGTAAAAATATATGTATATGTATATATGCATATGTATAATTATATGTATATGTATAAGTATATGTATATATGTATATGTATATGTCCTGAGAGCAATAGTTACCGAACCTTTGTTTTCTATTTCAATTATTTTAATGCTCTTTTGTCATATAACATTATTACTTATACCCTTCAATACAGCACTGCATATATACGTACATACATAGTGTCTTATATTATATATACCAGGCGCGAGGGATATTTTCCCTTTCGCTCGCTCGAGCGATCGAGAGGGAAAATATCTCACCGCCCGATATATATTGTATATGTATAAGTAAATTGATATATTTATACAGATATGTATAACAAAAGTTAAAGATAGAGTTGAGTTCTATTGAAAATAATTGGATAAATTTAAAATAAGCAATTAAACTTCTCAAACCCCCCCCCCCCGCCTCCCTCTCAGTTTGAAAGCCGCTGGCCAAATAATGATATTGTGTACTATAGCTAAGTAATATTTTAGTTAAAAACTTATTAAATACATAGTATATGTATAAACGACAAATCTAACCTAATATTTTCAAAATATATACATTAAACGTCAAATGTATATATAAATTGATATATTTATATAGCTTTATATCAAAAGTTAAAGATAGAGTTAAGTTCTATTGAAAATAATTGGAATAAATTTAAAAAAAGCAACTTCTCGGCCCCCCCCCCCTGCCTCCCTCTCTTTTTGAAAGCCGCTAGCCAAATAATGATATTGTGTACTATGGCTGAGTAATATTTTAGTTAAAAACGTATTAAATACATATTATATGTATAAACGACAAATCTAACCTTAATTTTCAAAATATATACATTAAACGTCAAATGTATATATAAATTGATATATTTATATAGCTTTATATCAAAAGTTAAAGATAGAGTTAAGTTCTATTGAAAATAATTGGAATAAATTTTAAAAAAGCAACTTCTCGGCCCCCCCCCCCTGCCTCCCTCTCTTTTTGAAAGCCGCTAGCCAAATAATGATATTGTGTACTATGGCTGAGTAATATTTTAGTTAAAAACGTATTAAATACATATTATATGTATAAACGACAAATCTAACCTTAATTTTCAAAATATATACATTAAACGTCAAATGTATATATAAATTGATATATTTATATAGCTTTATATCAAAAGTTAAAGATAGAGTTAAGTTCTATTGAAAATAATTGAAATAAATTTAAAAAAAGCAACTTCTCGGGCCCCCCCCCCTGCCTCCCTCTCTTTTTGAAAGCCGCTAGCCAAATAATGATATTGTGTACTATGGCTGAGTAATATTTTAGTTAAAAACGTATTAAATACATATTATATGTATAAACGACAAATCTAACCTTAATTTTCAAAATATATACATTAAACGTCAAATGTATATATAAATTGATATATTTATATAGCTTTATATCAAAAGTTAAAGATAGAGTTAAGTTCTATTGAAAATAATTGGAATAAATTTAAAAAAAGCAACTTCTCGGGCCCCCCCCCCCCTGCCTCCCTCTCTTTTTGAAAGCCGCTAGCCAAATAATGATATTGTGTACTATGGCTGAGTAATATTTTAGTTAAAAACGTATTAAATACATATTATATGTATAAACGACAAATCTAACCTTAATTTTCAAAATATATACATTAAACGTCAAATGTATATATAAATTGATATATTTATATAGCTTTATATCAAAAGTTAAAGATAGAGTTAAGTTCTATTGAAAATAATTGAAATAAATTTAAAAAAAGCAACTTCTCGGGCCCCCCCCCCCTGCCTCCCTCTCTTTTTGAAAGCCGCTAGCCAAATAATGATATTGTGTACTATGGCTGAGTAATATTTTAGTTAAAAACGTATTAAATACATATTATATGTATAAACGACAAATCTAACCTTAATTTTCAAAATATATACATTAAACGTCAAATGTATATATAAATTGATATATTTATATAGCTTTATATCAAAAGTTAAAGATAGAGTTAAGTTCTATTGAAAATAATTGGAATAAATTTAAAAAAAGCAACTTCTCGGGCCCCCCCCCTGCCTCCCTCTCTTTTTGAAAGCCGCTAGCCAAATAATGATATTGTGTACTATGGCTGAGTAATATTTTAGTTAAAAACGTATTAAATACATATTATATGTATAAACGACAAATCTAACCTTAATTTTCAAAATATATACATTAAACGTCAAATGTATATATAAATTGATATATTTATATAGCTTTATATCAAAAGTTAAAGATAGAGTTAAGTTCTATTGAAAATAATTGGAATAAATTTAAAAAAAGCAACTTCTCGGGCCCCCCCCCCTGCCTCCCTCTCTTTTTGAAAGCCGCTAGCCAAATAATGATATTGTGTACTATGGCTGAGTAATATTTTAGTTAAAAACGTATTAAATACATATTATATGTATAAACGACAAATCTAACCTTAATTTTCAAAATATATACATTAAACGTCAAATGTATATATAAATTGATATATTTATATAGCTTTATATCAAAAGTTAAAGATAGAGTTAAGTTCTATTGAAAATAATTGGAATAAATTTAAAAAAAGCAACTTCTCGGCCCCCCCCCTGCCTCCCTCTTTTTTTGAAAGCCGCTAGCCAAATAATGATATTGTGTACTATGGCTGAGTAATATTTTAGTTAAAAACGTAATAAATACATATTATATGTATAAACGACAAATCTAACCTATTATTTTCAAAATATATACATTAAACGTCAAATGTATATTTAAATTGATATATTTATATAGCTTTATATCAAAAGTTAATGATAGAGTTAAGTTCTATTGAAAATAATTGGAATAAATTTAAAAAAAGCAATTAAACTTCTCGGCCCCCCCCTTTTTCTCTCTCAGTTTGAAAGCCGCTGGCCAAATAATGATATTGTTTACTATAGCTGACTAATATTTTAGTTAAAAACGTATTAAATACATATTATATGTATAAACGACAAATCTAACCTCAATTTTCAAAATATATACATTAAACGTCAAATGTATGGTTATAATAGTAGTGTGTTCTAATTAGAATGTAATGGTATATCGTGGAGCTCAATGGGGAATCTTAAGACACTCACCGTCTATCTCTATTTCGCAACATTTTGTAACTACATAACTTTTGTAAAATAATGGAAAACTTACCACCAGCGTCCCTTTAATTTCACGTTTTCACTTCATAAACAAGATAAAATCACTGTATGCGTTTTACCCGCCGTCAAAAACACCGCGCGGCTACGTTTTACAGTGGCGCCCGTCAGACTGACAGCTGGCCTCGCGACCCGCCGCCAATGCTATACGTCACTTTATAGGCCAAAACTACCAAGCGCGCCGGCCATTAGGTTTTAAAAATAAAATTACAAATAAAATTAATAAAACCTTTTTTAAATATCTTATTTACTATCTCTATAATAGAATAAAATAATAAATCAATTCTTATAAGTAAAAAACTTATAAAAATAAATCTAATAAGATTTATGACTACATTTCTTGAATGAATATCGATTAAATTCTATTCAATTATAAAAATTAAATTTCTATAAAGAAAATAAAACTTTAGTATCAAGTACATTAAAATTATACTTCGGGAGAAATATAATAAGAACACTTAAAATATTTATTAGTAAATTTTAAAAGAACAGATAATAAATATGTCAAAGAAAAACAAAAATAACAATATATAGTGATATGATACATGTACTATTTATTAATTTAATTTTATTTTAATAAAGTTGAAGGAATTAATTGAAAAAATATTTTTTTATTTCTTTGTAATTATTCTTAGTTGAGTTAGATAAACCATTAAAGGTTTTAAATGCAATATATTTTAAAGAATTTGTTCCAAACTTCACAGAACATGCTCGAAGGGTGTGTAAATCATCGGAGATCTAATTTAATAGTTATGTATCTGTTTTCTAAATTAAAATTTATTATTTTTAATAGTTTCTCTAGCATTGTTTTAGTTACTATTATTAATTCACGTTTTGGTAGAATAGTTATAAGCAAAATTTTAGTTTTCAATTTTACAAATTTTTTATAGCACTATTTTGAATAATATCCAAACGCAAGACATATATGTTAAATGACAATTAAATCTACTTTTACTTGTAGCGGATTTAATTTTATTTATAAGGGTAATAAAGTCTTCATTGACATTTTCTAATCATTTACAATTAGAAGATATTTGTAGTTGTCTATAGTTAATTTTAAATATTCCTATTATATATAATTGTTTTAAACCGACGCATCGTTTTAAAATGAAACAACAACGTTCATTTTGTTACTCTGTTAGATAGGCCGCTCACTAGGCATATTAGCTGTCGCAGCCAGAAAACAACAGAGAGAGCTCATAGAAATGCATTGGGCTACATGGGTATACCGCGCACTAGGCAGCCAGTGGCCAGTCTCCGCACACTTGTAGCCAGTAATTATCGATGCATTTTGTCATGCTCAGCCATTTATTTATTTTAAAAATGCCGGAATAAAGTATTTGTATACAATTTTGCGTTTAAAATGGGATTAAGTGCAGTTTATTGGTACAAGGGGAGCAAAAAACTACTGTAAGTCAAAATATGTTGTATAAATAAACTGGTGTAGTTTTAATATAGATTTCCATATAACTTTTCTGAAAAATTGCCTTAGTAGATATCTCCTATAATTTTTTTAGACAGCGTAATTCGTTTTTGTCCTTCACATCCATCTCGCCAAACGCGCGGTCAGACTTAATGGTATCACTCGAGCGATCGAGAGGGAAAATATCTCACCACCTGCGCCATATATATATTATATAAAAATCTATGTATGTACGTATATATGCAGTGCTTTATTAAAGGGTATATGCAAAAAAGTTATACGACAAATGAGCATTCAAATAAGTAAAATAGAAAACAAGGGTTCGGTGACTATTGCTTTCAGGACGATTGCTTTCACGGACAATCGTTCTCACGAAAACTGCTCTCATGGACAATTGCTCTCATTTATTTTTAATTTGCTGCATGTTCATCAGGAGTACAAATTTCAAACTAAATTAGCATGTCAGAAATAAAACAATGTCAATCAGGATCTATGCACTTGAAAAAAATATTTTAAATCGATGCTTCGCGTATTATATTGTAAAAACTTAATAACATATTTTTAACTTCCGGGAATTACTAGGCTAGTCTTAAGTAAATTTTTGTTCGCCGCAAAGGCGACTGGAAGTTCACCAAAATAGACGTTAATTTAGTTTAAAATTTATACTCCTGATAAAGATGCAGCAAATTAAAAGAAATGAGAGCAATTGTCTGTGAGAGCAATTTGTCCATAAGAGCAATCGTCTTGAGAGCAATAGTCCATTCACCGAAATAAAGATATCCGGCAAAATGACAGCAGCCGATAACAGAGGTAATTTCGAATTTGCCTCAAACGTATAATTGTTCTGTTTGACTAAATATAATTTATAAGGTACGTTTTAACTATGCAAATATAGATTATAAAACATAATATATGAATGTGACTTATAAACGGCGTTGATCTTCCGAGTCAACTACGGGTATAGTTGCTCAAAATCTTTTTGCTATAATAACCAATTATATGGTTCTTTAGCTAAGCAAATTGGCATTATACTTGCTCAAGAGGAATAAAATAATTGCCACGGGGCTTGGTGCTCCCGCCCGCTTCTTCAGGTCATGTGTAAGCCCTTACTTATCGGCTCATTAACGACCCTGACTTGAGCGCAACTGCTTCCCACCTGTGACGATGGTGCACTGCCAAATCTCAACCTGAGCCAGCCACGGTTGGTATCCAGGTCGGGAGCTACTGATGGTCTCCCGGCATCACTATCTTTTGTTGGAGACAAAGGAAGGAAATATGTAAGGTAGTTAAGCTAGTGGGCAGGTCGCGCTCCGCTGTCTTTGAATTCTTTGTGAGAGATGTGCAAGTGCGGCTGAACGTCTTGTGCGCGTGTTCGAGTGTTTGTTATTGCCGAAGGAAAGCTAATTTGTTAAAATAAATTAAATGTTAGACTCTTTCTATGATCCCTTAGAATTTTGAAAACATTTTTTTTGATTATTACGAATTGTAATATTTGTGATCTAAAATCTTAGTGGCATTGAATGAGAATGCGTGTTACCATAATTTTGAGCTTCAGCCGGTTCAGAGAGCTGGACATTTACCAGGGCTGACGAATGGCTGCTTGACATATTCAAGAGGAAAGTGCTCCGCATGATATATGGCGGCTATATACGAGAGCAACGAGTGGCGTATACGAAACAGTCGGGAGCTTTACAACCTCTTCCAAGAAGAGTATCTCCACCTTCATCAAAGTTGGGAGACAACAGAAAAGAAGTTGGAAGAAAAATATTATTGTAACTGGTGAATGTTCGGTTTATATGAAGTTTAACAAATGGGATAGCGAACCTAACCTTACCGGCGAACAGTTGATGATGCTCGATTTATATAAAGTTAAAAATATGGAACAGTGTACCTAGCCAATCAGTGACCGTCATATATGAAGTTTAGTCGTTTAATAGCGAACCTAATCTATGTAGGATCGCCGTCGGTGTTCTCCTCTCCATACTGGTAATCTTTCAACAGCCCGACTTTGAGGCTTCCACCTTCTTGAATTCGCATATAGTAGAAATAATATATGCATGTTTTTATTGCTTTACAGCGAATCGCTTAGATCAGCGCATCAGCGCAGCAAATAATATCAGATTATATTCTTTAACAATATTGTTTAATAATTTTAAGTAATATTGCGCCTTTATTTGGTATCACGGCGCCCCACAAGATCTAGCGCCCCAGCCGATCACCTGTACTGCCTGCCCCTTGGGCCGGCCCTAAGATTGGTCAGGTATTTTACATAGTTCACGATAAATTCCATATACGCCAAACTATTTTTCTTTGCACACATCCAAAAGGACTGAAAATGTCTCTTGAAGCGGCTGCAAAATGCATTAAAAAGTTAAAGGCGTTCGTAAACAAGTGGATACAGAGGTTTAACACATCAAAAACCATCGATAATCTGCCGAAATACAGTGCGTAAACGAAGACAACAAAAAAAGAGGATAAACAAATTACCGAGTTATTTTCTACAAATTCTCTTTTATCACTGTGACAAGGACAATCATGCGATAGTATTCAAACGCGTTTACGAGCTTCCAACCTAAAATTGAAGAATGAAGAAACCGCTTCTCTCAGAGCAACACGTCGTAAAAAGAATGACATGGGCGCGACTGGGACAACATTATTTTTCTGATGTAGCATCTTTTTGGGCACAAAGTACCATAAACCGAACTTGATCTACTCTCACTGCTTCTCCAGCGGACAGTTAAACACTCGGTTATAGCGCATGTTTTTCAAAGCAAGGATTTGGAACTTTAGACACTCTTTATGGACTATCTGGATGCTAAGATGGTAAAAATTTACCAGAGAGCATTAATACCATCTGCTAATAAGATGTTCAAAAGTAAAAATTAATGCTAGATTCTTCAGGAAGACAACGACCTAAAACAACTAAGTCGCCTTTGCTCGAAGTAGAAGAAAGATCAACATATCATCACATTAGACTGGCCATTACAGTCACCAGACGCAAATCCCATTGAAAATGTATGGGGATTAATGAAGCAGAAGCTTCGTGGAAAAAAAGCATATACAATTCAACAATTATTTCGACAGATTCATTTAATTTGGCAATCTTTGCTTTGAGAATTATGCCACGAAGATGCCAAGCAATTATCGACAACGCGGGGGGGACTGGAATACGTATTGATATAAAAGCGTCGTAGTATATAATAATTGCTATGTGTATTCTGATTACACACTGTAGATTATAAAACATAATACATGAAAGTTACTTATAAACGACGTTGCTCTTTCGAGTCAACTGCGGGCTTGGTCGCACAAAACCTAATGTTTTTGCTATAATTGCAAAGTATGTGGTTCCTTAGCTAAGCAAATTGGCATTATACTTACTCAAGAGGAATAATCACTTTTCTTTCCGGGGTGGCATGGTAACATTCCTGCATTATAGATTTTTACGAATCGCCAAATAAGTTGTCATATCGTTCACTCAATACTTCTGAAAAATAATTATAAACCATTAGAGTTATGTTGATATAAAGTTATAAGCTGTGGAATGAATATATACTATATATTAGAATGTTAACTATAAAAATATTTTAATTTAATTTTATAATTGGAATGTATGTGATTCTTATATTTACCCGGGAGGAATAATCTCTTTTCATTCCGAAATAATCACGTTCATCATATCGTCATCTCATTGCTTTTGAAAAATTATAATGAACAATAAAAACTGTATACAATAGTTAAACAATAAACACAGTATTTTTACTTATAGTTCATATATGCAATTTAAAAGTAAAATATACAACGGAAGTTACCTTAAAGTATGTGTAGTTTGGCAACTATTTTTTATTTCATATTTTTATTGTTTGCCATGTTATCATATCTCTCATTGTTTCTAAAAATGAACCGTAAACCATAAGGATGTATTACACCTGCATTAATCAAAACAACCTTCTTACCAAAAAGTGATACTGATATTTAATATTATCTTTTTATATTTCTAATAAATGTTAGTTAATATCAAATTAATCATATATTAATATTTTGGTGTGTATACCTATAAATACTAAATTAGATATGTGATGACTATTTTGACATATTGAGGTTAAGAGAAATTGCCAAGCTGAAACTAATTACATGTTGCTATTTTTTCTAATATTTGATCCTAGAATGTCGATGATAATCTTGTTAGAATAACTGTGCTATATTTTCTATTAAGTAAAATATCATACTTACAAAGCTATGGTGTTTTATAAAGTTTTGTTTATATTGTTTACGCTCCCAGGTGTTCCGACGTTCTGGATAATCAATAACTAATACTGTACAAGTGATATCTACTGTGATTAGATATCTGTTCGCTGCTTATTTACTTGAATGTGACACTTTTTGGCACTCCACAAGATCTGACAATTGTCACGTGACAATTGTCAGATTTTATAAAATAGCGCAAATACGGGGAGTCCCAATCGGGATCTGCCAAAAACTTTATTTTAAAGATTAAAACTATTAAATACTCAAATAGATCTTTTAAAAAGTATAGCTCTCTACAAATAATACAAATATGATAAAAAAATGTTAAATATAATATAAATATAATATTTTTTACACTTTACTTAAAACTTTTTTTTTTAATTCAAAATTATATTATTTTATACAGGGCCGGCTCTGGCGTATTTAACGCCATAGGCAAAAACTAACTTGCTCCCCCACTCTTTCCTCCTGATAAAATATCAACACATAACATTTAAACCATGATAAAAATAATATTTTTAAAAAAACATATAGATAAAATACTAGAACGCTTTACATTTTTATTAAAATTATTTTTTATTCTTCTAAAAATGTCACATTATATATAAAGAGGTATTAAATGCTTTTTGGTTTTTTGATAGCTGTTTTTCTTAACTAATATACAGGCGGCCCTCGACTTTCGCACATAATTGGTTCCTGAAAATATGTGCGAATGTTGAATATTCGAAAGTAGAGGGAAGTAAAAAATTTTTAAATTGTGTGTATTTTAAAATATTTATTTATCGGACTGGTTATTAAAACTTAGATATGAATTCAAACATTTATTTATTTGGTTTAGTTCATTGCACCAACCGGTTCATTTATTGAGGTGACCGACTGGTGATAGCTTGTCAAAACGTCAGCTTTCGTTGTCTTTTCACTGTGGTAAGGCGATACTTGCGAACACTTATGGCATGCAAATCTAACACCAACGCATTTTACGATATCATATAAAAATATATCGACCATTAAAAATTTTTACAAAAGAGGGTGGGTCAATTTTTAGGCTTTCTTTGATATTCTACTCCCATTTAATCCCCTACAATGAGGATCATTTTATTATACGTCTTTGCTTTCAAGCAAAAAAAGGGCATCGTCATTTTTGTAGGCCATGGAGATATTGTTTTCAACAAATAAGATGTACGGATTTAAATAAAAAATAAATATTGTAATACCGGTAGTATCGAATATTGCCCTAATACCGGTATTACCGGTATTGCAAACCTTGATTATAATGTATTATGATTTAAAAAATCTTTGATAATATTATTTTTATTATATACTATTATACATATATTTATTCTATTACAAAGTAACATATACATATGTTGGTACATATATGTATAGCACTATAGATCACGAAAAGGTGATCATAAATGTCGTGTCTAGCGTACAGAGCGAAATGTCGTCGAATGTGACATTAATCATTCGACATGCATGATTGAACCCGGGACTAAACTGAACTAGAGCTAAACTATGAATATCATATCATAGCTAGCTGTAGTAGACGTAGCAAGTAATATACTTATTATTGAAAATAATATTCATATACATACTAGAGTTTGCTCTTTTAATTTTAGCTTACTGAATTTAATAAAAAAAAAAACACACATTTGCAAAAGATTTTAGTCGAATTTTTCACTAATTGGACTGAAGTGTGTGTATATAATTAAAAATTACGAGACTGGACTTTATGTATATACTGATAATTAAAAATAAACAAACGGAGCCGAGCGACTCGGACACTTTGTTTACTTTTGAGCACAGAATGGCTTTTGGAAGCCTTGAACAGTAATAAGCAAGCAGAGAACATTTATATTTATTATAAAATAAATTAAGGCATCTATAATTAACTTGCAAACTATGACGATCTTAATATAAATAGTTGTTATATAATATAATCTGCAATAGTGCCAACATTGTGACACTGATCAAATTGAATCTTACCCAAAGGATCAATCCTTCAATGCGTGCATTTGCCAGACGTTAGATTACTTCCTGTCAATTAAGCTTTGGAACAGTTAACGCATTACTGTGCATCAATAATTAACACATACATAGACGTAGGGGTGTTGAGGGAATTTCCAGAATGTGTTTATATAATTGCTTCGGTTCAAAGTGCCGACATTAAACACTTAAATAATAAATTCAACAATCCAGATTAATAAATATAGAATTAAATCTTAATGTATAGTTTTGAAAGCCTTGAATTATTTACTTATGAGATTGGAATTGAAATTATAATTTTAATAAAAGCTTTTACATATTTGTAATTAAGTGCAAAGTTTAAATACATAAATGTTTACAATCTAAAATAAATCATTATTTTAAGAATATTGACAATTTAATAGTCGAACGCAGCATGAATTCCAATCAATCTTTGCTCCATTCTTATAATGTGTGTATTTTAACAAATATATCCTGAAAATATTAAGTTTATTCTCTGATTAAGGTGATTTAATTTAATATTCTCAGTAGACTTTAGTTAAAGAATCAGTGATTTGAATCTTGATTAGATATGCTCATTTCAGATTTTTCTAAGGAAGAGGCAAAATTTGGTAAAAAACAATTATCACTTCTCAGAAGTCAAAAATTCATGTCAAAAGCAATGAAATTGTACCGTCGCCGTCGCAGTGTGTACGCTCGGTAATTTAGTGTTATTATTATAAATTAAATGAGAAACATATAAACCGAATTTTGACCAATAGAAGAGCGCAAAAAACAATTATCCCTTCTCAGAAGTCAAAAATCCACGCCAAAAGCAATAAAATCGTGTCGACGCCGTCGCAGTGGGAACGCTCGTTACCGAGCGTTCCCACTGCGACGGCGCCGACACGATTTTATTGCTTTTGACGTGAATTTTTGCCTTCTGAGAAGTGATAATTGTTTTTGCGCACTCCTATTGACCAAAATTCGGTTTGAATATACTTTCACTTACACTTTTATATTTAATATTTATATCGTAAATCTGTAAGATTAGCTATCATATTTTTTTTTAATTGTGTAATAGCTAAGAACAGACAAACTATGTAGAAATATTCTAGATGCGACGTCTTTCTGTACTTTTCTGTGGCTTATTTTTCTCTGAGAGATGAGCAAGTTTAGTTTGTATTTTGGATTTGCTCCAATGAAAGTTTTATTAAGTTTTGTTTGGGTTTGAACAGCAAATTGAGTTTCATGTGCATTTTAGAGCAGCATAGAATTTCACTAGCACCTATCGGTTAAATTATATTTTCATTATTAAAAATATATATCTACTGGTGAAAGTGTATTTTATTGTACTTCACCGGTGAAAATATAACTTTACTAAAAAATACAATATTTATACATCGCATGGAAAAGATGAAATCATATAATATTTTTAGCACCTGCAGATAAATTTCATTTTAACTGACTCTACCAGTGAAAATGTATTCCAATTTGATTTACCTGAAGTCAATCTTTTATATTTTCAATATATAAACATATATTATTTTGTTTAAAATAACAAAGTTAAAACCTTTTGCTTCTAAAATTCTGATACATATGCTATAAAAATATCATATATTTAAAAAAATAAGTAATCAATTATTTTATTTTTATAATTATAAATATGATTATTTTAAACTTAATCTGTGACCCAATCTATGTATTCTTCCGCCAAACTGGTGACCTCCGACGTGATTTTAAAGTAAAATAATCATAAAAATAAATAAATTAGCGGTTTGTTAATAAAATATATAGATTTATATGGTTTAGTATTATATATTGTGCTATTTTTACAATACATTTTATTTTTTACAAAGCAATTTTTCAGAGATTATAAAGTCTAAAAAATTTATCTGTAAAATAATAAGATTCATTGTAAAAATAACATAAGTTAATAAGCCACATAAATCTATTTATTATAATAATAATTATTTTAAGTTTAAAATCACGTCGGAGGTCACCAGTTTGGTGGATGAATACATAAATTGGGCCGATGAAGTAGTTTTTATTGTAGTTTAATTGATAGTTACATGATATTGATTTTTAATGATTATCAAACAATCTTAAAACCATTTTACTTTCACTCTAATTCCTTAAACTACCGTTTCAAAAGCTTTCTTGAAATGCAAGAAAACTGCTCCAAATTTTTTTTTAATAATAAAAATAATTTTACAGACATACATAACCATTTTTATGTTGACAATTAGTGTTTAGTTAAAAATATTTCTATAAAACAAAACGTTTGTGGTTATAATTTAAGGGTACAATTAGAAAATCTTATACAATTTATGATATTAAAAGATTATACGGATGCGCACGTTGTGGTCCACCAAAATACCGCCGCCAGTGTTGCCGCTTAGTTTTGTGGTCAAATAAATCGGCTCCTTTTGTTATAATATTTTTTTTTAAATATGTTCCATTAATGTAAAGCTCTTTATTTCTGGTCCACCTTATTTATAAAAATACAAAACGTATTCGTTACAGTCGCGCTAAGCACTTTAAAATATTTCTCCGATAAGAAACACGCCGTTGAAACGTGAAAATGTAAGAGTAGCTGTATTTTCAGTTAACTCTATCTCATATGACAAAACGCGGTCATTAAACGTGACATATAACGAATTACACACAATATATCTACTGTAAGCAAATCAAAAATCATAAATTCCTTTATTAAGTCTATTTTGAAAATGTGTGTTTTAATTATATATACTTTCTTATAATTCATTAGCAGTTTTTCTATATTTTTTTACATAGTTACTTCGTAATGACTATTGGTATTGTGATACAAGGAAATTGTTGTATTAGGTTATTAAACAGTTGTATGGCAGCCAGATACAATGCATTCTCCGAATGCTTAAGCACACAGTGTTTCAGATTACAATGGCATTGTGACGTACGATAGGGTCCTCCTGATTGTTACTCTACTCGGCTGTCCCCACGAAAATTCCTTTGAAACAATTAATTTTCACAGGGGGACATTCACTCCAAACTCTACCCCTCCCCTCTAACTCGACCGCTTTTCCATATAGACTCATCTAAATATTTGATTTAATCAACAAGTAATATTTAAAATATTTTAATAATAAATTAATGGATTTTTATAAGCTGTTAAAAAAATTAAGTTTAAAATGAAGTAGTGTAATTTTATTTACCACTGTAAAAGAGATGCGTAATTGTTGTTTCTTTTTCCTAATTTTGCTTGACAGAATAAATCAAAGTTTTGTCAAACTTTCGACATAATCAAACTATTTCATATCTAGTTTCCTATAAAAGTATGAGTTTATAGCCCGAAAACGTTCGCTCGGCAATAGATTATCCTCGCCGGGCAAAACTTTTTTCGCGACATCTTTTCCACTGAATCTATCCGAATCCACTGGAAAAATCCTCATACGCGCGATTGTTCAATAATTCATTTTTGTTTTCTTAGCAACGCTTATGATTTATTTGCGACTTTTATATAACCCCGCAGAAAAGCAAAACGCCCCCTCGATTCGGATCGTATCCATAATACAAAGGACAAAACAGATGCTTTCTATGCAAACAATACGTATAAATGTATGTGAGTATTTAAATGGTAATGCATCCAATTGAACGAAAGACGAAATACTAGAATTTTGCGTATATATCGTTGTAAAAGGATTTAAGACGTGAATATATTATATTTTCTACTGCAATATGCGATTTTATTGTCATTAGTATGGATGTATGCATTGGGGGAAGAAATGCTTCTAAGATGTTCGTGTTTATGTACTGTATATGACTTTGTATTATGCGTGTATATATATATATATATATATAACATAATGTAGATACGAATATTATGTACGCATTTAGTGATTTTCCATAACAATGGTCCAATTATTAGCAGATTTAAATATGTATTTTGTGGCACAAAAAGTATTTTTGATCGAAAAAATATTTATCAAGTAAAGAAATTAAGAAAAGATTTAAATCACACAGAAAAATGAACGCTTTGCGTAATAGAAATAGTTAAATATACTCAATATATTTACATATTTTATTAATTTATTTAGCCTAATAGCTAATTTTTACTTAATATTATAATATATATATATTTCTTAATGCACGAAGGTGTTTTTTTTTTATTCCAAATAAGAAGCCTGTTATAGTTTTATTTTTGCGGATTGTGTTAGCAATATTATTATAACTAGAAATAGGTACTACTTAATATTTGAAATATTTTTTTAGTTAGAATTAAAAATTTATTTTTGCAAACATCTGTTTCGTGTCATTTTTATAAATAAAAGTAATTTTCGTGCTTTTTTTATTAATAAATGTATTACCTTGTTGCTTTAGATGCTTCGAAAAAATTTCTCCGTGACTGTAAAATTGTTGAGAGACAATGCTGTAGATAAAACTGCTATTTGTTTAGATGCTTCCGCAAAAAATCATTTAAAATGATCTGCATACTAAAAAAATTAATTCGTAACCGTATTTATATCATTAATAAATAGCTTTAAAAGCAGAGGATTAATGTTGGACCCCTGAAGAACCTCCGAAGAGGTGAAATATTTTTCAAACAATCGACAACCATATGTTACAAACTGTCTACAATCCCTCAAATAACTCAAGAATTACCGAGTTAAATCATCCGAGCATCCGACATTTTTCTAATAATAACCCGTGACAAACTTTGTCAAAAGCCTTCTCAATATCGGTATGTATGGCGTATACTTGAATTCCCATCAAGTGATTTTGTCATGTAAATTATATATATATCATGCTTTAAAATTGATCTAAAACTGTTTCAAATCTAATTTTTTATTATGATATATTTATATTATTATTTTTGAATTTTAAAATCTTTATCTTACATAAATATAATAATAAAAATATTAGGGATTATATTTTTTTTCATATAGTTTGAATATATGACAATTGCCATTATTACATACCTCCACATTACTCAAAGAAATAATGGAAACAACCATAACATCACCGGCGCCGTGGAGCATGGATAATATGAAAATAGCTGTATAGTAGGGGTAGGGGGAGCAAATTGGGATGCTCTTACGTAAACCACCTTAGCTCCTACAAAGGGGGTTGATATTCGTCAAATGCACTTAGCTCACTTTGATATTAGGCGACGCACGTGAAGTATTTGTTCGATAGAACACAAATATCAAATCTGAATCAAAAAGTTACATATGTTAGCAAAACACTTTCTTTCAAGGAATATTTTATTCCAGGATTATGAAAAATGTCACTGTGCGGTTTTATAAAATATTTCTACACACAGCATCAATGTAAAAAAACATCACTAATGGCGTGTGTGCAAATGTGAATTGTATTATATGTACACGTAATAGATAAGTACGTATGCTCTGCCATTCCAACTCCCCAACTTACATAAATATCCGACGCCAAAAGAGAGGGATTCCCTCGAATACTCGAATATATAGTAGTGTGGGTATGTGTTAACACACTCTTTGAATTTTTCAGCTCATGAATTTCAGAGCGATTCCCCTCGCCTGAATAAGAATAGAAGGAATCTCGCAGCGTGAATGACTGGCCTCAAAGATTCGACGGTTTCACGCTTTTCTTACAGCAAATAATGCGATTCAATATATATTTTACATATAATATAAAACGTGCAGAGCAATCCTGAATAAGCAAATGTGCCTTTAGTTTACCTTATCTTTGATTAAATAGGTTCTGAACCTAAAAATATCTATATTCTTTCATCTGATATTTTTCTCTTTTTTTTCGGGAAAAGCTGGTAACAATTTATTTAATTAAATTTGCATGAAATAATATTTATTTATTATTACAAATCTAATCATCATGACTTGACACACCTCTACAAAGTCATTATAAAACAAATACTTTGCATATGCACCATCCCACAAAAAAATGTAACAAGCAAGATGATTCACATACTGTGCTTTCATTTAAAATGTAATTAATTTATTTTTCTATTTTAATAATTTAATTAAAATATATAAATATTTTATAATTTATTATTATTTAAAAATATGTATTTTTAAATAAATTAATATACAGTAGACCCGCAATAACACTGTAAATTAGACACCCAAATAGCACGTTCCTAATTTATCGTGTTATTGGGGTTAAATTTGTACTTAATCTTAAAAAAAAAAAATTTAATATTGATACTAAAACATTTACTAACAAAATCAATGAAAATCATTTGTCATTATGGTCAGAAAAACAATACGTTTTATTAAAAAATGAGAGCATCGGTTGTTAAGTTCGCGATAATTTAGAATCTGAGAAACATATTCATAATTTTTAAGGAAATGTTATTGCACACGGTTCAACTAGAAGAATTTAATAATCTTCTTTACGTAAAAAAATGTTTGTCATGCGACAGCAATTTCTCATATTAAAGCCGTTAATATGTTGGAAAAATCGAAAAACTAGAACCATAGCTTTAATAGATAAAATTAATGAAAAGTGTGTTTTTTTTCTATAATTTATATTTTTAATTTAGTTTATAATTTAACATATAACTTCACATTAAAACTAAAATGTCATTCTATGTTTTTTAATTATATATTGTAGTTATTATTTAAAGAAAGAAACATATATTTATATATACATATATACATTGGATATAAAAAATAATATAAAACTAGTGCTTAGCTTTTTAAATCAATTGTTAATTTGAAATTTTTGTGTATTTTCAGGTAAAAAAAATATACAGTCATACCTTGATTTGCGCGGTAGATAGGTTCCGCAATATTTTGCATAAATTGAGGCATTGAACATATAATCAAAGATAGGTTACAAAAAAATTTAAATCTGATTAAATCGATACAAAATTAGGGGGATAGGTTGCAAAAACATCAAATAATTCTAAAAAATTCTAACAAGCTTACTCTTCGAAAAAATAGCTCATGAATAACTTTGTCAAATATTTTTTGAAAGTCGGTATAAAATACCTTGATTTTGATTATAAAATTTTGTCACTGCCTTTAAAAAGCACAAAAGGATAATGACTATGGAACGACCCGGATGGTTTGCTTCATGGATAGTCTTCGCTGGAGTGTCGAGTTGAATTATTGTCGGCTGTGATCTGTCAAAGCAACACTGATATTTTGTTTTGCTTTTGTTTTTCTGTGACTTTTACCCCTTTTCGATTATGTCCGTATTAACTTTTCTCATCTCCAAAATTTTTCGAAAAAATTATCATTATCTTTTATTAAAAATCAAATTTTTACAAATATACTGTGCAAGTAGTTTTTAAATAATTTAAAAAAAGTACTGTGCGCTTTTTTGATATTATTAAAATATTCTCGAATATATTAAAACGTTTTTAAACGACTGCATGTTTTTATATTACTGCATAGACAAAGGGGGGCCCGTGCAAAAAGTTTTTGCATCATTTAAAAAAAGTACTGTTAGCTTTCTTTGTTAAAAATATTTTTTTACAAATATTTTTTAATATTTTAAAAATACTACATGTTTTTATATTACTGCATAATAAAGAGTAGGTCCGTGCAAGAAGTTTTTGAATCATTAAAAAAAGTACTGAGCGCTTTTTTTGTTATTAATAAAATTTTCACGCATATTTTTTAATGATTTACAACAAATGTATGTTTTTATATTTTTGCATAGGAAAGGGAGAATCCGTTCAAGAAGTTTTTGCACCATTTAAAAAAGTACTGTGAGCTTTTTTTGTTAAAAATTTAATTTTTAATGCTTTACAATGACTGCATATTTTTATATCTCTGCACATGAAAAGTTTTTGAATCATTTAAAAATAAGTACTGTGAGCCTTTTTTGTTAAAAATAATTTTTTTAACTGTTTCACACCCACTGCATATTTATCTACCTATCTCAGGTGTCTGTATGCTTGTCTGCCTCCGCTCGCTTAACCTTAGTGCGACCAAATTTCATATTTTATATTTCTGATTTAAGACAGCTCTAGCGAATCACAGATTAGGATGTGATTGGGTCAATATCATCATACCCATGTGTGACCAAATTTCGTTTTTTTTATTTCTGATTTAAAAAGTTATTGGGTCAATATTATCGCTTCTTGTACACAATATATTTACGCCTTAAAAGTAAAATTGTAAGCTGGCCACTTTTGGCGATCGTTAACAATGGGCTCCGAATATCAATAGTATTTTTCGCAGGGTAGAACGCATTATTTTTACGCAAAATGGTAGTTTTTCCATTTGATTGATTAATGTCTTAGAACATGAAATATTAACAATTATTTCAGAAATCTATTTCATTGTTAATATCTTACGTTCTTTTTTCATTCGTTCGGACTGATAGTTGAAACCCTTTTGTATATTAACCTATAGTATCGTATCTAATCTTTTGCAAATAATCTGCATGGTTGTATTCTTGATTATTCGACATAGATTATTAGTTTTCAACTATCCGATCAAGATAAAAACATCTTCTTGGATCAGAATCTCATCGGCATGAAAGCTATAGTTTCGATTATAACATGTAAGAACTTTTCCAGTATTAGCTCACTTATTTTGTGTTTTAAGATGTTTTTTATGATATATTGTGCTATGCATACAAGCGTTGAAAATTCTAAATAGAAGATAACAATCGTCTCCAGCTTCGGTCATCGTCGCTGTACCCCAACTTTCTAAAAAGTAATTTGGAAAAGCTAACAAGATAACAGATTTCCATATTAAAATACGGCCGCTCTTTAGTGCAATCAATCATTCTTGACGAGTTTAGTGCGCTATCAATCAGGACCGAGGGATGGGAAGGTTAGTGAACATACATACACCGAGTGTATGGTTGTGAATGTGTATACAAACACACAAAGGGTAGGCAAACTTGTCAATCACAGCCTGGATCCTTATTATGATGATCAAACAAAAATAATATGTTGCATCAGACATAAACAAGACTTTGAATAAAAATTTAATTATTTCTAATGTGTTTAATAAAAAAATTCAATAAATAAACTATTTTCCGTTCAATTTATATTAAACGAAATTGCTTTTTTGATGATTTTTCACGGGGCATATTGCTGTACAATAAAAATAGCGCTCAACCATTTTCCAGAAAAGCTAGACACACGTCTAATAAGCCTTCATACGTATTAGATATACTTCAGACTGAGTTTCATACTTGCAATATGGGCAATGTGCAGCGCCGCGTGCAATAGCATCTTAATATTAGTATCTGCATTCTACACTCGCGCGCCCAAAGTTAAGCGCCCCTGACGTTTCGCGGGTGAAGATTCTGAGTTACTATATTCATAACGTAACATATAACAAGCTTTTCAAAGACATAGTTCAGAGTATGATATACAAATATATGTAATTGAACATTGAAATAGCAAAGAATTTCGTGATCATTCAATATATTTTTTTTTTTAACTCAAACCAAATCAGTTAAAATTTTAACTGTGGTTAATCTTGTGAGAAAGAAATGTCTCAAAGTGTCAAAAGATCTTTTATAGTTTTAATTTGAATCGCCTTTGGCGAATCATAGATGCAGAAATTGGTTGGCTAATTGCATCGCTTGCATTTTCGAGCAACGAAATATGTTTTCGCTTAAAAGTATAACTGCAAAATAAACTTTCTATATCAGTGTTAACGGTTAAAAACGATCCTCTTTTTGAAATGAATCTCAAGAACCGATTCTGATTTTTTTTTATTAGGAGGAATTATTTATTTATTCGGGTGATTCCAAATTATAGATCAATGTTTTGTAGCAAAATTGATTATTTATCGATTTTTCATTAGTTTGTTTTCGTAAAATCTGAACAATGTAAATTTGGTATACTCGTGATTCATTATAAATTTTGTCTTTTCCATTTAAAAAAATTGTTCCTAAGTTATTATAATATTTAAAAATTATTTTACACTCTCTTTAAAAACTACTTAACCCATTTTTCTGATATTCCTGGATCATATAGTAAATGTGAAATAACATAAAATCTTTTATTTTTATCTATTTATTTTAATACTTCTTTTATATTAAATTCATTAAAAGATTACCTGCTCATTGAAATTGAGTGGCTGCTATATAGTTCAGTTATATAGTTAGTTTTAGAATTATGGTTAAAATTAGCTTTTGTATGTGTTTTTACCGTGGGTCCAAAAGTTTGCTTTTTTTTCTTGTTGATTATTTAAAACATTTAGAAAAACGTTCAATTCAGCAAATCCATGTGATCATATTACAAATATGTCATCTATATATCGAAGCCAATTTTTTTTATTAAATTCAGATTTTTTTAATCCTCTGGTTTCGAAACGATCCATTAAAAGATTTGCAATTATTGGTGATAAAGGTGAACCATGGGTAATCCTTCAATTTGTTTTTTTGTAAATGAAATAGATTCAATTTAGACAGTGGCTTATGAGATCTAAAATATATTTAGGAAGTTTTTCTTTTTATTTAGAAGTCTTAACTGCTTCTTTATTGCAATATTTGTAAAAGTAAAGTTATACCAAAACTAACCAAAAGATCTTCGTCTGATATTTTTTATTAATTTGCTTTAAAAAGTGATACGAATTTTTAATATTTAGAGGTTGAAGTCATATTTAGAGTCTAATACTTTTTTAGCATAAACATTTTTTATTTCGAATAAACGATGCATTTCATTAAGCAGCTTGTAAAATTATTAAACGCTTAAAATATTTTAATTCTAGTAATTTGGAGTATGTGATTTTGCAGTTTTTGTTTTAGTTTTGCCAAATAGTTTATTTTTTAACATTATTGAATTTTTTTGGGAGCGATTGCAAAGTTAAACCCTTTTGCTAAGCTTATTTTGTAGTACTTTCTAACTGTAAATTACTATAGTTTTATGTTTGTTTTGATTTCTATGTAAAGGTTATGATTTTTTGACGAATTTGTGAGGAGATTGAAAATACAAATATTTAAGCTTATGTTTTTACTTTTTTGCGAATTTTATTTAAAAGTATTTTACTGGCTTAACGCAATATTTGTTTGGTGTAAAATTTGGTTGTTTTATAAGATATTTTTATACATTTATATATCATAATTTAATTTCATCATCTCTGTAAAGGTGTATTATAATATTTTTTAAATCAACTTGTTTTTTTATGTTTTTGTTTAAATTTTTATCGGATTTATTCAACACATTACTTAAGGGCTCGCATCTCTTTTACTAAAGTTTCGACTACTGATGTTAGGGTATCATCTCGGGCGTAGTCTGGACTTTACCTCGGTCCCTGTTTTGTTTATTTCTTGCTAATGGAACAACACTTTTATTAACTTTTAATTGTGTTCGTTTAAATGTATTTGTATTTGTGTGAGTTAAAAATTTTAATTTTGCTTAAAATTTTGGTTGTATTCATATTTATATGATGGTTTTTATGAAAAGTATGTTTTGCTAATTCATGTTTATTTTAATTTTTTTTTGACACTGTCACATAAATTTTGATTTACTACCTTTAATTAATTAATTGCAGATTTAAATATTTTTACAGATTTTTTAAGATTCCTTGAACATATAAATCAATGCCTCTTTGACTCTTTTAGATTCAGAATATAACACTTTAGAATATAATTTTACATCCATACTATACAATATGTGACTATACATAAATCATTGGTGCATAGGAAATAATTTTAGATGTATATCTTCAGTAAAAATCTGCGTCTTGGTAACCAATGTTAGATTTATGTATGTATTAATAATACATTCTTGTAAGACGCAAAATGAGAAATGCAAGACTTCCGGTCGCAACGAGTTCGCAACGATGATGGTATGATGTCTAATGAGAGATGATGAGGATTGAATGCTTCCTTGGTTAATTTGCGCTACATAACCGAACCCTTTAAGATTGATTCAGAAGAAGTCTTCTCGGAAATTCGCTTGGTTCTCAAACTCAATACAGGAAAACATTATTTTCTTGGTATTTCGTTAATGAGGATTACGTTAATTGCGATACGGTTATAGATTTTCATTCCTTGCCTATCAAGCATAATTGTTTACGTACTTGTGCTTATTATATATTAAATATAATGAAAAACTTATACATATACATTGTACATAAAATCAAAAAAACTGGCTGGACCAAATATTGTATTAAATATTTCATTGCACAATCAATTGAACTACAAAATATTATTTTCATAAGATTACTCTAAAACAGTTTATTAATAAAATACTGCAATCACACGCTGCGCGTTAAATTATGCCGCGGTATTTTCTTTAATGAAAATTGTATCATATTATTTTTCACCCTACCTACATTTTCTTTACAGAAAATATCCAAAAATTTGTTACAAAATGAAATTCCACGTCTCATAAGTAGAGTAATGGTAACATGTTTTATATTGACGATTTTTTTTCACTTCAAATATTTTGATTAAATATTTTTAGAACAGAATTTTGTTTTCGCTGTATTATACCGAAATTCGGCTGAAACCACATATGTTCATACAAATAGATCACACGAGACGGGAGGGCGTTAAAGAAGCGTTTAATTGCGAACATAATTGATCGTTGTGCCGGTATTAAGACGACTAGAGTTGAACACAGGTCGCGTCGTCGCGTGAATTGTGGGGTCGTTAAAGCGGAGAGTTTAAGGGTTGAAGAGCTCGTTTCGGTATCTCGAATCGTTTCCATATCAAACGGTTCCCTTTTCATTTCGGGACGCCTCTGGGCTGTTTCGCGAAGCGTATTTATTACCCTCGAAGGCACACAGACGATTGCTCAAGGTTTAAGGTGAAAAATTTGATATTTCACAAACGGCGACGCGGCTCCTTTATTTTACGACTGCTTGTGGGTGTGTGTTTTATTTTGTTTATCAGCTTCGCTCCGATCTAAGCAATTACAAAATATAAATTGTTGAACAATAAGTTCATTAATCTCTTCACAGATCAGGAAAAGACGGAGATGCTAGCTAACGCTTTTTCTATATCGTACGCACCACGGTGGGGACTGGGCGGCCAAAAGTCGATTATGAAAATTTAAGCGCAGGTAAAAAAAAAGTTGCTCTGTAAAGCTAATAATCAAAAATTCCCCCACTCCTTGCATAACGCTAACGCCCCCACGATCGGTCATCCCTTCGAGTGCACGCATCGTTTACTCGGCGTCGATTGCATACTCGTACATTGGACAATTATTATTATTTTATTTGAGTACAGTTAAAAATCCAAACCATTGATTCTGATAAAGCAGATAATTGTTTCTACGTTTCATAGCTCTTTGTTGCAGTTGCTGTCATATTAAACACACAATATTGTTTTGAATAAGTACCATTTTTTAGTACTTTTTTCTAATTTTGAGTTCATTAGTTATATTTCCCACCACTTTTTAATGTAGATTTTATATACAATATTAAGTTTAGCTCTTTCTCTTTATGATTCATGTAAAATTGGCTGCGGATTTATGCGGTTTTTAACACATTGCATACCATTATTCTTAAAAATGGGACGGGGCTTAGTCGCGAAAGTTAGGACCTAAACGTTTTAAACTATTATAACTTTTTAATTAGGTGACGTGTTAGTGTCAAATTTAAATTACAGTTTCATAATGATTATTATTTTTTAATAATATGTTCACCATGGTAAAATCAGTAAACCTCAAATTGTGGATCGCGAACTAATAAAATAAAATAAAAATTTGTCTAGAATCACCAAATATACACATATTTAAAAATGAAAACGATACCGAGTACGATAAAATACTAGTCAAATACTTTTTGTTGTTAAAAAAACAGCAAATATCAAACTTTGTGACATATATAATTTATTTTTTATTTTTAACACTTGACGCGGCGATATTCGCACGACCGTTCAACACGGAATTCCTCTAAATCGGGCCTACAATTTAAGAAATACTTTAAATACTTATTAAAATAAAATTGCATGAATTATTTCATGAAAAATAAAATGTTTTTTTTAAAAAAAAGTTTTTTTTTCTATAATGTATTTTTTAATACTTATAATAATATATATTTGAATTAGAGCACTCATGGGATCAACTAAAGTGGAAAAATAATTTTGGCCGCCCAGATCGGGAAAATACCCCACAGTGCGCACTATAAAAAAAAATTATACATTCCAAAACTGAAAACAAATTAAATAAATCGACAAAAAATGTAAGCATATGCAGTAAATAAATTGTCATATTAAATAGCATATAAATTAAAATTTAATACCGTTATTTAGTAAAATATTAAAAAATCTTTAGCATTTAAAATATTATAATACAGTTAGGCTTTCGCAAAAATCACTTAATATATTAACAGAAAATAGAGTACAGGTCTTTTAATGCTAGATATAGATAAAGCTTTTGACACGGCATTTGATCCACATTCTATACAAATACCGTGATTATTTGCTATCCTTAATACGCTCATGTTGTTTCACTAAACTGTTAACACTGAAAATTTCATCTGGAGTTCCTCAAAGTTTGCTCTATTTTAATGCGGCTATTTTAACAATCGCAAATAAATTATATTTTTTTTTCAACCCAAATAAATTGAATTAAACAGTAAATTATATATACTGTTCTATTTGTGTAAATACTACCCTTTTTGGAATGGACAAAATATCACTATAACTGTTCCAAAAAGGGTAGTATTTGTGTAAATACTACCCTTTTTGGAATAGACAAAGCACGAAATTCACAAAAAAAGTATTTTTATCGTAATCGCAAAAAATTTAGGTCTCTAGTAATAACACAATAAAATTAAACATCAGGCTGATAAAAAAATATTTTAAAAAATCTTACAGATTCACCAATTATTACTTTAAGTTTTAATATCGTAAAAATAATTTTAAACAAGTGCGTATCATCCGTGTCATGCATTGCTATGCACCTGGACAGCGGTGAATTTTTTTGTAAAGGGTTACAATTAGGTATTTAAAAAATCATAGGTAAATCCCTTTTGTATAATTATACAATATGATTAAAATGAATTCGGTAAATTTTTTTTTAAGCCCCTTGCAATCACATTTATTTTCAGATGATTTTATTTATCTTACACTTTGCGCTTAAAATTTATATTGTGCTTGTTTTCGCCATTTACGATAAAGTGTAGAGTCTAAAATAAATGTAAAAAAGGTCTGGCGGGCCATATACCTGCCCTATAAGCTATAACTGTACGCATTCATTGCAAGTCGAGTCGATAATTATTTGTCAATTTATTGAAACATTACAGAGCAAATCTAATGATAAATTCAAAATCATTTTAGTAAAAATATATTAATATCGTACATATGGGGATGGGGAACCATACTTTCGTATGTACGTAATAATTAATAAATAATAATGTTTTCATTGGCTAATCATTTTAATCGTCATTACGCTCTGGCACATAAAATACTAATTTTACCGCCTATATCTCGTGAATTTCTATTCTTTGTAAATTTCTCACAATTTACATATATTTTGTTTACCTAAGTCCTAATATATTCATTACTTGATTTTCTCCAAGTATTTTTGCGCTCTTTTGTCAAACGCTCATATGACTGTCTGCGCATTTAACGCACGATATTTTGTTACAGCGCTACTTTGGTAAGCGCTCTTATGACGCAGCGCTTATAAGGCAGTGCTCTTTTGACGCACATCCATTTGTCCGCGCTCATTTGTGACATTGCCGTTTATTTTCTGTGTGGAATAAACATAGACGTAACTCTATATTATTTGATGCACCTCGACTGGCGGCGCCTCGTCCGCCAATCTCTCACATATATTTTCCAATATTTATTATTCCATTTTAAAATTTTTCTTTAAATGGCTTGTTGCTATTGCGGACCTTAAACCGATATTTTTTTATACAAAAATATTTTTTTGTCTTTGATCATCCTAATATACTATTTTTTCTAAATAATAAGTCATCCATTCATGTACAAAAATATAGTACAGATTATCCAACAAACGTTAAAAAATACTAAACATAAAAATTAGGCAGAATTGTATTTTAATTGTAATATAATTATAAAAAAATCTCAAAGTTTTACAAAACATAATTTACAGTTCTGCATTATAAAATTGTTAACCTTTAAAGGGATAATGATGAATTTTAAATATTTATTAAATCGAAAAAATAATTGTTTTAGTATTCAAATACTTTGGTTTTCTTGATCTTTTTTTACCAATTAATTTAAGTAATGTTAATACCGGTATTGACTATTTTTCTCTGGGTAATAACGGTATTATTACAATCCTTAATTGTATCAGCATTTAGACACGTTCAATTCAAACGATGCAATAAAAAGAATTTGAGAAATAAATATTTCGCTTAACCACATGTATCGGATATTACAATAAAAACAACCCTAAGTTTAAATATAAGCATATTGCTTTAGCTGCTGAAGCACACATATCAATAGCTTCATATACTTAAATTAGCATTTGATCTGTTTCTTTTTGCTACGTTTTTATTAATTTTTTTTGCTCTTAAATTTCAACCACCATACTTCGATATTAAATTCGTATTTTTAATTTATTGTAGCGCTAATAAAATGATTATATACTAGTATCATGTATTGTATATGATGGTACAAAAAAACGTTTTATATAAATTATTAAATTTTCTGTATTTTTTTAAAAAAAAAATACATAAATTTTCTTTAATAAAAATGATTTTTTCATTCACATTTACAAATGTTTTCTATATACGCAGATATATTCGTGTATTATTCACCTTTTGTTCAATCTCATGATATCGCTATTTATCAACGTCCAAGTGGTTCATCCATATTCACACACAAACACCAGTGTGCAAAGGAAGCGTCTTGTAATTACTGTTTTTTAGAAGCAACGGAAGAAGCTTATTACCCAAACGATCCATTTGATATTTCAGCTTCTGAGTTCTGCGAGGAATGCACTAAGAGTTGGACACATGTATGATTCACGAATATAACTGTTATATCGCGGATAATTACATTACATTACGCCTACACGCGAGAGTATTCATTTGGAATAATTAAGGAGATTGGATGAATTTAATACGATAGATCATGAACTGTGGGATGAGAAAAATCAATAGATAAAAAATACATGTGTCCGTTAAAAATAAACTACCGTGTAATTGCTTTGGTGGGTATAATATTTTTTAACTATCGGAGTCACGGTTTATTAGCAAAGTTTATTATTATGTTAGTTAAAAGATTTTCATAATTTGGGTCAAAATTTTAAGAAAAAATTGCATTGAAAAATATACCTTTAACCGTAATAATGTTTGATTGTGATTCATTAGTATAAGCATTATTATTTTAATACTAAATTTTAATCTTTAAAGGATTGTTATGAAAGCGTTTAATTATAGATTTTTTTAACCATAATCGATTAACGCTTAGTGTTGCTAAATTACAGATTTAAAAAAAATACTATCATGTATTACACGTGCCTAGAATTTCCCCAGAATTCCCATTTATTTATCAGCTGATTTTTTTCTTAATAATAAATACTTTCATTTGTATTAAAAGAGTCATTTTTTGTTAATTTAAATTTTCGTAATTTTGTTACATTTGCCATAAAGAAAAATAAAATGTCGTTACATTTAAGCAGCAATTGTTCCTTTTACACATCCTTGGACTTGATATTTATAATTATTTAAAACGCACATTAAAAGCACAGATATACTCCGCCACGTTACGTAGACCCTAGCGTAAGTGGCAGTGATTTTGCTTATACCTAATTATATAATATAAAAAAATTAGAGACAAAAAATCAAGTTAAAACATTATGTTTGCTTCGTACGTGCGAAAGATTTTTTTCTGCAATGAATTATACAATTCGAAATATTGGTCTCAGAAATCAAATGAAAACTTACAGTTAATTATTCAAATTTTAACCAGAAAATTCTGTTTTATAAATATTTTTTGAAAAAAACAGTGCTTTCATTCTGTTCATTCTTTTAAATTTAAAAAAATTCGACGCATACCTGTTTTTCAGATAATCGTTAAACGATTTTAAATATTTTATTTCGAACGAACGAATTCTGCGAATTTCGGTCATAGTAGATACAACCGATGAACATTCTATTCTATTCACAAATATTTTTTTAATGCGTAAAATATTTTTTTTTGTTAAGAAGGAGCGGCTCATTGACTCGCCTTCTAATCACTCGAGTATATTGAGAGAAAAATTAAAAAAATTATGAAACGAATACTTGATCAATTATTTTAATATTCATATAATTGACCATTGGGTTAATTAATTTTAATATTAGATTGAGAACTCTAATCATGTGGTTTCAAATCCACCATCTCGAAATTTTCGCATTTTCAGAAATTACAAATTTAAGCTCATTCATTTTTTTTGCTTTTTTATTTCATTAATTTTTTTAATAGATAATGTAAATGCCATGTTAATTAATGTTATTCTTAATATTAGTTTAATTTTTAACAATATTGAGTGTTGTGCGCCGCATGCGGCCCGCGGGCCGCGGGTTGAACGATCCTATTTAAGGCGTCATTAGCGTAACCGTCAGTTTTGCGCATCCGGATTTTAAAACGCGCAAATTTATTAACTATCCCCATAAACCGGCGACACTTTACTACCATCGCCCCTGTAAAGAAGAAGTCATTAAAACATTACTTCGTGCACATGGCCCAGAGGTATGCAGCGTCATCAGCCAGAGAATGATCTACGAGCGGCATCCTGTCTCCTTTTATTTACCTTCGGACCGAGATGTAAAGTTAACCGGCCACATTTTCGTCTCGGACAAACACACACATACATACATTAAATGCAAATGTCTTCCGAGCTTCAGCACCCGGATGATGGACGACTCCTCGGGGAGCATTCCGACGATGCCGACACCTCTCGAGCAATATGAAAAATCTCGATAAGGACAGGAAAACGGGAGCAAACAGACACGCGGATGGACAAATTGAAAAATGGGAATGAAAATTAATAAACACGATATATGTTAAAGTATATTCTATCAGAATATTTGTAAGTGATTAAATCAGTGTTCTTTAGAAGAGCGCAAATGATCCATTGCTTAAACGATTTTGGAGCTACGATCCTCTTAATGACTACATGTATGTATGCATAAGGATCTGCGAGTATAAAAATCTATATCATTGAAATACCAAATAATTTTAAGGTGAAATTTCAAATCATTTTGCGGTGTTGAGAGTAACGCTACTGACTTTTTATTATCAATGCGTGACTTGTTACATTTTTATTAATTGGAGTGATCTTAGAGCATTTCTGCAACACTGGAACACAGGATGATCTCAAAATAAATTAAATATGAACTGAAGAGGGTTTAAAAGACAAGACTTACATATTTTGTGAATGTTGTTTAAGATAAAATCTGATCCTTTGGAAGAAATTAACTTTAGTCTGCTAAATCTGTAGTCCAGACCGTTTTTAATTGATTAAAAAATTGAATTTATCTTAATGTAATAGTGAAAATGTTTAGCAAATCAATGAGTATGAAGAACTTATACGATATATGTTTCTATTTTTTTTTTTAATTTATCAATATTCCTGACACGTAAACATGCAAATGTATTCCGAGTAGTCGAGAGGCCGCCGTAAGTCAAGTAGTAACACATTTTGACGCTTTCGAAAACACATCGATTGTAAATTATACACACATACAAAGTGCGGTGCGTAAACGAGTGGACAGGTCCACGATTTGCATGCTCGTAAGTCGTAAATTGTGTCCATCCTCCGACCCCTAATAGGGTCCGTGCGCGGACAATAAATTCGAAACATTCAAGAGTTGCTTAATTATTTTTTGGCAGATTTTTTTATAGTTCATACTGTCGCCAAAAATATTTACGGAAATTTATTACAAAGTTCTACTAAGTCTATTTGGAGAAAATAACATTTTAATGAAGATAAGATAAGCACTTTGTATGATAAATATATGCAAAAATATTTAATATTTGAGATCCAACCATTATACATCACAGTATACTTTGTTCAAAAATTATGTATTATATATCATTGTTTTACCAAAACCAAAATTATAAAATTCCTGGACTTACTACCTGCTCTATACCGTCGATTGAGAGAGTTTGTTTAATTTTAAAAATATTATTTTAATAGTGTTTTTATTAAAGAATACCAATATTAGTTTTTGTGATTATGAATTTTACAAAAAAAATAGATTTAATTTCAATCAATTCAATAACTATTTAATTTATATATAAATCCGCACAATATCTGATCTTTATTTATATCATTCGTTCTAAACATTATTATTCCCTAAATGATCTTAATTAATATTAAAAATAATTTATAATTAATTCAACCGAAGCTAAGCAAAATATGTGTATTAATAAACTAAGCATTTTTTGACGCCCTAGTAATTCGAACAGCATCCTCTTTTTACAAATTTTTTTTTAACGATTATGAAAGTATATAATGATTAATTAAAATAAATAATATTTCACAGGCAATTAATTAATTTTTTGCACTAATTGGTTAAATAAATTAATATTAGTAAAAACAGATTTAGGAGATTTATACAATATATTGTTTATAAATACATATGATCATTTTCTTTTATGAATACACAATCTTTAATTGCAATTTACTCTTTCTTTACAGATTGCGCAGCGAGAGCAATGGTGGTGCATGGTGTCCAAAAATGCACGTGACCAAAGACAGTGAAGAGTGGCTACAGGTGGACCTGGGCAAGGTGGCATTGGTGACCGCCACCGCCACCCAGGGCCGGTTCGGTAACGGTCAGGGACAAGAATACGCAGAGGCGTACATTTTGGAATACTGGAGACCGAGACTCAGCAAGTGGCAGAGATACAGGGACGCAGCTGGAGAAGAGGTAGGACTTATTAAATAATATATAGATATGTCTAGCCAACCCTTATTCTTAAAAATGTTTAATTGTACTATGTCTAAATAATACTACAATACGCCCATCCCTTGATACGTATTAAGTTTTTATACTTGTCGCCATTTTGACAAATATTGACAGATTGAATTTTGCTAACGAACATATACAGGGTGCCTAACTGTCACCAAAATTCAACTTTAAATCTGTATAAATAAGCTCACACTGACCTTAACTATATTGCAAGTCTTATGAGCGTATGTATGGTGGGTCGATCTACTCATAACACTAAACGTGATTTGGAAAAAAAAACTTTTTTTTTTAATTTTTAATTTTTTTAAACGGTATCGTAAGTACATACAAAAGCTCTATTTCGTATCAAAAATTCAAGTCTATATCTTTAAAAGGAACCAAATACGAGCGTTAACTATATGCCGAGTCGCATAAAAGCTCGTTCGGGGGCCCGGTCAATATACCGTAATACTCGTTTTTTATTAAAAAAAATAATTAAAAATTGTTTTTAAATGCAAATTAAACTTCTAAAAACTTTTTGCATACAAAACTTTTCAGTAAGATTTCATTTTGCAAATTTATGACACTTTAAATTTTTACATTGGCCGCCATTTCGTAAAAAAAAATTATATATTTTTTTCATACATAACGTATAGGGGGTGCTTGGTAGTTCTAAAAGATACTAAAAATTTAATTTTTAATCTGTAAAACCAAGCAGTTAAGAGCGTCAACTCTTCTGAAAGTCTCAAAATGACTCGTATGGGGGTCTGATCGAACTAATACATCGCTTGTTTTGAAGCAAAAAACTATTTTTTTATATTTTATTTAGATCACGTTTAGGCTTTTAAGCGTTTCATAGATAGCGATCTATTTGTTAAAATTTAAACCTACTGAGTTACGAGTGTTTAAGGTTTTATACTTGTCGCCAATTTGCAAAAAACTGACACATTGGATTTTGCTAGCGAACGATAAAGTGGTAGATACGTTCCAGGAAATATCGCGTAAATCTAGACATTTATAATAAAACATTTATAAAAATTCGAACTTTTAAGTAGACGAGAAAAATTTTCGTGCAATTTAAAAATCAGTTCACTGCATGGGCAGTGGGCGAGGTTCCATATGTAGTAAGCCATGCATTTTTACATCACCGCAGTTTATAGAATGTTTTTTATAAACCGCGTTACTCGAAGGATAAGTTTTTCGATCATATTTTTATTGATAACAGTGAAGCTAATATTTTTTTTAATAAGGTTTAAAGCAAATTACTTAGATATTGTTTCGGCAATGTGTGAATTATATTTTTAGAGATGTACCTTGTTCTGAAAGAACAACAAAATAAATATCAGTGAGGTCTCAAAATAAAAACAATGGATGCCACATGAAATGGTTTATTATTGGTGAGGTCCAAAAATTATAATTAGAAATAGTAAAATTCCGCTATGAATTTTTTGTTTTAACTTTAGAGAGAAGCAGTTGCTTGTTTTTTTTTTTTGTATCTTTTGCACACCACGGTTGGTGTAATAATGTACATAAATATACTCAGCTCGTTACACTTTATTCAACACGTAAATTTTATACACACGTTTCGATCGCGTCGCTTAACGCGTCACGTCATGCATATTAATGACAAGTTTGGTCATCGTCCGGAACGAAACACATAAATAATACAATACCTAGGTATGCAGTTTTAATTTTATTAAAAACGATTTGACAGCTCATTGAGCCCGATGAGTGCGTGAATCGACGGCTGTCAAAGCGGATCGGTTTAATGGACTCTTTGGCAATTTATCGCGTATGCAGGATAAAATTTCGATTGTCCAGATTGACATTAACGAATATGCCTTAATAAATATCTGAAAAATCCTAATGGTTTAATTTAATAGCAGTATTGCGAAAATAAATTATTTTATTTGCGCTTATATTTTTCTAAAACATAATTACGTACTTCACATCTTCACATTGAATCTAAATTGTCTCGTAGAGATAAAGAATGAATCATTTTCAAATCGATATGACTCTGATTTAAACGTGCGTCGTTACTTGGACGCAACCCTTACCGCTTTATACGACGAAATTTACGGTGTGTTCAAGCAATGTTTCCCTGGAAAACGAGACCGTGCGGGCGTTAGAGTTATCGTAACCCTCAAAAGGAATTTTTTTTTTTACAAACGTTGATCTCATGTTACCGAAATTACTTTAGAGCATTATGATTTTGAGCCACGCCGATAGTGACAGATCGCATGGTTATAAAGATATCGCTGATGCTTTCATTTCGTCCATAACGAATCATAGAATCGCAATGAAGAATATCTAACCTCGTGATCTAGCTGAGTCTAATTCTGTGTATAAATATTTTATATATATTTTATATATCGCAACATCTGCATGATTGATATAAATATTTTGTAGGCAAACGCATAAACGGTCATAATGGCTTATTAAAATATATATCGCATTTGAATTGTAATTCAGTGACGTGGTTTCGGTGTGGATATATGTAATAGATGTCTATTGAATATATAAATGTACATGCGATATGTATAGTTTGTGCCCCACAGCTGCCATATAAATCATGACCACATGGCTGGCCTTTGTGTAACCACTTCAACTCGGTCATGATTTCTGTTCAGCATTCAGCAACGATGTTCGTTTAGTATTAATTTCATGGTGTATGTTTTTTTTATATTCGATAAAACGAATGCGTGCAAGATTTATAATCGAGATATGTTTGAAAATATTTTTAAACCGCTGACTCTTGATATTGGGAATCAATACAATTTTTCGACCGCTCTAAAATTAAAATCCATGTATTTTTTAATTTTTTTAATAGCAACAAAAGTATTCATTCTTAATAAAAATAATAGAGAAATAAATCCGTGATTAGCCAGAGAGAAACAAATATTTTTTTTATACATTGTGTTCAATTTCAATGTCTCTAAAATATATAATTTGTCTCTAAACTCAAATTAAAGTCGAGCTTAAAATAAAAACAATGCTATTTAAGTATTATAATATTTTTTAGGCGGCACACATTTTTAATGCTTAAAAATGATTTAGTTATGATGATAAATATCTATATAATATGACACGAATAAAAATATAAATGTTATATTATCCGGTGTATGCAATAGCGTCATATTCATATACATATAAAAATATAGACTCACATACGCGCACGTACCGAAGCGTAGAACTGGCACAACCCGTTTTATTATTAATATTGATGTTACACTTCTCAATTATTTCCTGTGCCTAAAAATTTTTATGAGCATTTTTTTATGTTTATAAAATATGTCAATGCATCGGAATTTTGTGTTAGCTGACATATACATTATCAATTATGTTTTAAAGTTCATAAGAATCAGCACGAATTAGTGGCAGTTGATTTTAAAAAATGGTGCATCGCCAAAATACACTTTTCATAATTAATAAAATTTTCTTCTTGTTGTTTTATTATATTTCTTAATAAATTTCAAATTCTAAAAATGAGTATGTTATATCTTAAAATACGAAAATACACATATTTAAATACGGGTTGAGCCACTGCAGTAGAAGTTTATTGCAATACCATTACATGTTATTAAAATTTTGATACGAGAGATCGGCGGTCGAGGCGCTGCCGGTCGTCATCTTCCCGTCGATGTCTAGTCATTGGCCATAATAAATAAATAAGCTCCTACAGTACATATATTTAGACATGAACTTTCTCAGCTTAGTTTGTTAGTAACTCTTATACCCCATATTATTTTTAAATTGCAGCTAATTAAAAAATATATATTCACACATTTTTATGTTCAAAAAAATATATTTTTTGATTTTACACTAGATCTATGTTTTTTATTATTGATGAAAGCTTATTTAAATTACAATATATTTTTTTAATTCTTACTAAATTTAAAAAAAATTATTAAATATTTTTGAGCTCCACAATTTTTTTAAATTTTATAATAATAAAGTTGTGTTTTTTTATATGTTGTTATAACTGCAATTTTTAAAATAATATGGGGGGATCAGACTGGCTGTCAAACTTAGCTGAGAAATATTAAATAATTGTTAATAATGTAATAAAAAACATACATTTTTCATAATTTTATTGTGGCAGCTCGCGCTAAATTCGAACGACTAAAATAAATGCTTTACTTTACATTTATATTTTTATTGTTCTGCCTGATTTTCTTATATAAATAATAATAAAATCATTTACCAATAAGTCAAACTGTTTCTCAAAGTTTTTATATATTCAACTATCTCCATCTAGTTACGTTAAAAAATCATATGCTTCGCGCTGGTGACCCGACTCGGCTACCCATCATATGATGTACATGGCGCGTAAGATGTTAATATTTGCACACTTTTACTATATTTAAAATATTTCCTCAATAACTATTTAATTAGCTTTAAAAAAATTGTTATGCTTTGCATAAAAATCTCTATGTTTTATGCATCTCTATCTACAAATCTAGATAAAAATTTAATACAATAACATCTTTCGTTTTACTTTTAATAAACCATCATAGCTGATTTAAGATTGAAAAACTTCTTATTATTAAGAAATATCGTTATTTAAATTAATGAACATGTACATTTGACAATTTGTATTTTAACGTGTTCTTTTTTACTTAACCGTATAATTTTTCCCATGTATCTCATTGTTGCTTTGTATTTTAACGAAACGTGTATTTTGCAAATTGTGGTATATCTCAAGGGGAGTGTTTAGGTTTAATAAATAATATCGTAGTTTTAAGTCAGACATATAATTTATTATTTTAAAGCGAATTTGAATAAAACATAATTTATTATAGGGTATTTATAATATTATATAATATATCATCCCTGCCTTAAAAAAATCCATAAAGTTGTACATACATGCAAAAAGTGTTTTTTGAATAACTGACGGATATTTTAACTAATATATACTGGGCGTCAGTGGATTATAGATATTTTTTAATGTTATTTTAAAACAATGAATAGATAATCAATTCTATATATTACCAATGACAATTTTTTATCGGGCGTTGAACTAAATATTATTAACAAAACCTAGAGTGAAACATTCTTGTGTGCTTTTTTGTCAAAGTATTAAATTAATATTAAATAAGTAATTGGTATGAAACCTATTTTTTGCGACTAAATAAATTGATTTAATAAGAAAAAAATCTTTGACATTAAAGTGTTAATGCACTATCCGTACAAACACCACAGAATTTATCCACTTCAGTCTTAAAAAGCGTATTTACCTTCTCTGTGATATCTTGACTTTTTGTTATATACATGGTTAGTATATAGTTTCAAGTGCACTACAGAATAGAAACTCTTCTTAATGTCATATCAATGAATATATTTCATTTAAATAAGCATATGATTGTTGATTCGTTAACTTGAAAAGCAAACAATGTTAAAAGAAATATGCTCAAATACATTCGGTGTGTGTTTAACTTTATTATATTATTGGCGTAGTGTTTAAAAATACATTTTATAAAGTAATGGACTTGTTTTGACTTAGTTCACTTTCATAATTATTGGCACTTATTTTTTTTATAATATTAAAAATATTTTTTCGTCCAAAATAAATTTCCGGAAAAAACATCCATTTTTTCAATTTCTCATGAGAAATGAAAATCATCGAGAAATCAGAACGCCTACCTTTTTTTATAGAATTAGTATAATCTATTCTGCATAAAAATTTTCACACAATCTTTCTTAGAGTATGAATCTTGTCTTCTCAAAACTATTTTATCACATAATAATGATAATAATACGTTGATCAGTAATACACGAAAATCGAAGGGCGATGGCATAATGGCATATCGTCGATTCGTCAAAGGAGCGGATGCCATTACATCCCGGAGGAAGTGGGCAGCGATTTATCGACGCATTGTGAACAAAGTCACGAAGCCAATAAGAATTCACGCGACCGATTCTCGTTTTTCGTTTATTGTTGTCTTGTCGAAAATTGATTTGCATGCCGTACGTGCGGCAAGGCATGAAGGACGTGCGCGGAAACGGCGTCCTGTCATGTCTCTCGCGGACATGCGAATATAATAAGATTTTAGATTGAATGGACCAACTGAGTTTTTGGATTAAATATATACATTCAAATCATAATTTTAAATGTTTTTAACATATTCAAACATTCGTTTTCAACTAAAGTTCATATATATATAATGTTATAATACAAATATTTTAATTAAAATATGTAATAATATATTTCACGCTCAACTCTTTTAGGGTCTCGAGCAGTCTCTTCGTTCCGGTGGAGATTAATTAAACACGCACAACTAATTTCGTGTGGTAAATTGCTCGAAAGAATTAGCGCGGCTGTTGTGCGATTTTGGGCCGAAATGAAATTTTACGGTCGACGGATTACCGCGATGCAATAAAAATATTTCGCAAATTACGATCGCATTGTTTTGCACGCTCAGATGACCACTCGGCAAATCTGATGAACGCACACTAACACTTGAAAACTCTATAATACATATTCACCTCCAATTTAAAATAATTAAATTGGAGGTGAATATGTATTATAGAATATATTCGCAAGATACATAGGTATTACAGCAAGATTGAAAAAAAATTGCACCTGCGTATTTTGTGATACAGCTTTTTAAATTATTAAATTTAGTTGGTGAGCATAACATTTTTTTAATAATCGTTTGTACGCCACCTTTTTCATATGGCAAATGCTTGTGCGATAAGCTTATCGTGGTCATCAACTAACACAATTTTAATTGTTAATAATAAACCAAAATTATAAACCTTTAGCGTCTTGTGGTTTTGGATTGAAAAATCCCCAGAATATTTCGTACACTTTTCCTTTCAATTCATAACAATAATATAAATCTGCCATGACAAAGAGATATTTGGCTCTTTTAATTGCATTACAGATTTATATTTCGATCGACTCATAACACTAAACGTGTTTTGAAAAAAAAACTGTTTTTTTTTAATTTTTAATTTTTTTAAACGGTATCGTAAGTATATTCGAAAGCTCTATTCCGTATCAAAAATTCAAATCAATATCTTAAATAGGAATCACATACGAGCGTTAACTATATGCAGAGTCGCATAAAAGCTCGTTCGGGGTCCCGGTCAATATACCGTAAGACTCGGTTTTTATTAAAAAAAATAATTGAAAATTGTTTTAAATGCAAATTAAGTTTCTAAACACTTTTTGCATACGACATTTTTCATTAGGATTTTATTTTGCACAGTTATGACACTTTGAATTTTTACATTAGCCGCCATTTTGAAAAAAATATTAAATATTTTTTTAATACATAACGTATAGGGGGTGCACGGTAGTTCTATGCGATACTAAAAATTTAATTTTTAATCTTAACAACCAAGCAGTTAAGAGCGTTAACTCTTCTGAAAGTCGCAAAATGGCTAGTATGGGGGTCCGATCGAACTGATACATCGCTTGTTTTGAAGCAAAAATATTTTTTTTTTATATTTTATTTGGATGTAGTTTAGGTTTTTAAACGTTTCATGGATAGCAAACTTTTTGTTAAAATTTAAAACTACTGAGTTATGAGTGATTGAATTTTAATACTTGTCGCCATTTTGCAAAAAATTGACACATTGGATTTTTCTAACAAACATACACAGGGTGCTTAAGAATTCTATACTGTCACAAAAATTGCAATTTAAATATGTATAAATAAGCTCACACTGACCTTAACTATATTGCAAATCTTATGAGCGTATGTATGGTGGGTCGATCGACTCATAACACTAACCGTGTTTTGAAAAATAAAAACTTTTTTTTTTTAATTTTTAAATCTCTAAAACTTCCTTGCTCACATAAAGTTGGTTAAAATTTAGCACAAATTTCACTTTCTTTGCGTTTTAATAGTTAATGCTCCCTAATATATTTTTTAGAAATATAGAGATACTAAAAACGCATTTATTTCATCTCACATCAATTCCTTAGATAAAAATCTTTGCTGAAAATATATTTAGCGCGACCACATTTTTTTACAAATACCTTTTTATAACAGACTGGTGTTACGCTCCAGCGGTTCCATTTCCTGTTTGTGTAATGCAATTTCCAGATTTTTCTGACACACCAACTCAGAAGAAAAATAATAAAAGCGGTCATGGATAGGGGCTGGTCTTTGCGAGAGAAAAAAAATAACAAGGCAATGCCGGCAAAACAGTAACAAACGGGATTCTTGCGGGAAAATAGAGGATTGCATTCCGGGGCGGTGCGCCCGGTATTTAAAATTTAAATTCATTATTCTGGGAATCTCGGTTTCAGTGGAATTCATTATAGCGGGTGCAGCGACCGACCCCCCTGGACCGTCAAAGGATTGACCGCAAAACGTAGAAAAATTATACTCAGGTGGAAATATGTCCTTAATAACGCTCGTTGTGAATTTTAAGAACCGTGAATTTTTTTTAAACAAGCATTTTAATAATTTACAGTATCTAAAATATTTTTCAGTTCTTGGAGCATTACGTCGTTTTTTTAAGTTTAAGTTTTGCTTTGGTCGTTAATACATATATGTGTTAGTGTACACCGTTCCAATTTAATAAAAAAAAATTAACAAGTAAACAATTTATACAAAATTGCATGTCGTGTAAATCTCTTAAAACGGCCACTAAAAACATTTATAAAGCATAAATTTTACGGGTAGCTGTGAAACAAAAATTAAGTATTTATTTGACTTTAGTACACAATTTAATTACACGTTAAAACGTTGTGATTGTTATGAGAAATCGGTGGACGAGGTCCTGCCGGTCGAGGTCCGCCCGCCAAAAAATGTGTTGCCTTCCGCCACTATCACATCCGTGTTTATAATAAATAATTATAATTTTTAACTTTCGTTTTTGGTTGATACTGTTAAAATTAGGAATGTATAATTGCGTCAATTCTGGGAAAAGTTTATTTTTTTCGTCGTCCTAGTAAATGCATAATGGCGAGCCTCTAACTCAACACGTGCGCGCGACCTTTCTCTAATTCTATTCATACAAAGTAGCATCGAGGACATTTAAAAATTAGAAGCTTGTAATTAAAACACTTTTATAACATCTTAAAAAAAATATTTTGACGTAATTTCACTTTTATTTTTAATAAATTTTTGTTTTCTGCTTGGCATCGATAAATACAGATCTTCAAATATTTTAAGATCGATCTTCACTTTCCACACTATCATATGTTTTTTCAGTTCAGCCAAATTTTTTGATCGTTTTTTTCTTAATTGTTGTTTTATGATTGACTATAAATTTTAAATTGCGTTTATTTCGGTGCTTTTTTCTGGCCATGTTAATGATGTGATTCCCATTAACTCTTTGAATTGTGTCATCTATAGATCGAGGATTAATTTACTGAAAATTTGAATGTAAAAACTATAATTGTACTCGCAGAAGCAGCTCGATGACATGGCGCAAAATGGGTTCAGCAGTATGTTGGAAAAGTTCTTAAAGGGTTGAAATAAAGTCGTTTTATATAAATAATTTATATATTTTTGCATTCATGATGCCCAGGACGAAATTTACACAGTCCAATCCATAAGCTGTCAAGCATCCCCAGATTAATGCATAAGGGATGAAATCTTTCGCTTTTTCTACATCGCACAGTCGTTTACCATCTGCTTTAAACAGATTAAATTTGGACTTGTCAGAGAAAACCACTCTTCTCCAATCTCCGACGGTCCAATGGCAATGAGATTTTGCCCATTCAAGGTAATTCTTTTTCATTTTCTCAGCTGGGTTTTGCGCTTTTAATTCAGCTTTAACCAAACGACTATTTACTATCTGTTTCAAAATATTCAAGTTTAAAGTAGATTGCAATTCTGTTTGTATTTTAGCAGAGGTTTTGAATCGATATTTTTATGATAATCCTTATTCTGCGGTCTTCTTGATCAGACGTCATACGCTTCCGACCACCCCCTTGCACCCTCTCTAGAATTCCTGTTTCGCGATATTTTTTAATAATTTTTCGAATAGCAGAACCACTAAGCACCACTCTTCGCGTTATTTCTAGAATTGTAACGTTTTCTTTGAGATATGCTATTATTTTAGATTTTACTGTGATCAATATTTGTCTAAACCTCTCCATGATTTTGGGTTTGTCTTTACATAACTGAGGCTAACGTGCAACTGAAGAGGCTTTACAAGTTAAATGATCTTGTAAATTATTACCACAGATGCACTTGCTCATAAAAAAGATACACTAGAACAAGTTTTAAGGAAATAATACATTTTTATAATAGATCTCGTGAAATATTGCATATGAAACTTTCAATTGGCCACAGCTGTATTTATAATATATTATTAACTTTAATTTAAAAAATCATCTAATTATAATATAATGAGTACTTTAGACATTTTTCTGTCAGTATTCATTAATTAGTTGCTCTCCAAAATTATTATACTGACACTACATGTACTTTTAACGAATAGTTTCGTTCACCATTGTTCTATTTTTTCCCACCAAATCAGCATTGATAAAATTTGCACATCGTAAAATCTAAATGATTCAACTCGCGTTTCTCACATACGAATCGATACATTCGTATGCCTTTGTGCATTCGATCATAAAAACGCGTCGATTATAATCCTATATTGAATAAAAAATATGTCTGATACATATCCTCATATCAAATATGCTAATATTGACACATGTAACATTATAATAAATGTTGTGCTTTGAATAGATTTAATCGGTCAATTTAACCGTCAAAATAACTAGACTTAATAATTCGTTAGTCATTGGACCGAAATGAATTAATGGGTGGCAGTTATAAACTCGTTTATTATTTATTAATGAAATTATCGTTTCATCGATAGTGAAATGTGAGATATATAATAAAAAAAGCTTAACGTTACAACCTTTAGTTAAAGATATATGAGATACATAAACCTTTATTAATACAAATGGTTACTAATTCAATCTCCTTATGCTTGATAATATTAACCGGTTAAATAATCAGTGCGGACAATGTGAAAATAAATTGCAACCGGCTAAGGTGCCTTTTGGACGCAACGTAATTAATGATTTATATTAATAACGAAAATAAAGGCGAGAGTGGGTGTCTCTCCTTCTCTTTCTCTGTAATTCGCAGGAATTTGCCTACTTGGCCAAATAATTAATAGTGATATTCATTAATGGCGCTCGCCGTCAAAATAAATGAGACGATCACTCAGAAAGTGCCTGTGGGGAAATCTACAAAACAAATCTCGCACACTCTTCTTAAGGCGCCGAGGATAATGACTTTTAGGGTATGTGTTTTATATACTGAATATGTAAAGCAGAATATGAAAATAGTTCTAAATAGATAGTGTATGAGATTCTCAAGAAACTAAAGCAAGTGATAACATATACATATGTTAAAACTTTACTGTAAGGCGATTCGAATATATCGATTTAATAGCTCTGATTTTTTTAATAAATATAAAAAAATGATAATCTTTATTGTAAATATATTATACATATTTTAAAAACAAATAAAAATTGAACAGATTAATGTTTCGTAATATGTATAAAAAAAATTGAATATTTTCAGATTTTTAGACCGAAATTTTGCAGTCAAAATAGACGCTACAAAATAAACTTGTGACAATTTGTACAATTTACCAAAGCAAAATATTGTCGAAATGTAAATATTTCGTAGACTGATGTCTTCTGGATAATCCGCTAAGATCTCGCTAAGATCTAAGATGTTGTTATTTGTATCGGTCTCGGTCTGGTTCATGTAATCATATGCTCTCAATACATGTGATTGTCTCTGAGCTAATATTTTATACTCTTTATTCAAATCAGAGATACCGAAATTGGTTGGCCAATTGGATCGCTTTCATTTTCAAGCAACGAAATATATTGACAAGGTATACTTTCTAAATCGATAATAGCGATCTTTACAACAAATATACGTATTGTTATATATCTTAATGTACAAAATGGTAGTTTTTATATCGTAAGTAACGCAATATCAATATTGAGTTTTAATTTATTGTTAGTAAGCCTGTTGTTAAAACGCGTTATTATTACCTTTTTACAAGTATCTCCCACGGATCTCCCACAGTTACCATACTAATATTTCATTCTGATAAATTGTAAGAATTAACTTTTGTAATTAAAAAAAATGTCCTCTAGTGACATTTCATTCCATTGGTATTTTCCTTAAATCAAGGGAGATGAAATCATATCTTTTATACTCTTAATTTGAGACAACTCTGGCGAATCACAGATCAGATGTTCGCTTGCCAAATGCGTAATATGTTCACGCTTTAAATAAGTGAAACTGCATTATAAACACATTATACACGAGGTCGTTAATTAAAATATTGGTTTTTACGCTGGAGACGCATTGTCTATTGCATTATCAGGTACAAAATAGTAGTTTTTCTGTTCATTGTATTTTTTTGGAATTATCCCTTTTGTCAAAACGCGTTGCAATTTCCTATGTAAAAGTTCATAATTGTCATTTTAATAATCTTAGTGTTAGCTGCGCAGCTGGGTGAAGCAATTTAGCTCCTTTGTAGATAAAATTAAATGGTCAAAAAAATAAACTAGATTTGAATGTGAAGCTTGTAATGAATGCTGATTAAAATGTTAGATCTTTTATAAAAATATAACACAAAATTTATAATTTATGTGATTAAGTAATAAAAGATAAATTGCTATAATTTTATTTTTGCAGATGTGCAAAATTATTTTATTTTCACTCTAAGACTAATTATTATTATTTTAATAATTTTGTGGAGAAAAATTTATTTTATTTTAAAATCTATTTTTTTCACTAATCAGTCACTGGCGTTTAAGGGGTTAAAAATCTATATATCTATAGTGTAGAAGGATTTCTAAATGGTTCATTTTTGGAAAATTCCTACCCAAATTTTTGCATTACTTAAAATTCTCGTATATTTGATCGCAAGGTCCATAAAATATTATAACTCAACTAATAAGAAAGCCAAAATCCTGTGAAACCTACTGAAGTTATCTGAATCCCCACTTAGTTGCTTATTTTGTCAACAGTTCATATTCACATTGTTTTTAAAAACCTTTTTTTTAAATATATGGTCTATATTCAACAACTATTGTTGAAAAGTCTGAAACTTTTCATTTTTTATTGTATTTTTTAAATTTTATATTAGCTTTCAAACAATATAAACGGGTTTTAGTCAAATTATCCGAGTTTTTTAATTGCCCGTGAACTTCCTCCCCAGCAATAAACCGGATAATCAAGAGCATACTGTATTCAATGCTATGAAAACGATAAAACTGAGTTTATTAGTCAGCGAAGGAGTGTTTTATATGTTGTGCTTTTTATAATTCAGTTTATATTAGAAAATAAACTTCTCATGTGATTTATTTGAGTGAAAATAATCCTTAACAAGTCGTTCGTGCACACTTTCTGAACACTTATAGAACGAACCGTGACACGTTCGTTCGGCAGTCTTCAACGATGTAATAATTCTGAAGATGAAATATATTCAAAACGTGACTGCCGCAGTTGGTTGAGATGTGCGCTCACTTCCTGAAGGTCTCGGTGACGGAGTGTGAATGCTTAAGATGACGCTCAGGACGTATATTAAATGTGGATACACGTGGCATTTGCTAGATGATGTATGGAGAGAAAACGTGTGATGATACTTACTCAATTACATGTAACTAAAAATGATATTTTGATCATGTTTTTACAATTTAAAAAGCATTCTGAATAACTGAGTCGCAAAACATCTTGGAGTGACTATAAAATTTTAATTTTATATTCACTCTTCAGAGAGAGAAGATCCAGGTCACGGATGAAAGGCGTGAAATTGAGAAGGGTGCATCAATCATGTACATATTTACCAAATTGCCAGTCAAGGGTGTACGACGCAAGCGATAAGGGTTAATGTTAAACTCTGGTTTTATCTCATTATGCCATTCGTTTGCCAACGTCGTAAGTACAATTAGTTACTGTTTCTTAACTATAATTAATTATTAATAAAATGAACCATGGGTGGTAAATAAAAAGTACATAAACAATGTAATATGTAATCAGTTTATATGTCTAAAAAATATTTGCCTATAATTTTTGAGAATATCTATTTAATTAATTTTCATCATTGCTCATTGTAAAATTTATTTTTTGTAAAATTTATAAAATTTATAAAATTTAATTTGTAAAATTTATTTTTAACTCGATAAATTTGATAATATTCATGTTATCACTAAGCAGTCTAATAAATTTAGTTTTTTTTACTGCGTGACACTAGGAATGTTAAATATGTCTTAGTGTTCTAGAAATAATAATGTGTATATTGTAACTATTGCTCTATGGCGTCCATAAAACGTTGACAAAATAACATATTATAAAAGGATATCAGCCATTTTTGGAACACACTGCTTAAATGTACTCATTTTACAGCTAATATTTATTCTGGCCGTTTGTATTTTGACCTTTCAATATAAACTCTGACCCATGTAATATAAATTCTGACCTGAAAAATACGAGCTTTTGAAATCCTTGAATAACCAAATACTCGCTTTTAATCGAAAAAGTTTAGAAAACTTTCTCGAGATACCTTTATAAGAGAATATTTGGTTATTATTCGTTCTTGTATTCTAGCGCCTTTTAAAAGCGTTAAGATATGATTCGCTGAGTTGTATGTCGATTTTTTAATTAAACTATTCTCGAGAAATGCAGTTTTGAGTACCGGAATCACGATCGCGTCCTCTTTTGATACCCATCTGCGCCATGACGTCTGCACTAGCTGACTTGCCTATGCCTGTTCCAGTCATTACATTTTATTATTGTATGATTTTTTTTTTCTTTCTTACTATGAATCATATTTTTGTGTATGGAATAATAATATGTACACGAATCAAAACAGCAAAAATTCTAAACATATTGTAACTACTTTATATTCCTCTCTATGTTTAAGTAAAAAAATGTATATAATTAGTAAATATAAGTGTGTCATTCCAATGTTAATTACTAATATAATTGTACAATATTTTCAAATTAAAATTACGTTGACATCTGTAATATAAACAGATTTTTTTATATACAGTGGGGGCCACCTAAATAAGACACTTTTGAAGTTTTGTAAAAATGCGATATAAAGTGCAAATTTTAGATAAAACAGTTAAATCTTTTCAACTTTTTATTTTTTATCTAGATAATCTACATCATCGTAAATAATACTATGTTGTAATAAATATTTAAAATACTTATTTTCAATTTAAAATTAAATTCATAAAATTGATAGTCAAATTCACCAATATGCGAGATACATATGAGTGTATTCTAAAAATTCAAATACAAATAAAAATAATGAAATAAAATAAAAATACCATTAATATTTTGTAGGGTGACCTTTTGTCCTTATAATATCCCTACAAGGGTTAGGCATTGACTCGATTAATTGTTGGTATTTGCAGCAGGAATCAGTTCCCACTCGTATTTTACAATTTAATTTATTTATTTTAAATTTGTGACAAATTAATTTTTAATTTTGTGTTCAATGTGGTTTAGATCAGAACTGCATGATTGCCGTTCTAAAACATCCATAATATTGTCTGTGAACGACTTTTTTGTCTTACGTGAAATATGTTTCGTGTCATGTCCTGTTGATAAACAGGACAATGACCCGAAATCTTCAGCTTAAGGTAACATTACGGGCTCCATAATATTAACATATACTTCCTGGTTCATAATCCCTTTAATCAAATGGAAACATAAAACCCCATAACATAAGCTCTTTTAATTATTTTTATGGTATTTCTGGGGTTGAACTCTTCGTTTACATATCTTCTAACATACTGCCTTCCATCTGAACCTCTTCTATTGAACTTAGATTCATCACTAAAGAAAACAATTTTCGAGACTAATATTGTCCAGTATAAATGATTTTTAGCAAAATTAACGTGTAATATGTAATTGTTTTTTTTTTCACTAATGGTTTACGTCGAGCAATGGTGATAATTTAGGGGATCCCATATTTTGTTACGCAGTAATTTTATAAAAAGTGTCTTATTTAGGTGGCCGCCACTGACATATTGACGTATTCTTAAATATACTAATATATGTATGTATAATATATTGATAATCTATGATCAGAATTTTTTCTGTATGCAATTTTTTTTTACCATCGTGACGCATTGGTATAACCTGTTAAGTCAATATGGTCTTAATTTAATTTTAATTTAAAAATTGTATTGCGCGCATCTTTTGTGAAAAAAGACATTGAAGTTAAATTATTTTTAAAACTATATAGTGATTTTTTTTGTATTGTCTAAGCAAAAGTTTTAATTATTGACGATATCCAAACAATTAATTCTTATATTTACATATACGATACGCTAGAAAAACAATGATATTAAGAGGAGGATAATGTGCAGGTTGGAAAAATAAAATATCTCCAGGCAAACCTCGAAATGGCGATAACTATCCGGCCCACTGGGAAAAAGAAAACTTCATCAAAAAGTTATGTTTTCCATCTGCACGAGGATGAGGGTTCCAAAGACTTGGAGAATTTTGTTTGGCTTCGGTAATAAGCCGAGGTCTCTTGAGTAATAAAAATAATATGTATGTCTATATATATACATAGACAATAACAGAACGTAATATAATAGCTACATAAATATAGTATAGTACTATATGTACATATGTGATTGGTAAAATATTTATTAATATTTAAATATGTAGACTTATTTATATTAATATTAAATTTATTATAATGCTTCAAACGAAATTTACATTAGTATATTTTTACAAAGACAGTCTTAGATCGTAGTAGCAATTTTTTTTAAGAAATTAAAAATATATTCCCTGTAAATTTTGAGGATCATTTTTTTTTAATTATTTTGATTTAGTACTTGGCGATTAATATTTAATGGACACATATGATTATTTTGCTTGATTCATTGATAATCTTTGTATCTCTGTCTTTTTTGTTGTTGCAGTTCAGATTGACTTAAATGTTATTAATTAAAAGCTTTCTCAAACATTTTTTCAGTTCAAATATATAATATAAAATATTCATTAATTTTTAAATGTCATAGAGGACGCAATTGCACATTGTCCATAACAAAGTCTAGCGTCTTGAAAAAATTTCACAGACGTCTTTTACGTGTAGAGAGAGTCTGAGTGATTCCAAAATTAGTGGAAGTTTCTCTAGCCAAAACGTTTTCCACTGATATAGTATTAATAATCTGATGGTGGACGTCTCCAGCGAGGATCTAAATCACTCCGCAACAGATAAAATGCAACTATACAATTTTAAATCATCTGCCTATAGAAGATATGATAATCTCCGCATCGTTGTCAGTTTATAACAACCACAAATGGCAATTGGATGATATCAAAATACAGCGAAGAACGAGATGATGAGATTTTTGGACAAAGCACTGTTGAACACAGACGAAAGAATAATAATAAACGGAATCTCACTCAATAACGAAAACAAAAGTTTGGAAATATCTCTACCTATTTATGACTCTAACCAGAATGTTTGATTATAAAATACAAATAATAGTAAACAAAGTAGTTTATATTTGAGAATCATTTTTAGATCGATACAATCGCCAAAAATAACCGTTTGCACTGGAAAGGGTTAGCAACGCCGTCCGGTGAGTTACGACCCTTAGCAGCGAGATGGAATTTAAATTGACGGTGCAGCAGCGCCGGGATGTTATGACAGCTTTGTGTGAGTGATAACTGCACCGGCTATATAAATAGCAGCACCACTTGACACATCAAAGGGGATAGCCGAGTGAAAATAGCCGAGCCAACAAAATGACGACGCGACACCACCAAGCGGCAATTAGCGCCGACGCATCCTGGCATCAAAGGGTTAAGCGGCCGGACACTGGACAAAATGAGGATCTAGGGGCTACTTTACAGAGCCCGTATGCTCACTCTGTAAATTACAAGTTAAACACCGATTCAAAGACTTCAGTGTCAATCTCTTAAGCTTTAAAATGGATTTAAAATAATAATAGTACTAGAATACTTTGGTTATTTAAAAAGTTTGCATTATAATCTAATTATTAAATCGATCGATTAGTATAGATACGGTTCACAAAATAGTGCTGAGAGTTTCGCGCAAAATTTCTGTTCTGTTTTCGAAGAATATTTTTCAACTATCGCTCAGCTGCTTCCCTCTTCATGTACTTCATTATTCTTATTTAATTTTACTTTCTTATAATTTGATTCGATTACAGCAATATATATTACACTCAAGTACATGCGTATATAAATACTTTATAAGTACATACTAAAACGTAACGTTAAATTGGTTAACTCCCGTAGTTAATATTGCGCGTGTAACAGAATCGTTTCGATGCGCAAATTTTAATACGTTTCCCTAATTGGAATTTTAGATATTATGTTGTACATATTCGCACACAAGTGCGAAACGATTGTGTTTGATGGCTTCTAAAATTTTACAACACCGTAAAACTTAACATTAGATCGCAAAACAAATCGTAAAATGTGGTCGCGAAAATTTCTCAATTGTGTCGATTAATAATATATTAACCAGGCATATTAACTGATAATTTTTAATACAAAATATTACAACCATACTAATTTATATATTTAATAACATAGTACGGTCCGAAAATTATATTAAAAATATTAACAATAATATAACTAAAAAAATGGTTAAAAATTTGAAGAGCTGTGCTAATTGGAAGTTTTTTAATATTTAAGTGGCACAAGCTCTTCCATGTGTATATTTTATTTATCATCTTGAAAAGATGCTTTTCAAAGTATACTATCATATCTTGCAGAAATTTTGTGAGAAATGCAGATAGATATTATTTAAATTTTTCTTGTATAGGTACCTCTCAAAAAGTTTTGTTGCACCTCTTATATTAATAGTGAGTCACTTTCATTATTTAACAAACCTGACCTGTTCCTTAATTAATGGCAAGATTGATCACAAAATCTTAGAGGCTTTATTGCATATGTTTCTGTATTTTAAGACTTACAAAATATTACGCAATATTTCCATTATTTCTTAGAGAATTTTTTTTCGCCTTCCACTCAATCGTTTCTGTTTTTTTATACTTGGTATTCAGTCAGTACTAATGTTTCTCAATTCTCTGAATTTTTCATGACTTTGGATATTTTCAAGATCCCGGGAATGTTACTGGTTTCAATAAAAAAAAAAGTAAGGCTAAATGACGCCGCCTGACCACAATGCGCATTTTTTTAGCATGTAAAAGTCTCTTATGAATCACATACTTGTCTCATATGTAGCAATTTTATTTATTAACATACCCAGACAAGTGGAAATGTGCTTTTCTTAAAAAATCAGCATCAACTTATTGGTGCTTTAAAATTTAATCTGCGTAAATTCTTCGCTGTCGATGATCTCTGGGCCTCAGTTATTGTGATATCTGAATGTTATACAAGTGTACAGGTAGGCCTCAACTTTCGAACATAATTGGTTTGAATGTTCGAAAGTAGAGGGAAGTAAAAAATATTTAAATTGTGTGTATTTTAAAATATTTATTTATCAAGTAAATATAAGACATGTTTAAGTGGGGTTTGCGGGTGTTTCTTTTGAAAGGTTATCAAGAGTTAACTGTTTTCTACTATTCTTTTTCTTTTCTTCATATAGTACTTTATAACATGCTATGTCTTTATTGATCGCCCTACGCACTTGAGATATGCGTTCTCCATTAAGATCACAATCTTTCATAATATTTACAAATTTGTCAAGATGCGTGAAGGCTTCATTCATATTTTTCATTGTTAAAGAGATTTCCAAAATAAACCTGTCTCATCTACATTAAATATTTGGCTAGAGGAATATTCTCCATCTTCAATAATTTTGGATAATTAGGAAATAAATTATTTTGCAGCATCTTTATCCGCATCAGCCGATTCTCCAGTAAATTTGATATTATAAAAAGAATACTCCATTTTAAAATTGTAAAACCAACCGTTACTTGCTTGAAAAACCGTGTTAACATATTTTTTTAATCTATCCTTCCAATCTTTGTGCAAATTAAAAGCGTTTGCTTGAATAATTGAAATACTCAGAAGGACATCTTTTTGATGTTGGTCATCGATCCATGATGACAAAGATTTTTCCATTTCATCCATGTTTTTTTTAAACATATCTTTACAGATTGTGGAAATATATCTTTAATTTTTTTATATTTTTATTTTGCAAAATTAAACATATCGTAGACTTGTTTGTATCATACGAACATCCGATTGATGCAAAAGATTCACCGCTATCAGAACGTCTAATAATTTCCATATTTGTCTCGAATCGTGTGAAGTTTTCGTGCTTGATTTATTTTTGTTCGTGTCAACACTGAAGTTTTTCCATTTCTCACTGATGTTTATAATTTTTTTTTTTTTAATTAAATTAAAATTTTTTTTTTTTTAATTTATCTCCAACGCTTTCAGTCTCTTAAAAATTGTTCACTTGACCATAATCTTCCCGTAAATTTCTACAAACAATTCGTACAGAATTGGTATTTTTGCAGAACAATTGAACAATTTTAACGAATTGATCCATTTCGTAAATGTATTGTTCCAAACTAACATTTGACACTTTGAACACGCGTGATTATTGACAGCTGTTTGATTTACAGTGCTGCCAATATGATAAAGTATTGGATCGAATGAACCCACACGTATATATGTAGATCTTAAACCTAAAAACATCGATGGTGTTAATTTTAAAGATAGCTTTAAATTCATATGCAAAAAGTATGTATTTGTAACTGTGTATAATTTTATTTATATTTTTATTAAACAATAGGATTTTGATAAAAAATAAAAACATTGCATCTTTAATAGATGAATCATTAAAAATATTTTTGTTTTGTGAATCATTTTTCTGTAATGTTCCTGACTGCGAAACGCAGTTAACTCTTTTCGCGGTCGCTTACCCGTTTCGTATAAATCTGCCTTTACAGCGCTTTTAAAGCGGTTCAAACGCTTTTTACCAGCGCGTGTGTCTTAAATCGCCCGTTAAAACGCCAACATCATTTCCCTACATTGGTATTAATTAAGGCGATTTACGGCGGCGACATATGTCCAAAGAGCCGGATAATTGGTTGGGTTTTTATGTCGGTGGTTTGGACTTGAAAGCGCCGGCATGATCTATAGGGCGCTATTCGGTTTACCTGCGCTCTTCAAGAACTATTCTCATTTGAGGTGAAAGTGTAATGAACAATATATGTATGAATATAAAAACTATATCCACAGCTTTATAATTGTTTGGGAAAACATAGTCAGTCAGATTTAATACAATAAAATAGAGTCGTTAGAATTAAAATGTTCATGCACGATAATATTTTTTTCTATATATAATACGTCACGTTTATAACAATCCTAGTTACAGAAATAGAGTACATGGATCTCTAATTGATTGAATGTATTTTTTTAATGTCTTGTCAATTTAATCACTTTTTACGACTGCGTGTAACACGGAGCTTTATACTTTATTGCGCTGGGATTAAACTTGATGTTTCGCATCAATGATTCAAGAACTTGATTTATAAATAATCTGTAAAAATAATTATTGTTGCGTCTGTATAATTTTGCATAATTGATTTCATAATATTAATTATTAAAATCTGCATTATTTGCTGATAAATAACTTTTGTAAAAAAAAAATTATTGCGATGGAATATTATTTTATTTTATTAATTTATTTAGCTTAATAGCTAATCTTTACATCTAACAAATTTAGTAAACATATATAAAAATATATAAAAAATACATAACAGAAAGAAAAAATATACAATAATAAAGACTTAATATTATAATATTTTATTTCTATATGTACGAAGGTGTTTTTTTATTCCATTTATAAAACCCGTTATATTTTTGCTGTTTCGGATTTCTCTTGGAAGACTATTATATAAATTAAAACCTCCGTACATAATTCCCCTAGCCGTACTCGTTTTCTTATACTTAATTATCTTTAAATTTTCTCTATTTCTAGTATTATATTTATGTACATCTTTATTTCTTATTAAATACTTATTAAAATAGTGTGGTAACATATTAATATCAAGACGAAAATAATAGTAGATGATAGAAACTCTATCTGGTCCAATTACGACAGATTTAAGCTTGCTCAATGACATGTCAATCGAAAACATAAGCCAATAAAAATAATGTCAGACGAATAATTGATTCGTCCAAGAAAATTGCTTCATATTTCGGATAAAATACAGAACTATCGAAAATAAAAGAGGCAGACTAGGAAAAGTCTCTTCATAAAACAAAAAATTATAAATAATGCTTAAAATTTCGTAGTAAAAATTTAGTGCTACTGTGAAAAATTGGCATCGGACGTGACGATGTATACGACCAAATGATTAATGGGCATAGACTGACTCTGGATGCCTGTGTCACAGGGCAATTAGTCAAGACGGGCAACACGGGCGTCTGTTTTGACAGGGTGCTCCGTGACGAATCGAAGCCAGGATGACCGCGGCGTGAAAAAATTAATCCACGTCCCACAAATAGGCAGATGCAACTTCAAAAAGATGAAGATGAGAGAACTAGTGATCAAACGAATAATAAAATGATTTAGCGTTTCTTGAAATCTGATAAAATCGAATGAAAAGTTAATTTTATTACATAGTGTTGATAAATATATTTAATAAAAAAAAGTGTTTATGCGTCTCCGGAGGATGCCGAAAGACATTTATGGCGAAAAGTTAAAACTAAAAAAAACACTAAGGTAGAGACAAAACGTGAATACACTTCCATCTATAATTTGCAGTAAAAAATATTAATATATATTGATAAAATATATGGACAGTGAAGAGACGTTTGGTTGAATCTGGATTTAAAGTGCAAAATCCAGCAAAAAAACACTATTTACTGAGAAAATTAAAAAGAATCGCCTTGAATGGGCAAAAGCACATTGCCATTGGACCGTCTAAGATTGGAAAAGAGTGATTTTCTCGGCGAGTCTAAATTTAATCTGTTTGGAACAGATGATAAACGACCGTGCGTTGTAAAAAAAAGCGAAAGATCTGATCCTTTATGTATTAATCGATTCATCAAGCACTCAATTTATGTGATGATCTAGAGGTGCATAACAGCTTATGTTTAAATTTCATCCAGGGCATCAATAATGCAAAAATATTTAAATTGTATATTGTATAAAACGACTTTATTGCAAAAAAATGTTGCGCGCACGTGTTGAGTTGCAGGCTCGCCATTATGCACTTACTGGGACGATGAAAAAAATGCACTGACGCAATTATACACTCCTAATTTAACAATACTCGTGTTGTTTAACAGTATTATCGGAAAAAGAAAGTTATCAATTATAAATTTCAAGACGCTACTTAGCTTTTTATATCATGCCTTTCTTTCTCGCATATTTTTTGGCAATGTTTCGACCTCCGATGTTGAGGTCATCATCTCGGGCGTAATTTTGTCTCAGCAGAATCTGAACTTTCGTCCGTAATTGATAGATCAAATGACGGACGATTTATTATTATTTTTTATATTTAGATTTTTTTGTTTTTTTGTCTCGATATTTCGCAGAAAATGTCTTTCGGCATCTTTAAGATAAAAATATTTAAAATATTTTTAAATATATAAAATCCCAACACCATTGAGACTATATTGCATATGTTTTTTATATGCTAATATAATATGTAATCCTCTTGAAATATAACACCAAAACAATGTAGCACATTGCTATCCATTTTATATAATATATTTTCAACATAAAATTGAATTAATTTGCAATCCTCAATGAAATCTATTTTAAGGAATACAATTCCCGATTTGCTATAAAAAAAAAACATTTTATATAAAAACACTAATTAGCTATTAGATTATTTAAAATTTATTTGAAAATGTATAATACGTTGCAAAACCATAAGATTATAATATCAAAGTTGAATCAATTAACCAAGTCGCGTCGGAACCGGTGGTTGGGGTTGCTGGAGTCGGTGGGTGGAAGTCTGCCACCCCACTACAACCGGGTTGCATTGTGTTTTTGACATTTCAATTATAATATTTTGTACACGCTTGCTTGTCTTGCTTTTAGCGGTAGATACCTTTGAGGGGTGTCGGTGGGCCGTACGGCCCTCGGCATGCGGCCCGAGCATTCCGCACCGCGATTAGCCACCCGCTGATGGCAATCTGCATTGCTGTGGTTATGACTACGCAAAATTACACACTCTGAGGCGACTTTTGATGTACGACATAACCCACCTAACATTTTGGAAAAAATTCTTACACAGTATTCCCACACTCTTTTATGTATAAAATATCATAATGTCAACAAATAATACATAAAATTAAATTTAAATTCTGTGGTGTTCCGTCAAATTGTACAGAACAAAACAGCGCAACGTATTCATAAAAAAATACAAAACATTAAAAACAAGAATAATATTTCTATAATATTACACAATGAATAGATGGGTGCCGCATGAAAAAAAATGTTTTTAAAACAGAATATTTTTCGCTAAACTTATATATGCGCTTCACCTTTTTAATTAAATAACTAATAATATTACATGAGAAAATCTGTCAAATGTAATATAATTTATTATTTTTTAGTTTTATTTATGAAGCTAATATTACCAACAAATTAAAATATATGTGTAGTATTTTACCGAGCATATTTGCAGACACAACTGATCGATCAAACATGTTTTCAGACACAGACACCTGCTGCTTCTCTGAATAACTCGCATTAGAATAAGCGTTTCCAGCGGATAGAGCGGGATTTTCCCGGACGGCCGGAACGTGTCATTCGAATAACTCATTTCTATTGAATCACACAACCATAATTCTGACTTAACTCCATGCCACTGCGGTCAGGATTAAGCAGCCCGGCGCACACTATCGTATATCAAACCACGAAAACGAAAATAATTGCTCTCGTTAGCTCCAGTCGGACGACTGTGCAAAATTTATGGGTTAAAAATACACAGTTGTAACCAACCACAGCTGAAAATTCAGTTTTCATTACGATTCAGTGCATAAATATTTTTTATTTTAAGTTGTCTCACTTACTCACTTAGTTACAATATATTCATATAATAAAAATCAGGTTGTCCTATAAATATTTGTACTTTTTTCTCACATTTGCAAAAATGTATATTTTTTGTAAATTAACCCAAATTTTAGTATATTTTAGTATCGGTGATGATTAGTAACAGAATATTTCAGTGGAGATTAAGCTTTTGCTTTATGGGTTTCAAATCGCTTATTCATAGTTTTTAACTATTCGATTTTTTTCTCGGTTTTTACCGATAATAAATTATGTAAGAAATTAGTGCAAAAATCAAGAAATTTGCTGTAAAATATTATTATTATTATCTAGATTAAGAAATATATTAAGTATAAATACAAAAAAATTAATTTACAATAGTATAATATTGCCCCATTTTAATTATTGTGCAACACTTTTAAATATGTTGAATAAATTAGATAAACAAATGTTGCAAAAATTACAAAATGGGGCAATGAGAGTAATCTTAAATAAAAATAGATTAACTAATTGTAAAAGTATGATTGATAGATTAGAATGGTTGAATGTTCAAGAAATATTGAGTATGAATGTATTAGTATTTATATATAAGTTAGAAAATAATATGTTACCACACTATTTTAATAAGTATTTAATAAGAAATAAAGATGTACATAAATATAATACTAGAAATAAAGAAAATTTAAAAATAATTAAGTAAAAGAAAACGAGTACAGCTAGGGGAATTATGTACGGAGGTTTTAATTTATATAATAGTCTTCCAAGAGAAATCCGAAACAGCAAAAATATAACGGGTTTTATAAATGGAATAAAAAAACACCTTCGTACATATAGAAATAAAATATTATAATATTAAGTCTTTATTATTGTATATTTTTTCTTTCTGTTATGTATTTTTTATATATTTTTATATATGTTTACTAAATTTGTTAGATGTAAAGATTAGCTATTAAGCTAAATAAATTAATAAAATAAAATAAATAAATTTGATTAAAAAAATTGATGGAACATAATATTTGGTACGAATTTAATATACATTAGGATCGGATCCGTATCGGCATTTATTTTGTACGAATTATTGAACTAATTGAAATAAAATCTTTGCGTCAAAAATTTGCGACGCACGCCTGTTTTTGAGATAAGCGTTAAACGATAATAAAGGGTGAAACTTTCCAACATTTCGCTTTCTTTGGCGAAGGTATTCTGTGAATTTCGGTCATAGTAGACATCGCCTATAAACATTTTCAGTGTCAAAAGCTATTTAAAAAAATCGTGAATTTTGCCATTTTTTATAATACATTTATTTAAATAATTTATAAACCTATTCATTATATATATTTACTGGTTTATAATTTAATTTCCGATTTTATTTTGAAGGGTTGCGAAGTCAGTCTCGTTGCTCCTCTAAAATGTATTTATGATCTGATTCTCAAGACATCATTTCCTGATCTATGGAAATGCACAAAAGTCACCCCTATTCATAAAAAGGGTGACAAATTATATATAAAGAATTATAGACCAGTCGCAGTGTTGTCAGCTCCTGCTAAATTATTTTAAATAATTATTCATAAATATCTCTATACTCACTTTCGGCAAGTTTTGTTAGACCAACAGCACTGTTACTAACCTTCTGTCGTTCACCAAAACGGTGACAACTTCTCTCGATGCGGGAATTCAAGTAGACGTCGTGTATACAGATTTTGAGAAAGCCTTTGACAAAGTTTGTCATAGGCTATTATTTAAAAAATTGTCGAGCCTCCGTTGCTCGGATAATTTAACTCGGTTAAGCAATCGTAGACAGTTTGTAATCTATGGTGGCCGATTGTCGAAAGAATATTTTATCCCTTCGGGGGTTCCTCAAGGATCCAATCTGGGCCCTCTACTTTTTGTGTTATTTATTAGTGACATAAATACAAGTTTTCTTCTGTACGCAGATGATTTAAAATTATATAAATGCATTCGATCTGTTGTGGACTCTACAAAGTGATTTAGACTCTCTATGGAGATGGACTTCCATTAACCCTTTAGTGTCGGAAAGTGCGATTTTGTGTCATTTTCTCGATCTCATTCGCCATTAGCTTATTTCTACCATCTCGGTGGTAGCATTTTGACTAGAGAAACTTCCATTAAAGATCTCGGAATCACTTTCGAGAGCAAATGGAGGTTCTCTCTACACATACACGACGTCTGTGATAAATCTTCCAAGATGCTCGGCTTTGTTATGAGGAATGCCTTTCACTTTGACGATCCGTCAGTTATTCGCATCCTCTATGACACCTTAATTCGTAGCATTCTTGAATCAGGATCTATAATTTGGAATCCCCGAATAGCCAAATATTCCCTTTTAGTAGAAAAAATTCAATAAAGGTATTTAAGATACCTTTACAAAAGGACATTTGGTTATTATCCGTACATAAATCCCAGCGCCTTTCTTTTAGGAGCGTTGGGATACGATTCGCTGAGCTCTCGCAAAAAGTTGTATGTCGCTATACATTTTTTCAAATTACTAAAAGGTGCTGTTTTGGGTTCCGGAACATTTTCGAGAATCACGATCGCGTCCTCTTTTGATGGCCGTTAGGGCTAGAACTCGCCTATAGCTGTAGCCATCCGGCTCCTTAATACGCTGGCATTACATATTGACCTGTTTAATGCTAGCTACGAGGAGCTGATCCAGTTTAATTTTGATATTTTATAATTTTTTGTTATATTTATTATTTTTAAGTATTGTTATATTTTTGTATATATACGTTTTTTGTTTTATAAATTTAAAAATTGTTTTCGACCATCGTGGCGCATTGGGGTAACCTGTTAGGTTACGATGGTCTTAATTTATTCTAAAAAAATAAAATAAAATAACCATTCTCATGTTAAAAAATTGTTATCAACTACAATTTTATAAAAAGTATTTTAAGGAAAAAAACTTTCACTATTTAAGCAAATGGAAAATAAAAATAGTGGAAGCAATTAATTAAGTGATAATCACTGAAGATCTTGAACTATTGATGTATTGTCTTTAGTTTTGTTCTTGTAGTCCAGAAATGCCCCGAATTTATTCCGCTTTATTTTTTAAATATGATAATGGAAATCTTTCGATAACTTTTGTTAGGTGATCAGAGAATAAGCAGATCGATTTTATAGTTTAATTTCTGGTTGTTTGATATTTTTGTAATTTTCTAGTTATACTATTATATTTAGTTATTATTTAAGCTATGTAATTGTGAATTGTGTTACTCACTATAATTAAATACTCGTAATTTTTTTATATGTTTAAAGCTTGATAATGAAAATAAGTTTAAAGTGCTAGAAATCTCTTAAACGTTTTAAGCGAGCAATATAGAATATTTACGCAAAAATTTTGACTTTCAGCCTCGACAGCTTTCAGTTGAAGTATTTCAGTCATCATTGTAATGCCCGTTGAAACGGTTAAGGGGAGCAAATTAAACTTTGAAAAATATTAAAAGGAGCTCATAAAAGACAACATAATTGAGTTTCCAAGTGTTTTTGCGAGAGAAAACAAAGGCGGTACCGAGTGTCAAGACCATAACGAGAATCCAATTTCAAAGTCCAATTAAGTGCATATTCAATTGGACGAAATTTTTAATTAGCCTCTTTCATTCATTGCGCAGAAAGCGGAGAGATTTTGCCCCCATAAAAGTTTATACGACGACAAAGTAAACCATAAAATACACACATATAGCCACACTTTGCAATTGCCAAAATTACAATACATAAAGAGAAAACGCATGATTTAGTAAACGTTGAAATACAAAAATATCTAACATGTAAAATAAAAATCTAAATTTTTTGCATCGATAATTCCTTCCTTTTGCCGTAAAAATAATATTATTTTATTTTGATATCCTACCCTGATAAAACTACTTACTACTTAATTTAAAAAAAAATCGCATTAAAATAAATCGGTATGTATAATAATTAAAATAAAAAATGGATGAAAACAGTCAGAAAAAAAATAGATAGCTCGATCCTAATTTGTCCCCAAAGATGCTGATTAGTTTTAAACCGGGTCTCTTCTGGCATACAACGGATAGAGGTATTGTTGTATTTTGTTACTAATTCGCGTGGCGTTCCACACCCCATGGGACATGTCACGAAACGAAGGGCAAACATTTATTTTGCCCATCACAAGTTCGGTTACGGTTTTATGCATCCTCCCCCAAGTCCGGGTGTTTTCGCTTTAGGGTGGTTTTACCAATCCTCGACAAAAAAATATTATTTTACAACAGTAACAACCCTCTATGAATAATTCATAAACGTACATTGGCGACCTTAAAACCACTAGCTATGTGATGTGACAACTTTACTTCTATAAAACTGAAAACATTAGTTAGCATATGTGACCTTGATTACTTATATTTAGAATCAAAACGCTCATTAGAATACACCCATTTGTGATCATCCATCGTGATAATTCCCTTCTTCCTCTCATTGTTCAATAAGTTCAAGTCGGACAAAGAGATGCCAATGGAATTAATTCGATTCTAATGACTAGTAATTTGAATTGATCGTGCGGTTAAACGGTTATAATAAAATATAATACACTGCTTATACGTTGTGACGATCTATATTATAATCGTATTTAGGATCTGAAGGGGAGAAAGATATACTTAAAAAAATTATTTAAATTAAATTAAGACCATCGTAACCTAACATTGTCAAAAATTTTAATTACTATATTGCTGATTTTAACAAAAATAATGTATCTACTTTTCTCAGATTAATATTGAAATAATTTTTAGTCTCAATTATTATCAAACTGTATTGAAGCACACAAATCTGAACCTAAAATGTATTGATTTTATATAAGTATAAAATATAATATTATTATGCTGGAATTTATATGATTATGTTTATATTTATGTACGCTACAAATTTGTCACACAAACGAATTGCGTGATTTTCCTTTCGATATGCCTAGTTCCTTGGAACGAATGCACACATGCAACAGCCAGATTGGCAAAGGGAAAAAATAACAGCAATAAAATAAAAATAATATCAAACATGCTCCCGGCAACTGAGCGATACATTTAATATTTTTTCGAACAAAGACTCTCAATCGTTTGTTGCACGCAATCGACTCTCACAATGCTAGAGACACCCTCCCTACCGCCTCGGAATGACCTCCTTATACTACACAATAATTCTTACTATACACCATTATGGTTATTATCCCGTCACGACACCACACTCTATGAACTAATATTTTTTTCTTCAAAGACGCATTGCTCGAAGCCTTTGTTCCGATCGATTGATCGTCGTTATCCAATTCGTTATTAGTTTCATTACTTTTCATGGTAAATTAGTGCAATATCTGTCATATCTTTAATTTTTTCTACTGTTACTGATCTGCTGGTAGAGTACAATCGAAGTAAGGAAATACTTTAAAGGTCTAAAATATGGAAGTCGGCATCATCATCTAAAGAAGTTTTATAAAACATCTTATATGGGTCATTTTTATTTTAAAAAACGCATCCCGCGTCAACACCCGCGGTATTATTGATTTTGTTGAAATAAAATCCTTTTGCATCATTCTTTCAACCAAAAATGACTTATTTTTAGTACATTGTTGAGATAAGCGTTAAACGATATTAAAGGGCGGACCTTTCTAACATTTTGTTTCATTCAACGAACGAATTCTGCGAATTTCAGTCATAGTATACACAACCAATAATCATTTTATTCACTCATATTGAGAAGAAGTGTCTCACTGTCCCAATTTTTGAAACTGTAATATTGAAAAAAACGAACACAAATTGTTTCATTTCAATATTATACGAATATTTGTTCAATTATTCGAATATTAATATTGTTAAGGATCTGTCGAATTTAGTTTTTAGTTTGTAAACCCTAGTTTTTATTAATGAAACAACATTAATGACTAACATATTATTAAAAAAATATCTGTTCCCCCGTCAAGCGATCCATTGCGACTAAATTTCCACGGGGCATACTTCCGCGCGCTTAAAAATAATTTACACGTTTAAATTGTTGTTGCTTATTGCATGGTTTTCTGCCTTGTAATGAGCAGGTACGATTTTACTGCTGGACGAACGGGACGGAGATTGCGTTCGATAAATAATTGATACTTCACGGCAAGCTAATAAATGGCCCTTTTGTATGACTAATGATAGAGTGGTGACTTTGTGAAACGCACACGGTCTTAAGCCAGTTAAGTTAACTCAAACGTGACGGGTTAACAGCGATAATTGAGTTTAAGTCTAGGGCAGGGTAAAGGGTCTTAAAAACAATTTTCAGGACTTTAATAATAATTTATTTAAAATTATTACTCTGCCAAAAACATATTGAGAGGATCGCGTGATGTTCAAAAAAAATTATGTGACACTCTTATAATATATTATAAATATTAGGTACTGTAGATCATAGATGCTTCACATAAAAGTATCTCTATATATCGTGACTCGCTCTTATCAATAAACGCCTTTGATATTATATCATAGTTAAAACCAGAAAGTCGAAAAATATACCTATCATAAATATTATATTTAGTATAGGGGCTTGAAGCGGCGCTCGTATAAATTGCCATAAAATTATACAATGCGACCGAATAAATCATTCTAATTTTAGTGCTTGTGGATAAAAATACCGATCACGTGACCTTTTCTACGTTTGTTATTTTTTATTTGTGCGTATCGTACGGAAATAGTGCGTAAAGTGAAAAGTAATGGTAAAGGTCTCTTGTGATGTAATATTTCTTTTGTGTATTTTCGGTAGTGTCTTCTTTATTTAGTCTGAAAAAAGAATCGTCATTGATTTGTTGGTGATTAGAGACACAGAATCAAATCTTCAACATTATGGAATACCACAGGAGTTTTATCTTAGTGCCTTTTTGCTAAGAATTCGATTTTTTGCATTATTAGATTAGTGTATGATGGTCAATGAAGCATATTTTAAAATCGCTGAGGGGCGGTGTTGATTATCTCAATGATTATCAAATCAAAAGTGCCACCAAAGAGTCACGATCGCGTCCCTTAACCTGACCCGACGCGGCCAGGACGTCAGCGCATGAGAACGCTCCTCTTTCATTAACCATCCAGCTCCTCAACGAGCTTTAAAAATAATTTGTGGGATACTGCTCATCTATTTTAAGTTTGCAATTATTTTATTTTTAAATAATAATAGTTATATAGTCGGACTAATTTATCAAAAATATTTTATTTGCATCTTCATTAATGAGCACTAAATTTTAAAATGCTATGCGAAATATGAAGCAAATCTTGACAGTGTTATGTTAACCCTTTGATGCGTTAATTCTTTTTTTTTCGCAAAAATAAATTTTACCTGTTACTGTGTTTAAATGTTATTTTTTATTTTTTTTTATATGTATTATTTTTACGGATTTTGTGTAAAGAGATAAAAAAAAATATATTGATTTCTTCTACTTATTAAAAAATATATATAATAATGATAGTTATTTTTAAAATAAAAAAATATGTATATATTAGAAAGTTTATAAGACAAAATAATTAAAACTTTAATTAAGATATAAAAACGTATTTAGTTATGTACATAGTCATAATGTATTTTGATACGGCGCACGCGTGTGTGAACGGGCCTTTACACGTCCGCGTGATAAATGCAGTTGATGCGTGTAGGGGCGGCTTTATTTTATCGCCTTATTAATTGACTTTCATCATGAAATGTTGGAAATTATTCTCAGCCGCCTCTCAGTGGGATATTGAGGCTTTGAATGTTAACACGTAAGCGTTTCTGAACCATATTATTACTACATACAAGCTTCCTTTGCCAGCTATGTATTTGTAACAAATAACCGCACTATTAAAACCTAACGCTTCATAGTTTATTTAATCGATTAATTTTTAATTCACCTTATATTAAATAGGATGTATAGTAAACATTCACTAATATTTTTCTGCAATATTTACAGAAGCGAATCAGACAGATCCATTTTATTTTATTTTTTTCCGACTCTAGATTATATGCGGCATTAATTTTCACTAGATCAGTGAGTCGAATATTAATATATAAATGCTTCTAGATAGTTTCAAGTTATCGATTTATCCGATTTCTTACACATAGCTAGTCTGAGGGAGGTTTAGTGCTCGCCCATTTTTTGTGTTACTCCCCGTTTGTTTCTTACTAGACTTTAAGGAGTTGTTTGGAAGATTTTTTAATAATTCATGAGGTGGCAATCTCGCGCTTCACATGCTGTTCTTTACCAAATAATTTCCAATTTTTAATTTAATTAAATTGCCGCCTCATGATTAATTGATTTTTAACACCTTAAACTACATGTCTCGACATTTTTTTCAAACTGTTTCTTATGAGATAATATCTGTAATTTAAATTTATTTAATTTTTATTTTCTTTTGGAAACATCAGGTAATGGTTTAAAAAAAGACAAATTTTTAATCAAATACCTATTCATTCAAAATCTGGAATTGATAAAAAATGGTCTGCCTAGGACCGATCGGTAGATGCAGTCTGTGTTTATTGTATTTTTTATGATCAAGTGCATCTGTGATAGTAATTTATAAGATATTTTAACTTGTAAAGCCTCCTCAGTTGCACGTTATCTTCGGTTATGTAAAGAAATGTAGAGATCTAAACAAATGTCAATCACAGTAAACCAAAAATAATAACATATCTCAAAGAAAATGTTTCTAATCGATCATCAGATTAGGTTCGCCTAGATTTTCCTAATCTCACGGATGAATATCATGATGATTAATTAAAATCGAGCCATTCGTATATATTAGGTATTGAAAATTTTCCAATTTCCAAACTTCATGTATTGTATATATTCATTATGGCAAAAACTGATATCACATTTCTTAGCAGTGAGTCATTTTGTGTATAAATTTATTCTATTTTTAGTCACGCAGTAGCAGGAGTGCATATACTGAGTGAGATGGTCGCATTAGTTATTAGTAAATTATCTCTTTTTTTAATTCCTGAAAATTATGCTTAAATACGAATCTCTATACAAACTATACTAGCTAAATAAATTAATAAAATAATAAATAATCTCAGGGTTTTTGCTTGAGGAGAATAAATTGCAGCAGGAGCTAAAAATATGTCAATTAGAAAATTTTGTTTAAATAGTATCTCCGATTTTTTTTTCGAGGAATCGTGGAGATATCGATACCGTGCTAAATATATTTAAATGGCGCCCACATGCAGAGTAATTGCCGCCCCAATAGCCCGCTTCTGCACGAACCGGTTCAATACCCGAGTTCTAGGTCACTGTAGCAGGAGCGCATACTGAATAGCAGGTCGCATTAGTCAGTCCGTGAAGCTGACAATTAATTTAATGCTTTAATTATTAATAGATTTTTTTCTTCTTTATTCCTGAAAATTATGTTTGCATACGATTCATCTGGGGGTGCATGACAGCTTATGGATTGGGCTCTGTAAATTTCTATGAATGCAAAAATATATAAATTGGTTGTATAAAACGACTTTATTCCAACCCTTGAAGAACTTTCCCAACATACTACTAAACCATTTTGAAAGACGATTCTGCGCCATGCCATCGTTCTGTGAATCCAATTATAGTTTTTACATTCAAACTTTCACTAAATCAATCCTCTATCTATAGATTACACAATTTAAAGATTACATTATTAACATGGCTAGGAAACAACCCCGAACTGAACCCAATTTATAGGCAATCATAAAACAGCAATTAAGAAAAAAATTATCAAAACATTTAGCTGAGCTAACAATTAATTATTTATTTTAATTATTAAGCATTACTACTTTCATCTTTATTTCTGAAATTTATGCTTGGATACGAATCACAAGAGTCGCGTCAAAGCGTGTGTTAAAATAACACGGCTTCAAACTATCATTTTGAGTACAAATTAATTAACACGAACCGGATTAGTGGATGTTTTTAAGTGTTAGTGGTTAGCATTAGTCAGTCAATTTATTATTTAAATAATTGAGGGTAGTATTTTTTTTTATTTTTTTACAAAATATGCTTGGATATGAATCTCAGGAATCGCGTCGAAGCGTATATTAAAAAAAAAACGTTTTTAAGTACCGTTTTTTGTAAAAATTTATTAGCACAAATCTGCTCAAATAAATTTAAATAAATCTTGGAGTAACTAGTTGATTATTTTATTTTAAACAATTTTTTTTAAAACAAGTGAACGAATTATTTACAATTTTTTGTATTGTACTAGATTTATTTATCAGTAAGCTAAGTATTTTATATTTATTTTTAGAAATATATATTGACTTGTCGCTGGCATTTAACCCTTTACACGCGCTAATCAAAAATAATATTTATTTGTTTTTTTTTTTCTTTGAAAAATGCAAATTTTACCTTGATACTGTGTTTAAAAGTTCTGATTTTTTAATTTGTATTTATTTAAAATGATATTTTATGTTTATTCACAAAAAAGTTTTTTCTTGAAAAGCATTTTTTTTACTGATTTTTGCGTAAAAAAATCAATTGGGCGACTTTAGTCGATTTCCGCGTTCAAAGGGTTAAATTAAAGGATTAAATTAAAATCAGTCAAGTTATCCGATATTATTTTCTACTTTGATATTTAGACTAAAAATACAAATATATTAAAATCTCCCTTTAAACATAATTATTGACAATTTCACTGAAAATGATTTGGAGTCTTTGGAGTGCAACGGGTTAAATCCTGTCTCGCCATACATACTTTTATTTTTCATCAAATATTTTCTACTTTATAGTCCATGATTAAGCTACATTTTTTACTAACAAAACCACTTATTGCGTCAATCAAACCTTCCACGTAAAATAATTTTTCGTTCTTATTCCTTGAGCGACTTGAACGCACAACCGGTTTTTCAGTGGCAGTTCCGCGACTGTTTAAATGTTGCTCTTTCGCGTGGGCAAATGTGTAAATTGATTTAATGGATTTGTGGATGTTTATTTTCGTTGTTGATTTTTTTCTTCATTTCTCGGTAGTACATACATAAGGTAGTAGTGTGTACTACATCGTGATATATAACATGTGGGTGAACGTGACGTGTATTTTCGCCGCAAGTAGCAATTAAAGCTTCGGGATTTGTGAGAACTCACGCCAGGTTTTGAAAAACCGGCGACGACAGGTTGATGAGTTTTGGATATTCGGCACGTACACATAAATAAAAACAACATGGTTATTATTCAATTAAACACTGTAATAATACATATTTTATTGTCATCGTTTCTGTTTTTTAACTACAGCAATAACCAGAAATATTTTAATTTAATTGATTAAAATATACTAATCTACATATTCTTCAATCTTTAAATAACTAATAATGTATTGTAATTAGAAACAAGCTCTTCTAAAATTTTGTTTCTTGAGTCACTCTAGATTTAACCATCCGACATTAATCGGACTTAATATTTCGACATGAGTGCTCTTATGTGCATACACTCATTGATCGCCTGCCACTTGTTAACTTGGCGGAATTATTTTTTTAATCTATAATACATACATATGTATAATATAATACTTAAATGACTTATCTGATATTAACATATTTTTTCCGATGCATATTTTATGTAGATTTAAGAAAGGGAATAAACAAGCCAGTCGGCGATAGTAACAAAACAGGCAATCGCGTGATGAAAGGATGTTTCTCGGTCTCAGTGGGGTACCTCAATGCTTAAACTCGGGAATCGGATACCAGACAAGATTTATATCGCCGGTCGTTATCTCTATAACCAGATTCACACATCAAGTGAAAGGAGGCTTGACGAGGGAAGACGCTTCCGAGGCGAACGGACGCTGACAGTAGAAATCTGACGGAGAGCTTTGGGTTCTTTTGTGCTTTTGCTTTCTCAGCCAATCTTGAAAAGCGTGGATGATTCAATCTCATCTCATCGGCAGCTGGAGGCATTTACCGCACCCCCCTGCCCTTTGAATTTGGCCAGAAAAATGCATGACATTTAAATAAAAACTATGGATCTTAACCTTTACACCGCGACTGATATTTTTGCGCACCATTTCGAAATTTGTTAATGTCTATTCATGTCATATTTTTTTTAAATATTTTGGTTCGAGAGGCGATTTTCTTAATGACTTCTATAGAAGCCATCCGCGGTGATAGGGTTATGAAATCGAAATATTAAAAAAGCTACAAATAGCTGAAATCTGATTTTAAACCAGATATCCCTGAAAAAAATCTCTACTAAAAATATTTTTTTTAAATATGTCATTTCAGTGAAATCATGTCGGAATATATTTTCACCGGTAGATATATATTTTTACCAGTGAAAATGCTGCTTGTAAAGTTATATGATTTCAACTTTTCTATATGAATAAATGCGATTTATAAATGTTACAGTGAAATGAAATTAAATTTTCACCAGCGGATAAATATTTCCAGCGAAAATTCAGTTTAACTGAGCGCCAGTGAAATTATATGCTGCTCTTAAATATCTATGAAACTTAACTTGAGAGTTGCGAAACGAACAATTTACTGTTCAAACCCAAAACTAACCAAACCAAACATTCATTAAGTCAAATCCAAAATTCTCTGTGAGAAAAATATAGTATATTGCTCCATAGTTGGTCTGCACTTCAATATTAGATTTTAAGAATATGCTAATGTGCTTACTGCTTGTTAAAGTATTGGTTAAAATATATTCAAATCGAATTTTGGTCAATAGGAGGGCGCAAAAAACAAAGACTTCTGAGAAGGGATAATTGTTTTTTGCGCTCTCCTATTGGGCAAAATTCGGTTTAGATGAACCTCATTATAAGTCGTATATTGTTATAAAAATAATGTAAATATCTTACAAATTTTATAAACATGCTACAATTAGTTTTTGCTAAATTTAATAATAATATTAAATAAAACTCTTGTGGTTATAATTTAAGAGAAAAAATAAAAGCCCTTTTACAATTTAAGCGATAGAGGAAATAAACTACGACGGCAACAGCAATATTTTATTGCTTTTGGCGTGGATTTTTGCCTTCTGAGAAGCAATACTTGTTTTTTGCGCTTTTGGGCAAAATTCGGTTTATATTTATTTAATTCAATTTTTAATTCTTGAAAGTCGTAATAATAATAATATCCACTACGACGGAAACGGCATAATTTTATTGCTTTTGACGTGAATTTTTTAATTCTGAAAAGTGATTGCGGTTTCCTATTATATCAATAATCGGTTTAGATATGTTTCAGTAGATTCTTAATAATTCAAAATATTTCCCCCCCCTCTCCCCCCCCCCCCCGCAAATATATGATATAATGTCTCACCACCACAAAATTTATTTTTATATAAATTTCAGATAATATAAATACTGATTCTAATTAATATTATTTTTGTCCACAGCTCATCACAGGAAACACGAACACTTATTTGGAGTCCAAAAAAGAACTAGATCCACCGTTTTGGGCTTCTAAGGTCAGATTTTTACCATACAGCTACCATAGAAGAACTGTATGCTTGCGGGTGGAAATCTACGGATGTTATAAAAATGGTTAGTATTTTTTAATATTTTTATTTGTAGAATATTAATCAAATTATGTACAAAATTCTTAATTTTGCCGTCAAGTGATTATATTCATATAAAAAATGTGTAACAAATCATATTTAAATTTACGTACCATTCGGTTAATTAATTTCTGTGTTGACATAAAGAGGGAAGCAGCTGTGTAGCTCCGTTGAATGCAAGCTGAAATGTGTCCCAAATCAAAAGTATTTAAATTCCATTTTTGCGTGAAAATGAATTATTAATGTCATATTGTATATTTAATTGGAATACAGATGCTTAAAAAAACTCCAATTAAACACTAAAATTTCATAGCAGAATAATTGAGATATTGTTTTATTTTCCTATTTTCAAATTGTCTATTTAGTTTTTGTTTCTTTTGTAAAGTTGTCAAATATGAAGTTAACTTATAAAAAACCTATATCTCTTTCTTGTGAAAATCGAAAGGCAAATTTAACAAAAGAATTTTAACACTATTTTGAATAACCTGAAGTGATTTTAATATAAATTACTTGTTAATATTTGCTAGTTGATTATGTATATGTGCATTAATGGATAATTGAGTCGTATGTAATACAAATTCATTTGTCAGTGACTAGTAACATTTTGGTTTATTGCGCTTTTAACACGTTTTTGCGACTTTTTTTCTACACTTGCCATCGATAGTCTTAACAAAACTAAATTGTAAATCAATTTTTATGTTTTTTAATACTCTTGATTCATAGTACATATATAGTGCTATTGATTTTCAATTACTATGACTGAATATTGAAGTGGCTACGCAAAAACAAGTAACAAACGATCACGTTGCTAAACTCTAGGCTCTGTTTAATTTGTCTAGATTTAATTAAATTAATAAGAAGTATCTCATTTTAATATAGATTTAGTATAGTGTGTTAGTATAATTTGAGAACACCTGCTACCGGATTAATAGTAGCAATATCCATTATAATTTAGTGTATTAAAACGACGTCATAGTTAAGAGTTTATAAATGATGCGCCTCAATCACGATGATTAAAAGCGCTTTTAAACAAATTATTCGATGGGGTGTTACATGGCCGACCCCTTTAATTATTACCATATTTTAAAACAACACATCAACTGCTATTTTATTATTATTTATTATAGTGCAAATATTTTATTTCAATATTTAAAAATACTATTTTTAAGTCAAAAGAACAGATACAGGCACACATAAGGGGATGTTTCACTTAATTAGTAACATAAACTACACCTTAATTTAAATTTCTCGTTATCTCCCCCAATCCATCCCAACGCCAATTACTCTTCTCTCTATATATTAAAATTTCAATACAGTAACCCGACTATTATACTGTAGGTGCGGCACTGCATCGCGTGATGCATAAACGATAGTGTGCTTTCCGAGCTAATGCTGTGTGGCACTGTCTCTTAATATATTAATATGTACATACTCTATGCAGCTTTAATATACTCTGTTAATATATTTTTTTAATAATATAATAATTATAAATAAAAAAAATACACTTTCACATTTTTTATATCACTTTGAAGTATATGTAGACAAAGCTACAATTATATTAAAATGTAAAGATACAATAATAGTTACGGAAAATACTTTTCATATTTCACTACTTAAAAAATAAATAGATAATCAAAAAAACACCCGTCAACATATTTTTTAAAAGTCAAAAAGGTTTTGATAATATTGGGTGAACCCAAAAAAACACTTGCTATGATTTGCTATTTAATTGCCTATTGATGTTACTCACAATGTGCCTAAACCTTAATATACATGAATAACTTTTAAAACCTATTTTTGTATTTCAGATGGAGTTGTTGCTTACTCAATGGCCCAGGGTGACAAAAGAGGAGCGGGTCGAGAGCTTTTCGACATAACCTACGACGGACATTGGGACGGTGAGCTGAGAAGAGGCTTAGGCCTGCTCTCTGATGGCAAGGCCGCGCCAGACCCTTGGGGTCCCGGGTGGGTCGGTTGGAGAAACGAGACCAGGACCCAACCGTTGCACATTACGTTTGAGTTTGATACAGTGAGAGAGTTCACGGCAGTGCACATTTACTGCAATAATCATTTCACCAAGGATGTTCAGGTATGTAATTTTGCTTTGAATAAATCAAACCCTGTTTTGATCATAGATGTAAATATCTTGTGGAAGACCTTAAATGTAAATTACATCAATATCCAGGAAGAACCAAACTGTGGCATACTTTAATTGAATGTTAAAAAATATTCTAGATTTATCTACTTTAAAAAAATCGGTACAATTGATATCAATGGTTTAATTATTTTTAGATATTATAAAGTGCTTCTATCAATTGATTACTTGCTATTGGAATTGTGAGAGCAAAGGGCAAAGTCATTTTTATCTAAAAGTTGGGTTTGTCAATTTTTACTAGGCCATTGATTTTTTTTATTAATATATATCACAAACTAAAGTCCTAATTTTGGGTAAAAGAGCTGATGAAAAATATGCGAATTGTGGCAATTCTATTTTTATGTCAGAGAGATATTATATTTGCAGCGATTTTATTCCTAGTTAAATAAAATTGCCATTTTATTTAATTGCGCAATTAAAATGTTACTGTAAATTATACTAAAAATAAAAATGTCTCTTGTGGATTGTTTTTAGGATTATTATGTACAATTATTGTTGTATACATTGCATATATCAATCAAAAGAATCGGTATTCTCAAACATACGCCTTTTTTGATACACATAATATAATTAAAAATCTACAGTCATTGCCAGTTTCATACAAACTACAATAAAGATTTTATATGTTACGTGTATTGCACTTAAACCTGCAATAAAAACAATGCATTTTTCTGGGCTTTTTTGTAGCAAAATAGACACAGAAAAAGCTAGTAATAGTGTATTTTATAAACATATTTAAATTGTCATATATAAATAGAAAAATCTAGATGCCACTATCAGGCAGTGAAGTTGAAATGACAGGTCTTGGAAGTTAAAGAGTCTTCGCTGGCGTGTCAAGTTGTATTATTGTCGGCTGTGATTTCGTGGAGTCTGCCGTTATGTGTTCTTGTGAAGATGCAGTCTCCTACCTCGTCTCTAATCCACAGGCCATTTATTCTTTTGCAAACATTTCGTGGGCATTTTTTTTTTCTTTCGAAAACTAAAAAAACTGTCATCTTAGACAATGCGGTAAACGAAGAAAACTGTCTGAGGTGAATGAATTAAACATGAATTGATTCGCGGGCGTCAAAGAACAATAGTAATTTGCGTAGTGTAGAATGTATTGTCTAGCGCGCGTCCTTTCCAAGCAAAGAGTAGTTCCGGCATACTTATGTGTGATTAACGTCTATTATTCAATTTTTTCAATTATTTACACAATTATTTGGTCACGAAATCTCTTTCATTGCTGTGTGAATATACTGTATGTGGCCCTTACTTTTGAAACGTTTGATCTTGAAACCCTGCACATCTATTGATTAATGGAATCAGTCTTCTCAAATTTACACTATTTTAAAAAATCCTGCTTTTGGCAAAAATATTTTTTTTAATTATGCCTTTTAAAAATAGTTTATGTGTATTATATTATGAAATTTTAAACAAAAATGGCGTGTATGTGCATTAATATTTTCTTTAAATTAAAATGCATTTTTATGGCTTTTCTAAATTATTTCCATTTTGATTTTTATGAATGATAAAAATCTAAGTTTGCTAGCCAGCAGTGAAATATAACATCTTGCGTAGCGTTTTTATTTGTTTTCTGTTTTATTGCTATATTTAATTTGCTCTTAAATCTTCGGAAAGTTTCGCTGGTGTCTCGAATCTGTGATCAAATGTTACATCTTACATAATGTTTGTTTGAGCCAGCTTTGGCGTATCGCCGATAAGGATATTTGCAAGCCACTTGCATCGCTTCTTGAATACATACATACTCCGGCGATCGGTAATCAAAGAGTAGAAAAACAATAGTATTATGCGCATTATATATCATATTTTAACAATCTATGATGATGCGTTTAAAAATAAGTATTTTTTGCCTGCATTATGTAGTTTTTCCAAATTTACGAAATCTCAAAATCATCAAAACATTTACATTATTAAATTAATATTTTGCAAAAGATTATTTAAACTATTATTTGCTTGAATACAGAATTTATACTAATTAAATTATGTTTAGTGTGTTAGAAGATAATTTAGTAAAAAATCTTAAGGAACACACATACAAAATAATTCCTCAGGCAATTTTAGGCATAACTATGAATATAATCTTTAGTAAATATTAAGATTGAGAAACGCTGACTTCTAAGAGGTAGATGTAACCCATTGCCTTCTTACTAATGATATGGCTGAAACGAATTATCTGTTGATATTCGCACACCCGTTCAATTATATGGCGAGACTGAAGATTAATAAATTTTAACACACCACCGAAACCCAACCCACAAACAACAAGCATCCGCCCTAACAAACGACCCCTTAAACGAAGCGCAAGTAGTTAGAATCGATATGACCTCATTAGTTAGATTTTTACGGCAGAGTGAGCTTAGCTCTGTGTGGTTGTTTCTTATATGTTTAAAGACCCAAGAACACGAGACAATTTATATTATCTTTCATAGTTATATTTTAGCACGATAGATGTGACTAATACATGGAAGATGCTGGTGTGTTTATTTTTATTTTTTAACGTGTTTTGGAGATGGTAATTGTGGATATAATTTGTAATAATAATTTGATTGAATATCACAGATTAGGTTTTCTTAGATTTTCTTAATCTCACGGATAATTAAAATAAAATAATTCTAGGTCATTCATAATGACATCTATTGATTGTAAGCTGTAATAATAGTTTATCTCACTATATTTTCTTCTTTGTTGCTATTGCATTGCTTTACAATTATTGTAATTATTTTATATACCTGTAATCTAATATGTTGCATCTGTATGTTATATTATCTATTATCTGGTAAATTTGATTGAAAAGGATTGTTACATTAATGACTTAGTGGTGTATAAAGTTTTATAAGTAAAAGTATTTTTTTTAACGATAGGAAAATAATTAACTAGAAAATAAAAAGCATATATGAATACTTTGATAGGACCGACCATTTACCACAAATGCTTTGTATTTCAAGCAGCTGCTATCAATATTTTTTTCAGTCCAGATACTTGATACAAATCGAAAATCAATATTTGCTATACACCCGGAGACATATTTTTTACTACACTACGTGACAAATATAAAGCCTTTTTTAATACTGTAAATATAATACAATATAGTACAAGTAAAATCATACAAATTTATAATAATAATAATACCACATACAATCACTTATCTTGAAAATTATAAACTTTTTGAATGGTACTTTTTAAAGTTTTAATGAAGCTAACTAGAAAAAAAAACTCTTTCACCAAAACAGTGACAAAATCTCTCGATGCAGAAATTCAAGTAGACGTTGCATATGTGTATTTTGAAAAGGCTTTCGACAAGGTCTGTCATGGATTATTTTTTTTAAATTGTCGGACCTTGGTTGCTCGGATAATTTAATTCGATTATTCTAGAGTCATTTGAGCGATCGTAAACAGTTTGTAACATATGGTAGCCGACTCTCAAAAAAAATATTTCATCCTCAGGGGTTCCTCAAGGGTCCAATCTGGACCCTCTGCTCTTTACGTTATTTATTAATGACGTAAATAAGCTTTCTTCTATATACAGATGATGTAAAATTGTTTAAATGCACTCGATCTCTTGTGATATAGATTCTCGATTTACAGTTAGCGAGTATACTTGGTCATAGAGAGCTGCGTCCATATCGGAAATCAATACTAAAACATACGAGTTAACTCGTCCATGGGGAGATTGGATCATATATATTTGGCGAATATACTCATTCATGAGGATTTAGCTGTTTAAATCTTACTTGTATTATATTTTTGCTATTGTAATAATACTATGTACTGTTTTTTACCCGTCATGACGCATTGGGGTAACCTGTTAGTCACAGTTAATATATGTTTAAACTAAGCGACACTTTTCTTTCTGAGAATTGTAATTTAATATAATTTTAAAAACATAATATATGTACGTATAAATAGTCACTCTAGAAAGTGAATACAATTTTTAATCGATACATATTTGTGTGTGTTAATTTTATGCGTGCTGTGTGCCCGTATGCATATGTGTGTTTGTTAGCTATACATATTTTATCATCGCTTGGAATAGCTACCACCCCCCAGGTAACTGAAATACTGAAATGCTTTAATAATTTAAGGGTCAGGTAAGAAACTGCCCCCACCGTAGAAAACACTACCTCTTTTCAGATGTTCTAAAACTTTATTATAATATATTATATAACAATACAATCTTTGATCCATAAAAAACGCTACTATATATTAATCTATTTTTAAAGCCGAAGAGGTGTGATTTTGCAGCCAAATAGACGCCAAAAAAGCTAGTAACAGTTTATAGCTCACAATTGATAAATTTAAGACCCATTTGGCTGTCAATAATAATCGTGAGATTGTCAATAGCAGATGTTGATACTTTACAAAAACAATATAAAAAAATCTTTTTTTATTTATCGAAAATTATAAGTAGCCCTTAATCGTTTTGCATTTTGACGATTCACATGCGTATTTTTTTTATTTTTTTTATCATTTAGATACGCCGGTTAGAGTATTTTGCTCATTCAAATATCTTCCGAAAAAGTATGCATATTTTCAAACATCTAGCACGAACGCCTTCAGAAAGATTTCTTATCTGAGTGTCTTATTTTATTGCAAAATTGAGGCGAGTTCAAGTGTCAAAAATTTTTGTCGTTCCCATAACATTATTAAAACCTTTCAGCAAGTATGGTGATAAAAAGGGCAGTGCAGTGGTTATAAACTTTTTAAAAATATTCGTACAAATTTAATTTTATATAATACAAAACGCTTTATAAAATTTCTCAGTTTTTTCTATGTGTAATAGTATGAATTATTTTTTTTGTTATCTAAAGCTACTCTGTAAAGTAAAAATTAATTTTATATTTTCAATTCTTAACAGCTGAAAATTGTGCCATTTGGGATAAAAGTCCTTGATAAGTCGTTAACACTTGCCATATATTTTTTTTTAATTCTGTCTTGGGGTCGTGTACTACAAAAGATATCGTGGCTCGAAAGCGGTTGTAATAATATCATATATAATACTCTAATTTATAACTGTAATTCAGTGAGTCATCTACAACCTAAAATCAATTTTAATGCATGTTATAAAACTCAAGTGTTCAATTTAAAACAAATCAGATTTTAATCGCCAGCGACGCGCCTTTTGCATTAATTACTGCACCTCGCCGCAAATTACTCAAAAATTTTGCACCCCAACCCCCACCACTTGGGAATTTAATAAACGGGCACTGTTTTAATAAATGACATATTCAAATTAGCTTTGATGCCTCCCATCCGATGATTAATGCCCTAAAGAAGAGTATAGTAATATAAATATGTGCGTGGATGTGCGGGTGTTTGCTCTTCCCTATCTCAAAGGGAACGTGCCGCTTAATTAATTCCAATTGCGGCCGTCGGCGCTAGTGCACCGGCGAAAGCTCCATACATGCAGGCCCACCGTAAAATTGCCAGATAAATAATAAATGCCCAGCTCTGAGAAAGCGGCAGAAATTGTGATAAAAGGGGCGAGGAAATAGACGGGGGGGGGGATAGCGCCATCTTGTCTCGGACATATATTTTTTATGGACATCGCGTTTAATGGACATTCTGTGTCAATCGCACATTATGTATTTACATTGAGCTAAATTAAAACCATCATTTGTTTTTTTTTAAATAAAAAAATAAAAAGTCAATGTAATCTATTGAAGGATATTTAAAAAAAATTAAGCTAGTATAATATTTCAATATAATTTTAAACGTCAATGTAATTTTAAAACAGAATTTCGAGTGGTCCAATTTATTTAATCACAAAATATAGCTTCTTACCTATAATTTATATATCATTTATTCAGGGTAACCCTGTACTTGTTCCAGATGTGGGACCACTACTTGAAAAAAAGTTAAAAACCTACGTCAAAAGCATTAAAATCGTGTAGAAACGCTCAATACCGAGACCCCTATTGACCCAAATTATTATTAAAGTCATCATATTTCTTACATATTGTATAATATCGAAGTACAAAATAATACATGGTCATTATCAAGGTGTTTTAAGGCTCGCAACATTATCAGATGTCAACACAACAAGCCTAGCGTGCTCTTAGCCGCCGCTCTGTCGTTATTCCGCTTCGTTTGTCGCTCTGAATACCTTCGCGTCCTTCATACAATTAAATAGATTCGTTGTAAGTTACTCATGGGGTGCTTATTATTTTGACTCCCGCTTTTTTCCCGTTAATATTTATAAATGATATAATTTTTTTTCCTTAATATTTATAAATGATATATTTTTTTTAATTACAAAATCGTCCTATATTTTTCTTCTGATCACCCAATATTTTTATTTCGACTATGTTATATTTTTCTTCTAACCATTTAATATGTATTCTAATCCTGAATAATATAATTATGACCATTCATTATTTTAATTCTGATCATTCTATATTTTTATTCTGGCCATATGCTATTTTTATTCAAGCCTTTTGAAATTTATTTTAACCCTGAATAATATAATTATGACCAGGCTCTTAATAAAATTCTGACCGAGATCTGATTTTTATTCTAACGAATATTAAATTATTCGAATTATTTCCTTGATTAATAACTGGGTATGTGCCGCTCAGGACGATCCTTAAAATTGCCGCCCTCCCCCCTCATACATTTTTTGCAGGGTCATAAAATCAGCATTCCTAAAATAATAAATTGGTTATTATTAAGCTCTTATTATTCGTGGATTTATATATGTTTTAATGCATTCAGAGTTAAGAACCACACTAGACGATCCCATCGCGAATATGCCGCCCCCAAGCAAGTGCCGCCCGGGGCGGTCCGCCCCCATAGCTGCGCCACTGCTCGTTTATACTGTAATATAATATAATAAATAATTTATATACTATATATATAGCCGTTTTTCTCAATATACCCAAGTGAATAGTGTCGCTCCAAAATCCATGGTCCTTTATGCGCCTTTATTTTGCTTTGAAATGCGAGACAGTGAGGCATTTCTTCTCATTAAAAACAAGCTTTTACGCATTTGTAAAACATTATCGAATAGAATGTTGATCGGCATGTCTACTATGACCTAAATTCAAAGAATTCGATCGTTGAATAAAACAAAATTTATTGTTAAATTAAGACCATGTATTTATATTTTTGTCATAAGCCATTGATTCTTATAATATATGTTTGTGCTCTTATTCTAATATTTAATACCTTATTAATGGCTTTGTATTTTTTTTATCAGAGCATTTAAAAAATAATACATTTTTATTAAGCTTATACTTATTATCAAATAATAGAACGCGGATGAAATTCACTGATTAAAATATATGTTTTAATTTAAAAAAATATATATCAGTACTAAACAACAAACAGGTTAAACTATTTAAACCAAAATACCAGTATTTCCACTGATATTATCCAAAAATATTCACTGTGTTCACTGTGAATACGTTGAAAAATAAATATGTGGATTAAATCCATATTTTAAAATGTCTTTTTTGTATATATTATATTTAGAACTCAACTTTGTTCAAAATAAAAAATAGATTATGTTGTCACTCCAGGGCACTTAAATGTATTAGGGCGACTCTGCTTTTATTGTAAGAATTTGAATTTAGTTTTTGATAAGACTACCTGAGTAGGTCTAACACAATAAAATTCACTCTGCATTCATTGAAGCAAAGCACCATTGTATATTTCTAATAATTTTCCACCACAGCGATGTCGCGTAATAGAGGGAGCGAACGGTGATGGGGGCGTTGTTGGAAATATATTTATTTCCCGATCTAATTACCAAGTTCCGGCTTTCCATTGTTTGTACACAAAACTGGAACGTAGTATTGAATTACCCTCAAAGTGTTGTGGCACTCAGACAATTGGATCGTTCAGGTACGACGGCCATAATTTTCATTCGCACACGTCTCGCACTTTGTCACTTTCCAGTCGCTGCTCTTCTTAAAATGTTGGCAAGGAGTTAAAATCAGCGGTTTTCAAATCATACTAGTATCGTGTTAGGACTATAAACATGTGTATTTTTACAGCCATGGTTACCTTTCCCAACAAAGATAAGTTTTTTTTCTCAAGCTCTATTCAGCATAAGCTAATAATATATGATTGTATATATAATATATGTATTATGTTATTCTTTAATATCCAGTCAAAGGCAAAGCTGGAAGCTAGAAGAACATTGTTTTTCCGATACTCGTAGCATACCGAACCTTTGCTATTAAAAATTCACAATTTGACTAATAGCAATAATTTTATCCATTTATATTTAAATAATATCAACGATAATTAATAACAATTAACGTAAGTAAATAATTTTAACTGACAAAATAACAAAATATAATCACAACAATATATTCTCAACATCAAGGGTACCAACCCGCGGCCCGCGTAGCAATATTGGTAAAAATTAAATTAATAATTATATATCAAATTTATTTTAAATTAAATTTAAAAATATATTTCTGATTTTTTTTGTGTAACTTCTATTTATTATAGAAACAAAATAAAATCTAGTTTATACAAAAAAGTATCGAAAAATATATTTCATAATTTTACAAAAACTAGGAACGGACACCCGCGTCGTAGCGGCACTCATGTCGTCGTTCGTAAGTGGACACCGGCGTCCTTACGACATTTAAACGGTTAAATACTCTGATAAATACTAAAACATTCATCTTAAATATATGTATAATAATATAATCTAGCTTAAGGGGGATTCATAAAATGTTATAGTTAGATAAAAATTCTTTAGTGGCATACCCTATTAATATTATATATTGTAATAATAATATATATTGTTAGGTAGTATGTAGTACACAAACGATTTTCACGCTTTCACTTCGTTCCACCCCTGTAGGTATACCACCCGACCGCCCTGTTCTTCCATTATTCGGCGAATTAATAGAAAAGTCATAGCACAATACCGCTCCGCCAGCGAAAAGGCCTCACTCCGGCGGCTCTCAATGTTTCCCCATTTTTGGGGAGAAACTTCTAAATATTCTAATTGAGATTAATACTCGATTGTTACCTGCGTTAAAGCAGATAAGATATATTAAAATATTTTAAAACATTCTTCGGTTGGTATATATCAGGGATGAATTTAGGGGGCATGTGGGGGCAGTTGCTCCACATCCTTGAATTTGCCCAGAAAAATGCATATCATTCAATGAAATACTGTGAACCCTTATAAAATCAAAATACTAAAAAAACCACCACTGACTGTCCAATTTTTGTCCCTCCCTCCTGTAAATGACGTCCCTGATTATTAACCAGAAATACTCGGTTTATCCCCCAAAGAAAATTTTAAAAAACAGTCTTAAATCTATGCGGAAAATATTTTTTTAATTATTTCATTTCAGTGTAATTATATCCGAATAAACTTTCATTGGTAGGTATATATTTTGACCAGTGAAATTATAATAGTTTATATATTGCTTTTTAGGAAAAAATTAAAAATATTTAATTAAATTATAAATGATGCTCTGATGTATTTGTGTATGTACACAAAAATCTAAAAAACAAAATGTTTTTTTAAATATTTAATTTCAGTAAAATTATTTAGGAATACATTTTTACCCTTAGATATATATTTTTACCAGTAAATATAAATTTATCTAGCAGGTGTAAATTATATGATTTAATTTTTTCATTCGTAATAATATATACATTTACATATTAATCATTATTTATTTACGTGCGATGAAAAATTATACAGTGAATATGTATTTTTCAGTAAAGTTATATTTTCACTAGTGAAATCTAAACACGTTTTTACCAATAGATATATATATTACTATTAGCGAAAATATAATTTAACTAATAGGCACTAGTGAAATTATATACTGCCTAAAAATATTTATAAAACAGTTGCGAAACGTCCACTTGCTGTTCAAACCCAAACCTTTTAATCTTTTATGACTTTTAAATGTACTGATAAACTGATGTATCTAGTATTTTAAGTTATAGACAGGTTTATGCACAATTTTGCACATTTTTGCCTAAAAAATGTGATGATTTTATATTAATTTAATTTAATTTCTACTTCAAGTTCTATTGTTTTAATTTTATTTTAATAAAAGTTGAAAACGTGAAATATAAATATGTATGACATTTCAGATTTTTTAAATTATAGAATGTCTTACTCTGGCATAAAATTTACCAGATAATTAATTCCAGAGCTAGCATCTCTCGATTATCTCTTAAATAAATTTTAGCAAAGTTGCAATCCAACTGCCATTTAATATGAAACTAAAATGGTTTAATTTAAAAAATAAAATAAAATGCTTTTTACCCCAATACCGGTATTACTAGTTGCTCCTTTGTCGAATTAATTTTGATACACTTGAAAGTGAAGCCGATTAATATGCTTTGATGTTTTTTTTGGTATCACGAATTGTTTGAACAGTAACTTCACAAATCCTAATGCCTTACAAATATGGATAATTATACAGTGACTAATATTTTATTTCTCAGTTTCTTGGCATAAAGCCATTTACCTGTTTATCGATTTCTTCCCTCCTACTCTCACTTTCTTTCCCCTTTATTTTATTAGGGAAAGAAAAAGAAAAATAAGAGAAAAAAAAACATTTTTTTTCCCTTTATATTGTTTATTTAATAATCATTTGTTATTGTTGCCGTTAGCATTTTTTATAAGTTGTTTATAAACGGATTTGAGTGACATTTTATTCTTTCGCAATGTTTGCTTTTTAGTTTATCGAAGTATTCAGTTAGAGTGTTTATGGATAATTTTCTCACCTAGTTTAGTTACAGATTTTCGGCATAGAGATGCCGAAAATCTGTTTTAAAAAGAAATTTAATTTCATTACTCCTAAAATTCAAAGAATGTTTCGGCGTCATTTTGATCACAAACACTGGATTTAATTTTAAAGAAATAATTATGAAATATAAATTTAAATATTTATATATAGATTTTTATTATGGCCAAAACTTGGCGGGACTCTCGTGACGGTTTTTTTCTCGAGTGGCAACACTGGTGGAAGTGTCGATGACCGGCGGTGGGTTCGGCCAGCTGATCCGCGCATCATGTGTATAAACAACTTCATATCGTCGATAAAATACTAAAATGCGGCTCAATCTGTGTCTAATTACCACCCATCACCATCTTGTCACAAAAGAATGAACATACATATGAAGTACATTTTCAAGAAAAAAATGCTACTACATATCAACAATATTCCAAGGCTTATGCAGTCCAGGTTGGTGCGATATTTTCCCTTTCGCTCGCTCGCATGTTTAGTGACGAGAAAGATATTTTTCAGATATACATTTTGTTGGCCGTATATAGAAAAGTTTTGAACCGCAAACGCGACGTTATAAAGAGCAGTATGTGTATTTTTTCTTCTCGCACATCGATTGGTTGAAAATGTAATACAATAAAATTTCCACTAAAAGCTGACAGATTTATTCTTCTAAAAACAGTTGCTTGTCACAAAATGTATGGGTTTCCTAGGAATTTATTCGCTGGGCGTCTCAACCCAACAGTTTATTATTGCTGAGTATCCAAGTGTTTATTTTTATGAGTTCGGTGTTTTCAAAAGTGATTATGAATAATATATTCTGGTCGAACCGTTTCTTTTTGACAAATATTTTATATTCACTATTTTAAATTATATATATATATATTCATAGATATAAAAATGTTATTTACTAAACTTTATTTTTTTATTTTCCAAACAGGTTTTTTCGGAAGCAAGCGTGATGTTTTCGATCGGAGGAAAAATTTTCCCTGGAGAGCCGATTACTTACAGCTATATAGAAGACAGAATATTCGAAACATCCAGGAACATTTCTATAAAATTGCATCATCGCATCGGACGTTATGTTAGATTGCAGTTAACATTCGCCGCTAAGTGGATAATGATAAGCGAAATCATCTTTGATTCAGGTTCGTATTATATATTGTACATAATAATTTGATACGTAATATTATATGATTTATTTTCGACGTTTCAGATGTGGCTCATGGAAACTTTTCGGAAGAATCTAATGACACATTATATGCATCTAATAACCAAGGAAACCAGAGAGATGGGACTGATCATAGTGTACGCTCAGGAGGTGCTCCTATCTCCACAGCTAAACATCAAGATGCCACTTACATGGCCTTGACCATCGGATTGCTCATGGCCGTAATAATCTTGCTAGCCATAACAATTTTATTTATTGTAAACAGGCACCGACAAAGGAAATGTTTCGCTAGCCCATTGGCATCGAAAGCGGCGATTCCAGGAGCCACCTCCCAACACATTCCATTAGGTTCCACTTGTGGAATGTCCGAGAAGAACAACACGGTCATCTCGTACCACATCAACGATCTGGACAACTATAATCAAGATGCCAGATGTGGAAATTCTAGCAACATGTCCACTCTACCCGTGCCTTTGATTAAGAAGAATAAAAACGAATATATGATGGAGGCCGATGAGAAAATGGACGACTATCAAGAGCCTTACCAAGCGCTAAGATATGCGCCGTACTACAGCTACAGCTCTGTGGTAATGGAGATGCAAGATTTGGGATCTAAGGATCAAGACTTGTGCCCATCAGGTTTGTTTGATTTTCAAAAATTAAAATGAAAACATATGTACGCTCCATAACATGTATAATGCTACTGCGTTTTTAATTTTAAATGCGTTTTTTATTAAAATATATTATAAAATATAAAAAATGTATATACATATAGCTGTGAGATGTATCATTTAAAAATGTTGCAAGAATATACTGTTTTAATTACAGATGCTTCTACATATGAATATGCAGTACCTGAAGTTGGTGCGCAACCTTTGCTACCACCAAATTTATCGAATGTGACTCCAGTTTATGGTCCTGATAGTCTGGCTTCTTCGCGGTCTTCCAGAAATGGCAAAAAGGTATTATATGTATATGTTGTATCAACTTTATTCACAAAGTTACGTATCATAACAACATTTTATAATGATAATCAATTTTTGTAGTCACCGAGTCAAGGAGAAATGTTGGAAGCGTTGAAAAAAAGATTAGAGCAGACTACAGTGCCTGAATTTCCAAGACATAGACTTCGAATGCTATCTAAACTTTCAGAGGGAGCTTTTGGAACCGTAATACTGTTATTTTTAATATTATCTATTTATTAAAGGATCATATTTATATATTTTAAATGTTGCAGGTTTATATTGCTGAAGCGGAAGGGATACAAGAGTATGGGTCGAACATTTGCTCGGACAAACGTTTGGTTACTGTTAAGTTTTTGCTACAAGATGCTTCTGAGAAAGAAAAGTAGATATTTGTTCCATCGTAGCGTTGCAATTATATGATTAAGACTACGTTAATATAAATTTATTTCTGCAGAGAGGACTTCAAGCGTGATATAAAAATCTTAGCTGCTTTAGAAGACAATCATATTGCTCGGGTAATAGGAGCATGCCGAAGAGATGAACCTCACGCTGTCATCTTAGAATACTTAGAACATGGCGATCTAAAGCAGTTTCTGCTATCTAGACAACCGTTGCCTCTGTCTTGTCTGTTACACTTAGCTTCTCAGATTTCCGGCGGCATGAAGTATTTGGAATCGTTGAATTTTGTTCATCGCGACTTAGCTGCAAGGTATGTATTTTTAAGTATTGCATTTATACTTTATCATACTTACAGTATAAATTTGAGATAAGTATTATAAAAGCTTTCTTAAACTTTACTTTTAACTTACATTGTAAAAGAATATGTATACTACAAAGGTCTTTTTTGATATGTTAGTAAATGCTTTGCATAATGTACAGTAGTAGCATGCAAAAAAAGCATCACTGAATTCTTTAAATATTTAATGAAGTATCACACATAAAAATAAAAATTTATAATCAACAAAAAAATGATAAAATTTAGGCATGTGGTGATTTTATCTTTCCGCAAATAAAATCATACTTATTAAAGTATATACAGGCGGCCCTCGACTTTCGCACAGAACGGTCTACGATATGTTAAGTTTTGCAAAATAAAAATATAATTAAAGAATACGTTCAAAATTGTGGAAAATAAAGATATATTTCCACAATCTTTAATATGTTTCCAAAAAAACATGGATGAACTGGAAAATCTTTGTCATCGTAGATCGATGACCAACATCAAAAAGATGTCCCTCTGAGTATTTCAATTATTCAAGCAAAAGCTCTTAGTTTGCACAAAGATTGGAAGGATAGATTAAAAAAATATCTTAACATGGTTTTTCAAGCAAGTAACGGTTAGTTTTACAATTTTAAAATGAGGTATTCTTTTCATAATATTAAATTTACTGGAGAATCGGCTGAGGTGGATAAAGATGCTGCAAAAGAATTTATTTCCGAATTATCCAAAATTATTGAAGATGTAGAATATTCCTCTAGCCAAATATTTAATGTAGATGAGACAGGTTTATTTTGGAAAACTCTTTAACAATGAAAAATATGAATGAAGCCTTCATGCACCTTGACAAATTTTTAAATATTATGGAAGATGTGATCCCAGTGGAACGCATATCTCAAGTGCGTGGGGCGATCAATAAAAACATAGCATGTTATAAAATACTATATGAAGAAATGAAAAAGAATAGTGGAAAACAGTTGATAACTTTTCAAATGAAACTCCCGCAAACCCCACTTAAACGTGTCTCTTAAACATCTTATATTTACTTGATAAATAAATATTTTAAAATACACCCAATTTCAATTTTTTTTACTTCCCTCGACTTTCGTACATTAAACATTCGCACACATTTTCAGGAACCAATTATGTGCGAAAGTCGAGGGCTGCCTGTACAATAATATTGCATTTTTTACTCAAACTTAATTGTGGACAATGGCATCAAATTTTTAATAAATACTTTCACTATGAAAACTTAAAATTACCAATCAAAAGTATAATATATTTTTAATGTTTTTTTCAGAAACTGCCTTATAGGAAGCGCATATCAAATTAAAATATCAGACTTCGGTGCCGACAATGATTTGTACGTATCAGACTATTTCAAAGTCGACGGCGGCATGCCATTACCGATACGCTGGATGGCTTGGGAATCGGTGTTTCAAGGAAAGTACACCACGAAAAGTGACGTGTGGGCTTTTGCCGTGACGTTAAATGAATTATTGACTTCCTGTCATAAATCTCCTTATGAAAACTTCAACGATGAACAAGTATTGGAGAATCTCTCCCACCTGAGAAGAAACTCTGACCGATTCAGACCATTGTCGAGGGCACCTTTGTGCCCTAGGGATATCTACGAACTGATGCGAGAGTGCTGGAGAAGGGAGGATCGTGAAAGACCTCCTTTTACAGAAATACACATGTTCTTGCAGAGAAAGACTTTGGGCTTTACACCAGCGTGACATCCAGACAACAACAGACTGGAACACCACTATGTTTGGGACAATACGATTGCTCATAGTTCAGTGTTTGTTTAAGGCGGATCCTTTATTGTGTATTTTGATGACACTATTACGTTGTAAGTGTTTTTTGAAAACTAACGTAACAAACTGTTTCTTATATGTAAATATGTGAACTGTGTTCATAAAGCTTAAGTAGTCGTACTAGCTTGACAATTAATTATTATTAAAAGTGAAGCGATTGTGGTTGACAATCAAAAGTATATTGTTAAAACTGTTTTTGATTAGTTGAGTTTAAAAACCAGCTGTAATCATCTCATATACCTACTCGAATGCTTGATTAAGACTTTATATTGTCTGATATATAAATATAAGACAATCGTATGTATCGAATTAGTAACTATTTAAACGTATATAACGGATCTTTATTGGAAAATCTATGGTGTCCGGCTGTGAAAGGGTGTCGATTAAAAAAAACGTATTTTTATTTATTTGTACATCGTTTATTGACATGACTAGTGTCCTAATTGTATTGTTAACCGGTTTTAAGCCATACATTTTCATTAAAATCAACCCTATCCATCTCATCTTATATAAAATGTAATAATTAATTAAGTTAGCATAGTACAACATCAAAAGCATTATTTATATTTTTCCGCTGTATTAATTGCTTTAGTTTATCATAAGTTTTGTTATATTATTGGTATCTAATAACTGTTTGTATGTGAGTAATGAAATTAGATATATACATAGCTGGTTTTGAAACTACTAACTGATACAAATGTATTTTAATAAAAATATGCTATAGCTGGTTTAAAACTCAACATCTGATGTGAATTAATCAGACTTTTAATGTTTAAAGACATTAAAAATAACTCAAAAGGCCTAATTTTATGCGCATTACAATAAATAGCTAGTTTTATGCCATTTTTTAAATCCTCAACGATCTAATTTACCTTTTTAAATCGACAATTATGTATTAGAATTTAATTAACTAATCATCATTATACAGAAGGTAGATATTAATATAACAATAATATTACATAAACGCAGTGTGATCAAAGACTATAAAAAAAACTGAAAAACGAAATCTCTTCAATAAACGGTGATATAATTTTAAAAGTATTTTTATACAATGTCATAAAAATAATGCATACATACCAAAACGAATATGTTGAATTTGTATAAATAATAAAAACGTAACTATAACGAAACGCAATAATTATTTTATAGTGCTTAAATTGAATGTTTATATAATTGAAATAATTTGTACAATGCTGTAATAATTATTCATACGTGGCTTAGGACTATACAATTATATGTATTAAAATTTATCGATGTAAAATATTTATTTATAAAACTTATAGACAATATTTAGATTGATAAAAAAACGATACGATTGTTAATATAGTTATTAGAATGCACAAGTATTTATTCTGTGTTCTATATATTATACATATGTATATTTCTGATAACTAAGCTTTTATTGTAATTATGGACGAAAAGAAAATAACAGTAAGTTTAGGAAAAATGGGAACAAGAATCTGCTAAAATGAATTCTTTATTGATGGAAGCTTTTATATATTCGTGAGTCATTGTTTGCTTCCTAAATTACATAATAAATCCAACATTCACATACATTATTATAAAGTTTTGCTTATTTTTAAAAGAAGTTTGTGTATATGTAACAAAAAATGCATTTATTAGATTAATAGCAATTAGGGACCATCAATAATGAAACATAAAAATATGTAACCAAATTTTGTTCCTGAATCATGTACAATAATTACAAGAATCACTATCGAATTTTAATTAAAATTGTCTTTGCTACTATTCGAACGATTTCTGGAAACTTTATTCTGAAAATTATGCATTTAACAGGGTAATATTCTACAAAAATATTCCTGTCAAGGTTTATATCATATATATTTTTTTTAATTTCAATTAACCAAATCAACAAGATATAAAATATATAACATGACAAATAAATTGACTTATGTTAGAAAAGTTTTAATGTGAAAGAAATATATTCTAAATAAATTAATACAAGTAGACATTTTTTAGAGTACACGCTTTGTAATTTTATATATAAAAATAAATACTCTTATAGACGGGTGAAGCATTGTTTCGAAATATCGGTAGAACTCCGTAAATAATGTTATCTAGAATTAACAAAAATTAAAAGTTTTGCTATTGAATATTAATAAAATACTAATATTTTTCAACGTGTTTATTTCACTTGTACACATTTGATAGCTAAAATTCTACAATCTATAAGACCATAATATTATAAACAAAATCATGAGCTGTTTTGGTCCGTTTGACCACAATTTATAGATAATCAAAAAAATGCCTTCTATTGTTGTAAATTTTGCGTTTTCCTCTTATGTAAATTGTGTACTATACATCTCAGCGTGTATCGTAAACATAAGAAAAAGTACTACATGTATTTTATAATATATACTCTAGACATACGTAGAGCTCTAAAATTTCTCTGTCTTACCTGACCAAAAATACTAAACAACTTTATGTAATTTTTTAAAAATTGTTATAATTGATTTTTTAAATAATTATTATGTAAATATACATACAATGATTAGGTAGCTAGTTTAGGTAGCTTTACAGTTTGTGTTGTATTTAATAATCTGATATCTGATACACATAGGTACTAGTCATAGATTTAACTCGAATACCTTTTCTTTACGTTCACCTAAATGCAAAAGTTATAAGATTAAGATTTGTTTCATGATTTGTTAATATGCTCTACGAAAGAAGTTTTTTGATAGAATATTGATCTCTTGCACAAAAACGCCATTTGTATATTCATTAATAATGGTCGATTATGGAACTTGTGTAATTGCATTATGTACTACTTTATTTTTAAGATTATTTAGAAAATTTCTACATATTTATCGCAATGTATGCACATTTTTTGTATAAAACAATAAGAACATTTTATATCTATAATTTTATTATGTATATTTAATCAATAAAAACATTTTTTATAAGCTTTGTTTTTATTTAATATATACCATTAGATGATTTATAATATTATCTGTATTTGTGTTGTTTCAAAAACGTGTAAAAAATTAAGGTGATTAATTTATATGACAAAATGTAAGATTGTCTTCCTTAAATAAAAATGTCTGAGGTGCCATTTTTATATTTTACTTCCTTCAGAAATGTATCATCCTCAAACAAAAATTTCCTAGAGGGCGTTATTATTTTTAGTTTCCTCCTCTGATATTTTCAAAATCTGGTCATCTTGGAAAAAAGCCCCATAATTGGACCACTCCAACATTACAAGTTGACTGGCGGGTCACTGACACGCGGCGACTAGCATTCCAGTCCACTGGCGCCTTACCGTTTACAGTGTCAGCAACTGAAAGAATTATTGTTGCGAAAAAAAAGTGCCACTCACCTTGCGCCGGTACGGTAGTGCGGTGGAAGGGAGATGGGTTCCCGCCCGCTTCCTTAGGTCGTGTGTAAGCCCTTACCTATTGGCTCACTAGCGACCCTAGCATTTGAACGCTTGCTTCCCATCGGCTAGCCGATGATCTGCTTCCAGTCTCAACTCAATAAGCGACTTCGGATGGTCTCCCGGGATCACTATTCTTTGTTGGAGACAGAGGAAGTATGGTACTGGTTATGGGGAAAGGCAGTGGGGTGGTCGTGCTCCGCTGTCTGCTTCTCTATGTAGAGATGTGTATATGGGTCGACGCGGTGTCGCGCTCGTGTGTTTGGTATGTTCGTTGCTGAAGGCAGACTGTGCGAAGTTTCGTGAAACGGGGAAGGCTCGCTCTTTTCAGTCCCTGTCGTGGTATTGTGTGGCGAGGTGCGTCCATCGTGTTCTGATGAGTCGATGTGATTAGTCAGCTAGTGTAGTGGAAAAGAGAGCTGGCACGCCAGTATGACAAAAATATTTGTTCTGCTGGCGTGCCAGTGGCTCATTGGATTCTCCAGTGACGCGTTAAAGCCTATTACGCACTGTCGACAGTACTTTATATGGTTTTAAATGGGTGCAGACGCCGAGTCGCCCGAGCCTCTGGCGCGCTCTTATGCAGCGGCGATGCACAGGCAACTTGCTTGTTGCCGCAATCTATAAAAGCGTGGGTTTAGATGAGTGCATTCACACGAAAAGCAACTTATAAATCATTCACACAAAATGGCTTCGAAACAGAAAAGCTCATCGTAGAAATTGAATCCCGAATTGTTTACAATAATTTTATATTATATGAATATTGATAACGAAAAAAATTGATTGTGAAATTATACTATATTATTTCTTGCTTCTTGATTTAAATTAATTTTATTAACATAATACAGATACATTTATAATTGCATTTGGGAAACAAAAAGCAGTAAGAAGACGGGGGAGGTGTTCCTTAATTTCAACCGGCAAATTAAAATTAGTACTTAAAAATGAATTACAGCGGCGGCTAAAAATACTGATTTTTACAAATCAATTATGGATGATATCGCTTTTTGTCTGTATAATTTTAATACATGAATTTGCTTATCGTAAAAATATGTAATACGTCCTAACTATCCTAATACATTATTGACAGCAAAAACGTGTTTCTACCAGGGCTGTGGAGTCGGAGTTGGAGTCGTGGAGTCGTGGTGTTTTGGCCGGAGTTGGAGTCGGAGTCGGAGTCGTGAAAAATGAGCAACTCCGAACATTTTTTTAAATTATGAAATTTATGAATTTTTAATTGCGTAATAATGAATGTGTATAGCGTATGAATATTAAACGTGTAGAAAAACACCAAAAATACCTGAAAAAATTAAACTTTTTTGAGTCGGAGTCGAAGTCAGAGTCGGAGTCGGAGTGGAGTCGTGTTGTTGGTAAATATCGGATTCGGAGTCGGAGTCGGAGTCGTGTTTTTTTTTAACGACTCCACAGCCCTGGTTTCTACTATGAGTCAAAGGATTAAAAGAAAAGATGAAGTGCCGATCATTTTGAACTCTCGCGGATTGTAAACTTGAAACCATCATAAACCTCATCATTATACATGCAAAATTTGCTCTATTCATATTTGCAGATGCCGAAACGAAATAGGTCATAAATCTTAGATTGTGAAATAATACTTACGGACTGTTATGTATGTCTCTTTTCGATGCACCGTTCTCACTACTTTTAGAGAGAACGGTGAATTGCCGGAGAATTTAGCTTCTAAAAATTTATGTGAGATATATAAATTTATATTTCATATGGGGAAATTAAATATTATATTGAAATTAAAATATTTTTTTCTCTTTAAAATTAATATTGCAATTTCTTCTCGAATGTACTACCCGACCTCGAGTCGCTCGGCTTAGCCGCCTAGCCTAGTTGCCTACGTTTTTGAGCCGGCGACTAGCCGACAGTGCGTATAGACCCTTAGTGCTCATCTCTAAGCAGTACAGAGATGCCCTGCACCGATGGTATTCAGGAACTGGGTGCAGGTGCGCCATCTACGTGTCGTCGTTGAGGTTGAGGGAGAGCTGTGTCGGAGTGGTCGACTGTGAGGGTTTCGTGTGGGTCGAGGCCGGAGGGATACGGTTTTACAGTTGTTATTACTCTCCGAACTTATCCATAGACGCCTTCATTGAATATATATCCTGACTTGCCGAATACATCAAGACTTCGAGGTTGCCAGTTTTATCGCCGGGGGACTTCAACTTCAAGGAACCGGAGTGGGGTTCTCCTACTATTCAACTAAACAACTGTGTCAACAAAAGTATTGGACGTTAGTAAAATGAGAGGCGCAAATCAAAATAATATTTTTATAACGCTTTTAACAATTTTAGCCAATTTAAGAACCATCTGGAAGGCTCAATTTGTTTTTATTTAAGAAAAATCACCTGCACAGTGCCTTTTTTTTGTTAAAGTGATGTACAACGGTTTTTGTGCAATTATTTTTAATATCTATAAATAAACAACTGTGTCGACGAAAGTATTGATCGTTAGTAAAATGAGAGGCGCAAATCAAAATAATATTTTAATAATGCTCTTAACATTTTTAGCCAATTTAAGAACCATCTGGAAGGCTCAATTCGTTTTTCTTTAAAAAAAATCATCTGCACAGTGCTTTTTTTTTGTTAAAGTGATGTACAACGGTTTTCGTGCAATTATTTTTAATATCTATAAATAAACAACTGTGTCGACAAAAGTATTGATCGTTAGTAAAATGAGAGGCGCAAATCAAAATAATATTTTTATAATGCTTTTAACAATTTTAGCCAATTTAAGAACCATCTGGAAGGCTCAATTTGTTTTTCTTTAAAAAAAATCATCTGCACAGTGCTTGTTTTTGTTAAAGTGATGTACAACGGTTTTTGTGCAATTATTTTTAATATCTATAAATAAACAACTGGTTCGACAAAAGTATTGATCGTTAGTAAAATGAGAGGCGCAAATCAAAATAATATTTTTATAATGCTCTTAACAATTTTAGCCAATTTAAGAACCATCTGGAAGGCTCAATTTGTTTTTCTTTAAAAGTTGGAGTTGTACTCTCAGAGACGGCGTCTTAGCTGCGCCTGCACGTGGCCAATCAAGAGAGCGCTTACCCGTTCTAACGGGGATTGGCTCCATATTGGACATGACCTTTGTCAGCGAGTCGATAGGTAGCCGCATAACACGATTGAATGTGCTAGAGAGCACCTACTCGGCTAGCGACCACAACTATATAGAGTTCGAGCTAGCAAACTGAGCCCTGAGGTAAAAACCACCGCTTACAAATCGCGGTTGGGCGGTACGCAAGCTCAACACAGAACGTCTAGACGAGGCGATTGCTGCCAAGAGGAATAAAGTTATTGAATTAGCACGAAGTGGAGCAACAACAGAAGTCACCGTGAAGGCACTTAACGACCTTTTGAGCCACGTTTGCGACGCGTCCGTTCCCCAAAGAAAGGGACCACTGCGAAGGCCCACCTACTGGTGAACCGAAGAAATAGCGGAACTTCGTTGGAAGTGTCTCTCTGCGCGCAGAAGAGCGCAAAAAAAGATGGAGACGAGATACTGAGGGAGGAGTTCAAAAGAGCCCGGAAGGCCCTTAGTATCGAAATTAGCACGAGTAAGTCCCGATGCTGAGGTTAGTTATGCAACACTCCGACGACAGATCCTTGGGGCAGCCCTACATGCTGGGCGACCGTACCTCGAAGAATCGAGCAACATATGGCTATATGTGGCATACCGCCGTTGGACCTCCTCACCCAGGAGAGACAGAGGATCTACAACTGACAGGACAGATATGTCGCCAGAAGGACGACAGTGGCAGCATGGCGGCACAAATGGGATGAGTCCAACAAGGGAAGGTGGAAGCACAGACTCGTCGGTGACCTTACCGCCTGGATGGGAAGGAAACACGGCGAGCTGTCGTACCATCTGACACAAGCGATGACTGGACACGGCTGCTTTGGTCATTACATTAAAAGAATCAGCAAGACAGCGAGCGTTAAGTGTCTCCGTTGCGACACCTCTGAAGACGAAGACGCAGAGCATACCATCTGTTGCGTGTAGGGATACGCGTGCTGGTTAGGTCTTAGGTCAATCCAAAAACACGTGTGCTGGTGTAACAGTTTTATTGAGCTCGGCGTGGTCCGACCGCTTTGTAACGACGATCGGAGCCGACTAACGTCAAAATTGGGTGCTTTCCCGAACGCCGTATGACGGCGTTCGCGAACGTGTGCAAACGGCGAAACGGGCGTCAACATACCCCCCACCATGAAACATTAGTTTCATAATGACGGGCACATCAGCGGGCCTTACAAGTGTTTGTCCTCACATTACAAACTCTGTGAGGACGCGATGTTTGAAATAATACTAACACAGAATTACAATAAACATGACAATAAATAAAATTACAATAAACATGAAGAAAGAAAAGGAATGTTAGTAGTACTGTATAAGGTTGTAAAGATTAATGTTAGTAACACATACACATATACATTGGGATTGTTTGTACTATATTATTACTAAATACTAACTACAAGCTTTCATTCATTTTTTGACAATTATTTAAATGTAAATTAAAACGGACACGAATTATTATAGTTAAAGGTTTGATTGTTAGCTAAATTTTAATTATTTTGGTTTGCTACTTGGTTAAATTATAAACTTGGTTTGCCACATGGCTAAATTATAAATTTGGTTTGCTACATGGCTAAATTATAAATTTAATACATATAGGAAACATGATACACATTTAAATTATTAATAAACAAAACACAAAATATAAAATTGCTTGCACTGCACTAGCCTTTATTTGGCACAGCACACACTTTAGTTATTGGCCTTTTTATAGTGCCATTCTTTGTTTTAATCGTCACTACTCGAATTAGTCCATCAGCCCCTGGGTGAATCGCTTCAATGCGGCCGATCACCCATTGCAATGGTGGTAGGTTGTCCTCCTTGACAACTACCATTTCGCCGATGGCAGGTTTGCAATCCACCGCTCGTACCCAGGTTCTTCTCCCTTGAAGCTCTGCCAAGTACTCGTTAGACCATCTTGTCCAAAACTCCTGCACTAGGTCCTGCATCCGATGGTATAAATTTGTCCCCCTAGAGCTGGAAGTATCCTGTTGAGGAAGAGCTGTTAAGGGGGTGCCGATCAGGAAGTGGCCCGGGGTTAAAGGATTCAGGTCTTGTGGATCACTTGACATTGGAGTCAATGGGCGAGAGTTAAGGCATGCCTCTACTTGGGTAATTAGTGTATAAAGGTTTTCGAATGTGTACATTGATGAGCCGAGTGTGCGACGCAGGTGGTGTTTTACACTCTTTACGGCGGCTTCCCATAGTCCACCCATGTGAGGAGCTCGTGGAGGAATGAACTGCCACTGTACTCCTAGAGAGGCTAGGTGGTCTGTTATTGCAGAACAGTTGGTTTTCTTTTGGATGAAAGATGTCATTTCACGCAACTGTCTATCGGCACCAACAAAGGTGGTCCCATTGTCTGAGAGAATGTTGTGTGGTTTTCCTCGTCGAGAAACGAATCTCTTAAGTGCGTTTATAAAGTCGGCAGTAGTCAGACTACTGACTAGTTCTAAATGTACAGCTTTAGTAGAAAGACACACCATTACACAAATATATGCCTTGGTTACCTTAGCATTGCGATGCATTCCGGTTTTGATATTAACCGGGCCTGCATAGTCTATGCCGGTGTTAGTAAATGGTCTTGAAGGAGTAACCCTAGAAGACGGTAAGTTTCCCATTATCTGTATTAATGGTCGGGGACAACAGCGAAAACACACTAGACACCTGGATAGAATGCTGCAAACTACACGTCGTCCGGCCAGTGGCCAAAATTGTTGACGCATCACTGTTAGGAGTGCTTGAGCTCCCAGATGTAAATGTGTTTCATGCAAATGTCTCACAATCAATGTAGTGAGGTGATGCTTAGGAGGCAAAATCATTGGATGGATTTGGGCTGAAGGTAATTTAGACCTTTGAAGTCGGCCTCCCACCCTTAGCACACCTGCATCAAAAAATGGATTTAAGCTTAGCAGACGGCTTTTTGCATGAAGAGGTTTATTTAAACGCAGAGCTCTTATTTCTGTAGGAAATGTCTGCAGTTGAGCTAAGCCAACTAGTGTTCTCGTAGCTCCGTTCAACTCAGAAACTAACAGTGGTCCGACAGTACGGTTCACTGAGTGTTTACAGTTATATATAAATCGTTTAACGTAGGCGATCGTACGCTGCAATCGCAAAAACTTTGAAAAGCGATTCATTATGTCCCAGTCAGCCCCAACCAATGATGCAAAAACAAATGTATGTTTTACATCGGGGATCTCTTTTGGGAGCACAATTGTTGATACCGGCCATTCACATTTTGATTTCGAAAGCCATTCAGGTCCGTGCCACCATAACCGACAGGAGTGTAATTGAGATGGAGGCACACCACGTGAGATCAGGTCAGCAGGATTGTCCTTTGAAAGGACATGTTTCCAAGAGTAAGCAGCAGACTGAATTTCTGCCACCCGGTTAGCTACAAAGGTTGTCCACCGTGACGGCTGTCCGTTGAGCCAGTGTAGAACCACTGCTGAATCGGACCAACATGTAACTGTGGCTAATTTAAAATTTGTGAGTGACTTGACTGAATCTACCAATTTGGTTAGTAATACTGCTCCACAGAGCTCAAGCCGAGGAATGGAAATTTTAGCCAACGGTGCGACTCGTGACTTTGAACACAATAAATGAGAATCGGCATTACCGACCTCGTCCTTAGACAGAACATACAGACAAGCTCCATATGCAAGTTCAGAGGCGTCGCAAAATGCGTGGAGTTCGAAACTGTGCTGATTTGTCACTACGTGTCTTTGTATTTGAAGACTGTTCAAGGTAGTCAGCTCCTTCGCCTGTGATTTCCAAGCTCGCTGGATGTCAGAGGGTAATTCTGCATCCCAAGCAAGTTGTCTCTGCCATATTTGCTGCATCTGAAGTTTATTTATGACCGTAGCGGGCGCTACTAATCCTAATGGATCATAGACTCTCGAAATTGTTGACAGAAATTGCCTTTTCGTGTATGCTACTGTGGGTTGACCTAGATTTACCTTAAAAGTTAGTATGTCTAGTTGACTATTCCAAACTAAGCCTAGCGTTTTTGACGTATCTTTCACGTCGAAGTGTTGGCTAGTGGAACTAGTTGAATTGTTTCTGAGATCCTTGTGGTTGGATCTCCACTTTTGCAATGGAAAATGTGCTGCTGTTAGAGCAGTAGAGACACCGAGCATTATTCGCTTAGCTTCTGCTAATGTATTAGCTCCGGTTATAAGGTCGTCGACATAAAAATGGGAACTGATAACGGTAGCGATTTCAGGATCGGCTGATTCGAGATCTAGTGCCACCTGGCGTAAACAGCGAGTCGCTAGAAAGGGAGCTGACGAAGTGCCATAAGTGACAGTATTGAGAACATAATGTCTTAACGGTTTAGTTGCATCAGTTCTCCAAACGATTCGTTGCAGGTCAGTGTAGGGCTGACGTACTTTAATTTGTCTGTACATTTTTTCAACATCAGCAGTTATTGCATACCGAAACCCGCGAAAACTCAACAAGATTTGCACTAGTGTGGGTTGGATGGTTGGTCCGATCATTAAAATATCGTTAAGTGAGATTCCCGAAGAGGACTTTGCCGAGCCGTCGAAAACAACTCTGCACTTTGTAGTAGAACTGGCCTCTTTTATCACCGCATGATGCGGCAAGTAATGATAAGTCTTAACGTTATCTTTGCTAGGTGGGAGACACTCGGACATATGTCCTAGCTGAATATATTCCTCAAGGAAATTGACATACGAAGTACACAGATCCTTGTCTTGTTTGAGTCGTCGTTCCATTGTGTGGAAACGGCGTTCAGCGGCTGCCACTGAGCTGCCTAGACATGCAGGAGATTCTTTTAACGGCAATGTCACCGTGAATTGACCTGACTGATCTCTTTCAAAGGTCTCCTGAAAGAGTCTTTCACACTCCCTTTCCTCGTTTGAGAGATGTGCCTTAGGTTGTACTTCCTCAACCTGCCAAAACTTTTGTATCTGACTGTGAATGGCGTTCAGGGAAAGATGACAATTAGTAATGGTCGGTTGGATATCTTTCGGGTACGAAACCGTACCGGTCAACACCCAACCGAAAATGGTGTTTTGAATAATTGCCGGGCTGTCTTTACATAATAGCTGCCGCTCTGCCAGCAGGGACTGCCAAACTATGTTTGCGCCTAGCAGTACGTCGATTTCTCGACTTTTGTACCACAAAGGGTCAGCGAGAGTAATGTTTGTGGGAATCGAAGCGACGTTCGGGGACTGATCGGCATGTGGTAGCTTATCAGCGATGCGATCAAATTAGAAATTGGTCAGCAAAGCAAAATTCCTGATTGCAAGACGACAAACGTGCCTTGACTTGGTAGTCGACTTGCAACTGTTGGGCTTGGAGGCCAGAAATCGTCGCACTCGTGCGCGTTTTTTTTAATTTTAGCCTGGATGCTAGCCTATTTGTCACGTAATTTGATTGTGAGCCCGTATCTAGCAACGCACGGCACGGCACTGCCTTTCCATGCCGGTCCGAAATGTAGACGATTGCCGTTGCCAAAATAACCTCTGCTGACTGATTAAATAGTGAGGTCATTCTAGCTTGCTCGCCGCTTTCTGTTGCAGGTTTAGAATTTGCCTGCGAATAATTATGGTTGTCGCCACGTTGATGCGGATCATGCAGCATAGTATGGTGCCTTGCATTGCAGATCCTACATCGCCCAGTATGGAAACATTTGGCTTTGTTGTGACCTGCCTGTAAGCAGTTGATGCAAACGTTAACTTTTCGCGCCAGTTCCAGTCGTCTTGGGATCGACAATTGTGAGAATTGTCTGCAGAAAGCTAGAGTATGCGGCATTTTGCAGTGCGGACATAAATTGCCGTGTGATCTGTCCTTGGTATTGAGGAAGTTAGTTTTCATAGGTGGCACTGGTCTTACTGCCCGAGAAGATGTGGAGGTGCTACCTCCTAGAGATTGACCTCTTAGGGTGAGGAATTCCATGAGCTGTTTGAGGGTGGGCAAGGCAACATGAGTCTGTTGACTCTCCCATGCTTGTTTGGACAAGTCGTCTAAACGCCGTACTACCAAACTCACCACGATGGCATCCCAAGTGTTTTGGCCTAGATTTTTTAGGGCTAAGATGTTCGCCTCAACAGTGTCTACCAACTCTAACAGCGATTGCTGGGAAGCTACCTGAATTGGTTTCAGGTCTAACAGAGCAACTATGTGCACATTGACAATCAGCCTCACACTGTCGAAACGAGCCAGTACTCTTTCCCACGCCGAATTGTAGTTTTCGGCGCTCAGTTGAAACGCTTCTATCACCCTGGCTGCGCTATCCTTAAGCGCATTTTTTAAGTGATGAAACTTGTGGATGTCACTTAGTTCGTTGTTGTTATGTACAAGCTGACAATAAGTGTCGCGGAAGGCCACCCACTTTGTAAGACTGCCATCAAAACTCGGAATGCTGATTGATGGCAGCGTTAATTTTTGGTTAATTTGCTCCTGTCGCACTTCAGGTTGACGTTTTATGTATACTTTTGCCAAATTAAGGACCTCAAAGTACCTATCTTCAAAGGCCTCGACTTCCTCATCATACCCTTCGGCATCCAGCAACCTAATTTGTTGCTGGACAGCGAGGAATCTGTCCAGCAGTGTACCAAAGCTGCTGAACTTATCTCTGACCCTCTGTTCATTGACAGGATCAGCAGCTAGTAGTTTGCTAAACCTCGTTAGCTCACTTTTGAGGCACGCCCTACTGTTGGTCAACAACTCCATGTTGTCGTTGACCGATGACTATCAATTAAAGTGTGTTTAATGGAGAGGAAGTTAGGTTAGGATGATCGACACTAACCTTTCTCTCCTGCTGGATGCGACTGCTTCCTGGGACTCGGCGTCCTGGTGGTGCTCCAGGTGATTTGACGGCAGCTTCCTGGGGCTAGACGTCCTGGCGCTGAGCTTCGGGGGACCAGATCCTGGACCCGCTAGCTCTTTCCACGAGCGACTCGACGCTCCACTGCGTCACTTCGGGGACCAACTCCTGGACCCGCTGACTCGTCGCTGTGCTGTCCTAACCTGACGGCTGGGTAGCGCTGCTCGGCTCCGCGTCTGTGAGTTCGTCCACGTGGTGGACGACCTCGAGGTTAAGACGATGTTTTCGGATTAGACCTTCGCGACGTGTAGGCGTCGTCTCACGTATCCGGCTAGAAGGACCAAAATGTTGCGTGTAGGGATACGCGTGCTGGTTAGGTCTTAGGTCAATCCAAAAACACGTGTGCTGGTGTAACAGTTTTATTGAGCTCGGCGTGGTCCGACCGCTTTGTAACGACGATCGGAGCCGACTAACGTCAAAATTGGGTGCTTTCCCGAACGCCGTATGACGGCGTTCGCGAACGTGTGCAAACGGCGAAACGGGCGTCAACACCATCATCAAATGCGCAGCGTGGACAACAGAAAGTACAGCGCTAGAAAGAGTCATAGAAAGGCCTGCATCAGCAGACACTATGGCTCAATCCATGCTAGAATGCTGAAAAAACTGAGAGGCATGGACAGACTATGCGTCCGAAGTGCTCAGATTTAAAGAAGACGCTGAAAATAGCCCTAACGGGACAGAATCTCTAAACTGGACGAACCAAAGTATAATATCTGAAATATAGTACCGGTCGTGCAGTAGAGGGCTGGGGAGAGGTTTTAGCTGGTAGGTGCTGTGCCTATGACTCGCCTATGGCTGTGGCTATCCGGCTCCTTAATACACTGGCATTACACATTTACCTGTATAATGTTAGCTACGAGGAGTTGGTATAAATTATAATTATCTAAAAGTAAGTTAAATATTTGAAAGTGAATTATATTATTTATTAACAATAAATAGTAAATTTAAAGTCAAATTTAGAATTTATTCTAATTTAAAACGTAAAATATAAAATAAATATATTTGTCACGGCTCTTGGCCAAACTGGCTGTTATGGCCAAAACCTCCCAGACAGCTTCGGCGTCCGTATTGATTTTGCGGTGGTCAGTCTGCAAGATGTCGGAGAAGGTGAAAGAAGCCCAGGACCATATTCGGCTCGCCGAACGAAGGTGACGATGGCGCTCTGCCATCATTTAAGTTGTTTTGCGCGACATTTATCTATTCGCCGCGGCCAAATCGCTCCCCTTACCCAAAAAAATATATAATAATAATAGCTACAATGGCAATTGCAGCTAACTATTATCATATATAACAATCCCTTCATCGCGATATATCCTAAAACTTGCGTTCGTTTATTTTTTTGTTCTTCATAAAATTCGCCAATACCCACACAAAAAACAGTGATGATGCGACATCATCATTAGCTTTAATCATCTTCGACAAACGTTCCCCCTGACAAATACTGTTGAGTTAGGTACTGTAATACAATTAAATTGCGTCGTAATTGGCGAGTACAAAGACCTACCTATCTAAGTACCTACTGCACAAAGGGTGAATCGGTTCCGTTGTATAAAAATATTCAAGTAGCATGTACATGAATTTATTGTATTCCTCAATTAAATCAAATGACTAAAGAAGGGGCTTGCCAAGTTATTCTAAAAATGTATGTACATTTCATTCACTTAAATATCCCAAGTTTCGTATTTTAATAATAGCATGCTATATTGCCTTTTATATAAGCATATGAAACAATAATGTCGTAAAATCAATAATGGTTATAAATATATTAACTATTTATAGAATCAGATCTAAACATTAGAATGTGTCTTTAATTACTTTATTTTAACCACACAGTAATATTAATTATGGAAAACGACATGTTTCATATTATCAATGATAAATTGACCCCTTGAGCGGTATCATCGTACACGTATGGTGGTCGATCTTATATGTTTATATATATAACTGGAGAAATAATAAATGAAAACATTTATATATTTTTATCTATAGTAAATAATACTAATAAATTAAGAGTAGGAAATAAATAAATATAACAAAAAAAATATATTAATTTTATAAAAAATATTGTGAGCCTCTGAATTGATATAAAAAAAGTTTCACAAAATAATAAATAAAAATATTTAAAATAAATGAACGAATGCATTACATTAAATAAATGCATAGATTGAGAATTGATACAAAAAAATCACAAAAGCTAAAATGTAAAATAAATTAACGAAATTCAATAATAGAAAAGTATTAAAATAAATTCAGAATAATTTTTATTATCAATTTATAAAATACTTTGTTCCATGAAACTAATTGTTGATGCATAACAATAATAAGAAATGAGCATTAAATAAAGGCGTAGATTGAGCAACATTTTATTTTTAGCGTGCATTAGAATATATAAACCACATTACTAGCGTTTCATTAGCGTAGCGAACGACCGAAATTAAGTAGCATGGGGTGTGGTCAATACTTCGATAGTTGAGCACTTCTGTTTTAAAATAATGTTTAATTTGAGTTTATTATAATAAAATTCAGTACAATTTAAATGAACATTATATAAAACAATTTATGTAAATCAAAAAAATATGGCGAGTTTTCTACCGTTACCCTCTGGATTTGCGTCTGCGTTGTGTAATGTTTTGTGCTTCAGTCGAGTTAATTGCTTAAAATAATATTCACAGGGAAATTACATAACAAAGGTCGAGAGCGTTTATTTTGAACACAATAATAATTGTAAGCTATAGAAAACACATTTTCAATAGCTTACAAGCTTTTCGCGAAGAAGCGGGAACAAGAATCCATATTACTGAAGTACTTCTGAGAATAATGGTACAATGAGAACAAAAATTGGTATGAGAGTACTCCTGAAACTCCCAAATACCAATAACAATCTTGAATCCACAAATCATATAATAAGAGATGAATATATATGTAGGGAAAGATTACCACTTTCCCGGTGTTATGTGCCGATGGAAATGGTAGAATCCTTTTCTAAAAAGTACGAAATAATAGTTTTCGAACGAGGTTTTCTTCGACTTAAAAACAGACAAGCGCTCACCAGTGGGCTCGACTAAATAACATATATCTTATTCTCGCCGGAGAATACAATGAAATAAATAAAATCAACCTAGTGGGAGAATCAGACGGTAACTTTGATGAATATATAATAAAGAAAAGTTATTATTATATTATTATAATTAAACCCTTCCTATGGATGATAAAAAATGGAAAGACGGTCAATGTACTTGTCCATTAAGCGTTGCAATAAGATTTAAATTGATTCATCCGCCTCTGTAAATTATGCAAAACAAAAGGGCGAGCGACCATTGGAAGCTAAAAATGCATTGATCGTACAATTGTTCAAGCATGAAATATATTACATACCATATGTTTGTAGAAAACTAACTATATTTTATAAAATGCTTAAGATAAATGCGGATTTTATTATATATATTGCTCATTTAAATTGTATTATATTTTATTATAATGAACTCAAATTAAACATTATTTCAAAACATATGCTCAACCATCAAAGTAATGACCATACCCAATGCTGCTTTACTCCAGTCGTTCTTTATACTAACGAAACGCTAATGCACAGTTTATATATATTTGAATGCACACTACAAATAAAATGTTGCTTAATCTATGTATTTGTTTAATGCTCATTTATTATTATTGTAATGCATATTGTCTTTGTGTGTTTTTCTTCTTACATTTGCAAAAAATGTATAACTTTTTATAAATTAATAATAACATTGATTTACTACTCCTTCCAGATTGTCCGATAAATCTTGACGTTTTTTTCTTACATTTTTACAAAAATGTATAATTGTTTTATAAATCAACGATAATTTCACCATTCTTTTAGTGTTTGTTAAGAGTAGGAATATCAATGATGCTGCTTAGTAACGGGATATTTTTTGTTTCGCCTTCTTCAACCCTAAATCAATAATTGCAGTGAAGATAAAATAATCTCAGTAAAGCTGCATTATGCTTTAAAAGTTTCAACTCGGTCATAATGCAACAATAGCAGTTAAAAACACCAGTAATGCAATGGGCAGGGATGCAATTAAATTTAGAAAGTATCAAATATGGCTCTAAAAATTTTGTTCGGGGTAATTTGCCATTGAATATCTACATAAGGGCGGGTTGTTAGTGAGGATATTAGGACTGCCATCAAAGCGGGTCTGAATTTAACGATACAGACACTAACACAAAAGCTCAATCTGTCACCTACATCAGTTCAAAGACATTTAACTGCTTCTCGGGCGTTCGTACACATATGTGTGCACTAACTCGTATTGAAAAAATAATTAAATTAGGGCGTGCACACACGTGGGCGAAATTTCTAATAACATTATTTTACCAAGTTATGCCGGCGCCGTCGCAGTGGGAACACTCGTTACCGAGCGCTCCCACTGCAACAGCGCCGACACAATTTTATTGCTTTTGACGTGAATTTTTGACTTCTGAGAAGTGATAATTGTTTTTGCGCCCTCCTATTGATCAAAATTCGGTTTAAATATACTTCGACTAATACTCTCATATCTATAGTAATATTGGTAAAGATGGGTATCGTATTTTTAATACATTGTAATATTGAAGTGCAGACTAACTATAGAGCAATATGTGAGATGCGACGTCTGTCTGTACTTTTTCTCCCGCTTATTTTCCCTTAAGGGTTGAGTTGGCTTAGTTTGTTTTGGGTAATTTGTGTAGGTTAGGTTTGGGTTTGAACAGCAAATGGACGTTTCGCAACTGTCAAATTGAGTTTCATAGACATTTTAGAGCAGCATTTCATTTTAATAGTAGAAATATATATCTACTGGTTGAATGTATGTGGGCTCCACTAGTAAAATTTTCAACTTTACTGAAAAATATATATTCACTGTTAAATTTATATATATATCACATGGAAATTAATATTTTACAAAAACGAATATAAAAAACATTAAAGAAGTTATTGCTTCCAAAAATATTATTTTTCGAATCAGATTAACATACAGAGAATAATTGCATAAAAAAGATGCAGAAGATATAATTTAGTGAAAGTATTACACATTTTAATTCTTAGCTAATTTAACCTGCCCCTTTAAAAACTAACAAATTAATAATCATATTTGTCAGCTTTGTGTAAAATTGAGCGTAATATTATATCAGTGTCGAAAATAAATACTTCAATTAATCAAAGTTTTTATTTAAATCATTATTTTATTTACCGCAGTTTTGAAACTTTAAAAAATTGTTTGCCCAGGCGTTTTTGAATTTAAATTGCCATTCAGCTCTAAACTTCATTATGATTATATCTCTTTCTATGTATAAATATATATATATATATATTCAAATGTAAAAATATTTCAGCCTGAAGATTTCCTTATTGAAGTGGAAGCCTGACTATGATAGCGCAGCTGATGAGTACAACAAAGCTGGTTTGTTATTAAACCGCAGCATACATATATTATGTTGATCTCAATGTCGTTCAATGTACTGTTTCGTTTCAGCGACGTGCTATCGCGTCGCCAAGTCCATTGACGATTCCAAGAAGTGTCTGAAGAGGGCGGCGCAATGCTACAAAGAGAATAAGTCCTTGTTCCATGCGGCCAAGTGCCTCGAACAAGCGCTGCTCTTGTGCAAAGATTCCGGGTGCCCGGAAGAGATGCATAAGATGGCTACCGATGCTTGCCGACTGTATCAAGAACACGGATCTCTCGATTCCGGTGCTGCTATCTTAGACAAAGCCGCCAAGATACTCGAGCCTAACAGCCCGAAGCTTGCTTTAGAGCTGTATCAAAAGGCTGCTGATGTTGTTATGGTAATTATATACTTGTATTTACTAAAATACGAGGATGAGTCAAATTACTGCAGGTCTCTAGAATTTTCTTTTGTGCCATATGCCTAATTTGTGTTGCCAATTTATTGAGATTTTATCGCAATTTTTATGTTTTCATTCGACTCACCCTCAGATAAAAATAATCTACAATATTGCCCCATTATGTTTCTAGATTGAAGACGGAAGTCGCCAAGCAGCCGAGTATCTCAGTAAGACTGCTCGCATCATGGTCAAATTGCAAATGTAAGTATATTATAGGGGTCTATGAAAATTTACCGCCGACAATTGATCGCATAAGTAGTTTATAACATACAATTGCTCTGTACCATCTGGAAACAATGAGATGTGTTTGGTCAAATCATAAAAAGTTATTTTCTTAGGTTTCTGTCTTAACTCTTTAATTGAGTAAAGTGAAAATAAGTATTTTTACTTTTTTTTATTTAAATTCGTTTTGCTAATTTTTTTAAATATCCTAATTTTAATTTATTGATAAAACAAATTCAGTGGTTTTCAACATTTTATATTTACGTCTCACTTTTATCAACTTATGATTATTTTTATTTACATCTCACATTTATCATTGTTTTTACTTATTGTATTATATTTAATAAGTGGTTCTCAACGTTTTATTAAATAAAAAATATTATAATAAAATGCTGAGAGCCACTGAATTTACATTATCAATAAATATAATACAATAAATTAAAATTATATTTGAAAAAATAACTTTTTATTTTTTGACCAAACATATCTCATTGCTTCTAGACAGTAATATATGCTAGCAATCAATTGCCGGCGGTAAATTTACCAGACCCCATATTATAGATATAATCGACTCGAGCAGATATGCAACTCAAACGATCGTTTTAAGGTATGACCAAGCTGCTGATGCTCTGCGGCGCGAAATAGGTTGCCAGCAACAATGCGAAGCTTTTCAAGCTATAGGTCGTCTTACCGTAGCTCTAGTGCTCGTTCAGCTGGCTAGGGAGGACTGCGTGGCTGCCGAAAAAGCATTCAAAGAATGGGGTAACTATTGCGAAGCACCGGAAGTGCAAACGGTCGAGACTCTGTTGCAAGCCTTTGACGACGAGGATCCAGAAGCGGCCAAGCAAGCCTTAAACAGCCCGTTCATAAGACATATGGACATAGAATACTCTCAGCTAGCTAGGATCCTGCCACTGCCTCAGGGAATGGTCAATCCGAATGCTCCAACTGAGAAAACGGGCGGCGGAGAGACTAGCGCAGCTCCGGTAAACATATCTATTATTCACTTGTAAATCTATGAACTTATATTTATTTATAAAATGCTATTTTTTTCAGGGAGCTTCTCCGGCTTACGAAGGCGGAAAGGACTCTGAAGACGAACTGTGTTAAATCACGCAATTATATTTGTCATCTAACAACTTCGTTTAGATTTATCATTTCAATGTTTCGCTCAAAAATTAATTCTAAACGAAAAAAAATGATCAACCTTATCCCCATACCTATCATAAAGTCTAAGAGTTGACTTATTTTTTAATCCCCAGATATTCGTTTCATATCTACGAGAGTCAATAACGATGTGTTGAGATCTTGTATGTTTTTTTTATATAATTTTTTTATAATAAAAATCAATAGCATATTGCAATACGCAATTGAATCGTATCATTACTTAATTTTGAATAGAAGTATTAATGGATCGATTAAAATCTTCGTACGAGGTCTCATAAAACATTGAAATAAATAAAATGAGACTCGAGTGCAACTTTTTTATAACGACTCGATAGTTTTCGGATCAATAATTTAACTGTCACGTCCTATACCGCCCAAACTATCAATTGTCGTGAAATTATATATCAACAGTATGTTTTTAATTGTGTGTAAGTTAAGTATCATAATCGCATTTTAAATGTATCGTAAAAAGTCAACGAGTCAATTGGGCGCAGCTCAACAGTTTTAAAACCATAATGAATGCATTGAGTATTTCACAAACTACAATATATAAGCCTACGGTAAAAATGGGTTTCCTTATCACGTCGGAAATACATAAAATAAATATTTCCAATGCAGATTTAAGCAGTTTTTGAAATTACCGTTCCATTTATATTGTTACAGTTGACGTATAGAATAATTTAATAATATGCTTATCAATGTATTGTTTGCAATTTTTATATGCATAAAGAAGAGTGACTACGCCTGAAATCTTCCAAAATCTCCATTCCATTTCTCATAACATAGTAAGCTCTGACTGGCTTATAATTTTTAAGCATTTACAATTTTATGTTGTGTTATAATCATTGTACGACAAGATTCTTTTTAGTAATATTTTAAGAAAATAGGCAACACGGTTTTTTGTTAAGATAATATACATTATAGAACTCATTGAGCACAACAAAGACGATACACTTTCTTCCTAAAATGTTTCTTAACAATATAATAACCGTATAGCGTAAGAAATGTTTATTTTTCAATAAATTTTTATATTTTTAATATTACATACAGGTGAGCACAAACTTTTAGCCGCATCAAATATTTGTTGCGTAAGACCTCTATATATACAGAACGAGTAATGTATTTTTTGTGCGCATCTGTATAATACGTATACTGCTACAAAAATCTTTTTTTGCATAAGATTTATACTATTTGAATAAGATAATAATATTGGATTCTTTGAATATATGTATAATAAAATTATACATATATTTACATTGCTTCTGAAGCAATATACTTATATAATCTTGTAGTCGTAAAAAAATCATCTATTCATATATTTCTCTCTCTAATTACATTAGACTATATCCGACATGAACTCATGCTATTTAACAGCCAGTCAATCTTATAATTGATACTCGTGTAAATTATGTTTGGTATTTAATTGATTGCTGTCATTAATGGTGTAAAATAAATTGATTGAAATAAATTGAATGATGAAATAAATTTCGTCTGCTGCTTTTATATATATATGAACCATTCACCGTCCTGACCTTATCATACTATAAGTTTCAAGATATTGTTACATACATTCACAAATCACAACTGATTCGAATAATCTTTATTTTGCTCTTAACAAACAACTTCATCGACACATTAATTATAATAAATAAGAAAAATGGTGGCCATTTTACAATTACAATACAATGCTACGTCAAACAATGGTTGTTCGATGAGCTGGATCCAGAAGATTACGGCAGCAGATCGCATCAATCGATCAAAGGGGTCGGTATTCTCAAATATACACATTTTAAAAAGATTTCAGAAAATATGAGACAACTTAATATTAAAAATGGTAAGGTCCGTGCCTTAAATTTCGCATTTGTATTGATTTTATTAACTATAACATAACAGCATGTTTTCATTATTGAACAATATACAAAATATGGTCGGAATAGTGTTTTAAGTTCGTCAACTGCGAAGAGATTAATTGAAAAATTCAGAGAGACTGGATCAGTTGGAGATGTTCAAATGTCAATATCGAAGCAATGCGTAAGAGTGTTGGTGAAAATCCCGGAACATCAATTCGACGTCGTGGACAAGAATTGCAAATTTCAAAAAGCTCTTTACAGCGTATACTCACAAAAGATCCGTGTCTCCATGCTTACAAAATTCAATTAACACAACAACTGAAGCCTAATGACCATGCACAGCGAAGAGTTACGTTTAATTGAATTTCGTTCGTTAATTTTGGGACACCTATATAATCAGTGTACTAATTTAATAGACAGAAAGCAATATCGAGGACATTTAAAAATTTGAAGTTTGTAGATAAAACACTTTTATAGCATCTTAACAAAATTATTTTGACGTAATTTCACCTTTATTTTTATAAATTCTTGTATTCTGCCTGGCATCGATAAATACAGATTTTCAATTATTTTAAGATCGATCTTCTCTTTCCACACTTCCATGGTATGTTTTTTCAGCTCAGCTAAATTTTTTGATCGTTTTTTTCTTAATTGCTGTTTTATGATTGCCTATAAATTGGGTTAAGTTCGGGGTTGCTTCCTGGCCATGTTAATGATGTGATCTTTGAATTGTGTAATCTATAGATAGAGGATTGATTTAGTGAAAGTTTGAATGTAAAAAACTATAATTGGATTCACACAACGAGCTCGATGGCATGGCGCAGAATCGTCTTTCAAAATGGTTTAGTAGTATGTTGGGAAAGTTCTTCAAGGGTTGGAATAAAGTCGTTTTATACAAGCAATTTATATATTTTTGTATTCATAGAAATTTACAGAGCCCAATCCATAAGCTGTCATGCACCCCCAGATGAGTGCTTGATGAATCGTATCCAAGCATAATTTTCAGGAATAAAGAAGAAAAAAGTAACTCTTAATAATTAAAATAATAAATGAATTGTCAGCTTCACGGACTAACTAATGCGACCTGCTATTCAGTATGCGCTCCTGCTACAGTGACCTAAAACTCGGGTATTGAACCGGTTCGCGCAGAGGCGGACTATTGGGGCGGCAATTACTCTGCATGTGGGCGCCATTTAAATATATTTAACACGGTATCGATATTTCCACGATTCCTCGAAAAAAAATCGGAGATACTATTTAAACAAAATTTTCTAATTGACATATTTTTAGCTCCTACTGCAATTTATTCTCCTCAAACAAAAACTCTCTTTAGCTATTATAGTTTGTATAGAGATTCGTATCCAAGTATAATTTGCAGGAATTAAAAAAAGAGATTTCCCAATTATTAAAATAATAATTTACTAATAACTAATGCGACCATCTCACTCAGTATATGCGCTCCTGCTGCTGCGTGACTAAAAATAGAATAAATTTATACACAAAATGACTCACAGGTCGAGATCCGCTAAGAAATGTGATACCCTACGCCGCCATGCATCTGTATTGCCAGAGTGCCGTCTAGTTTTTGCCATAATGAATTAATAGTCCGCCACATTTATTTTGTTTTTGAATATATACAATATATTTTATATAAAGTAAGTCATTATTAGAAAATTTTCAATACCTAATATCTACGACTGGCTCGATTTTAATTGATCATCACGATATTCATCAGTGAGATTAGGAAAATCTAGGCGAACCTAATCTAACGATCGATTTGAATTACAATTACATAATAATTACTGTATTATATATTTACATATTATTTTATTTATCATAAAATCAATTTATTCTAAATTATTAGCACATTTTTATTTTTTGTTATTTTGAAAATAATTTTAGAAACTGTTTAAAAATAATTAATAACAAGAATATTCCGCGAAATATTTAAAACAAAATATTGTTTTAAAAAAAGTATCTATCAAATATTAAATTTATTAAAAAAATTCACTACGGCACCATAAATCAATTATGACAAATATTTTTTTCTGTGCGACAAGACACTGGAATATTTTATCTTAAGTTATTTTGCGATTTTAGTAATAAATCCTAGAATTCTAAGATTTTATTTGCATAAATAGATTTAAGTGCATTTCCAAACACACGTTTGCCAGTTGGTAGCACTGCTCGTGGCGGCAACTCGTTCGGCTCGAACTTGCCATTCGTTCCCGATATTCGGTGTGACTAGCAGGGTTTTGTGCAAGGTGGAGATTCGTTGCTGTTCCTGCCCGAGCTGATCGGCCGTGAAGCCCGAGGAACAGGTCAGTTTCAACATAATATGTTTCACATGCGGTGTTTACTGCTAGGGCTTTTGCTATGGTTAAATTAGACGCACCCGTTTGGCGCCATTTTTCAAATGGCCGTTGCACTAACGGCTTTTAGCGTCGGTTTCGGTCTGCGCTGCGAATAATCTCGGTATTTCATAATTTAGGAAGTTCGCCACATGCCGTAGAATTCAAAAATTCAGGTTCAATGTAATAACGACATTTGGCAGGAGGGCCACATTGCAGTGAGCCTCTTGCAAAGGCCCATTATGTGCGCAGTTATCGCCTCCCGAAGGAGATGCAAGCAGAGGCGTAGTCGGGATTTTGTCAAGGAAGGGTTTTGTCAAGAAAAAAGGCATACTAATTTTTGTAATTTATATTTAATTAACATAAAATCACCGGCTGCGCTCCGCCCCCGGGGGGGGGGGGAGGGGAGCAGACCTCCCTTCGCCATGCCAGTATACCATAAATCTTGCCACTTATGCATTTTATATATGTATATTAAAGGTAATTTTCCTCGAGTCTCGTCATAGTTCTCTCGCTTAAGCCATAGTGCCGAAATGACGTTTATTTCACCCTGCCACCCTCTAACCATGACGCTCGCTCCCTCTCTTAAGACTCGGCCACACAGAAAGCGGTCTGTCGCGGCAGGAAGCGATATCTGACCGATGCGGTCAGGCGGTCTGGTTGAATGATACAATGTTGCATCAGCTCTGTCAGACAGAACGCTGTCTACGGTAGATCGCCGTAGACCGCGTTCTGTCTGACAGAACTAATGCAACATCGCATCATTCACCAAAACCGCCTGACCGCATCGGTCAGATATCGCTTCCCGCCTCCACAGACCGCTTTCTGTGCTGCCGAGCCTTTAGCCATTCATCTGGGTCGCGCGTGTCATACTTTTCGCCTTGCTCCTCCGTGGTGTAACAATCGGCCATCCTGAAATAATTTATGTCCACATTAATAGAATACCTAATTGCTTCCACTTCCCAACCAAAAACTTACACTCCTATCATCAGACTGGTCTGATGTCAGAGTTCAACTTTCCAACAGATCAATCAGATCCTGTCATGCTTAACCTCCTTCTCCTGCAAAAAATTAGTAAATGCCTTGGTCAGAAACAACTGCCGCGGATAACCAGATTCTGCAAACACACATCACAAATTTTCAATCACTTCAGCTGAAGTCAGGGTGCTTGTGGGTTTCACAATGGCATATTTTGTGAAACCATCTACTATCATTAACAGATAACTATTTCGTTTCACACTTTTCACAAAGGGTTTTAAATGATCTATGTGCACTGTATCGAAAGGAACCGCTTGCTTCTCATAAGGATGCAAAAATCCTTCTCTGCGCCCATATGCACCCTTAGCATATGCACAATTTAGACAGGCTGCTGTATATTTGCACACAAACCTTCTCATCCAAGGAAACCAATAAGTTCTATTAATTAGTGATAAGCATCTCTCAAACCCCGGGTGGCCAATCTCATCATGATTGCAGGTACATACAGACGATCTCCGAAAGCGGTCTTACGATATAGTCGACCGTCTTTTACTGTAAATTCCTTCCTAATATGCGTGTCAGCTTGTGCGATGCTCTAATGCTCTGATAATCTCCTGAGCTTTTTCATCCTACAATTGTACTAATAAAAACCAATCAGCCTCAGTACCGTCGATCAGATTGACAGTTGTAGGATTCCGACTCAATGCATTCACATGTCGCATCTCCTCTCCGGGACGATATTCAACCTCTATATCGTACTCTTGAATGTCTAGCCACTATATAGCTATACGAGGCACTAAATATCTTTTCAGCAAAGTAGCCCTAACTGCCGAGCAATCAGTAATCACTTTGAAATGTACACCCTAAATCTCTATAGATTCTACCACAGCTAACGTGTCCAGTACATAGCTGTGATACGTGGAAGTCTCCGCCTATCGAATGTTCCTGATCTTGGGCGATTTATAAAAGTCCAGCCCGATCAAGAACTTCATATACAAAGAGTCCGGAGTCAAACAACAACATGCCAATGCGTTTGCTTTTAGTTCTTCTGGTATTCCGTCTATAATGCAGGACACCGCCCAACGTCCTGATAATTAGCACTGGTCACACAATGCCAATTTATCGTCGTAGTACTTGGTCATCGTCGGCCATTAACTTCTTGAGCAACACCGTTGGTTCTTCTCGTAGTTCGAAAGCCCTCTGTAGTCGAACTTTCCACTCCTCCCAGGTCAAGTCATAGCGTTGTAGGCGATTGTACCATAGCTGGGACGAGCCCCACATCGTATCCTGCAAAATACAAGTTTTATTATAGTCAGTCCAGCCATGAATCTGCCCCATTCGGTCCACAGTGATCTGCTCGAAATGTAGGGCACTGTGGATCGAATGTTTCGATGATTCCGCTCGTCTCTTGACGCTTTATGGTTACATTGCCCTGCACTTGACGCGTGTGACACCTGCTCGGTCTCCTGACGTCTACGTTTAGCCGACTCCTGTCTTACCACCCTCTTGGGGCTCCGGTGTCGGCTAGTCCGTCAGCTAAACCACGACTCAACCTGCTTCATGAATCGGGTTTTCAGCGTTTGGGCGTCTTCAGAGTCACTCGCAGCATTGCTCGAGTCACTCTATCCGTGACTTTCTTCATTGACATCCATCTCCAAGAAATCGTTTGACGCAAGCTCCTCCCCATATATGCAGCTCGAGTTGCTGCTGCCTCTCCGCTTGGCTCCAGCGATTTTGCTCTGGTTACCTTCAGCGCTCCCTCTCCGGATGGTTACAGCTCTAACTTTAGCGCTCGCACTCCAGGCTGCTTCAGCGCTCCCACTCCAGATGGTTCCAGGACTAGCTCTAGCGCTCGCACTCCGGGTAGCCCCAGCGCTCCCACTCCGGATGGTTTCAGCACTAAACTTAGCGCTCGCACTCCGGATGGCTCCAGCGCTCCCATTTCGGATGGTTTCAGCACTAACTTTAGCACTTGCACTCCGGGTGGCTCCAGCGCTCCCACTCCGGATGGTTCCAGCACTAACTCTAGCGCTCGCACTCCATGTGGCTCCAGTGCTCCCACCCCAGGTGGTTTCAGCACTAACTCTAGCGCTCGCAATCCAACTCCAACGCTTTCGGGCCGGATGCCTCGTGCTCTTCCTGCACCGTCGATGCTCCTCACGCTACTGTTACTGTATGCACTGCCGACACTCCCGCTACCGCTTTCGTTGTTGGTCGCCATCTTGTTTATTTACGCGTCCCTAGGATTACTTTTTACCAAGGAAAAATTAACTCAACGTTTACGTAAATACTTCCTCGACAGTCCTGAACGACGCGCATGTCGCCTGATCTCACTTCTGATTTATTAAAGGTACTTTTCGTCGAGTCTTGTCGTAGTTCTGTCGTTTAAGCCGAAATGACGTCCGTCTTCTATGGCGAGCGCCAGTCTATTCCACCCTCTGACCATGACGCTAGCCCCCTCCCTTAGCCAATCCTTTGGGTCACGCGCGTCATACTTTTCGCCTTGCTGTCCCGTGGTGTAACAATATTTTAAAATAAATACTACCTATTGCAGTCTCTAGGCTAATAAAACGTGACATTTTTTAAAAATAAAATACAATAAATGTAATAATATAGATAAGTATGTTACCATTTTTGATTATTCATCGGCGACAGATTCCATTCAAACGTCAAGTTGGCTGTATTCAACACTTCTCACAATGCATATTTCCTTGAGGTAAAAACAGTAGGAGAAATGAGCATTTTGCTCAAAAATAATATTCTATTTAAATACAAAATTGTATATATGATACACAAATACAAACAGTAATGTGCAAAGAAAACAAATCACCTAAAATAATACAATACATATGTATTATTTTCGAACACTTTTAATATTATTACATGCACTTCCTTCGATCTCAATTGATTATCGTATCACCGTACAAATCTCAACATTTTAGAAGCTTTACTGAATGTTTTCTATATGCTGATGAAATGTCACTTGAAATCCGATTAACACTAATTCATCTCCAGTTCTGCACAGCGAAACATTGTTATCCATTTCATCATTAAAATAAAATATGCAATGAAATGACAATTTTTAATGATAAACATGGCCATCCGCTAATCTATTAATCTATATCCTCATTGTAATCTATTTATTAAAAGGTCATCAGCAAAAAGTAAAAAATTTGTATGTAAAAAAGACAATTTTTTTATTTTTTATCTTATATAAACGTTTATTAGAAAATTAAAAATACAGAAAAAAGCACTTTTAAATTAAATACAAGTTTTATTTTCCATAAAAATTGTCGCTAGCTTTAGTTTTTAAATTTTACGCGATCAAGTATTGTTTTTTTATTATAACGTGAATATCATAGGGCAATTTATTTATAAACTTTTAAAAATTGGGCAGGAAACAGCTCTTGCTCATAATTACGTACAGACGTAGGTATGGCTGAAGCTGCAAAATATTTGTCTTGTTGCCTCTTCTTGGTCGGCTGGAAGTACACTTTCTTGCGCAGGCAATCTTTACAATTCCAGATGATCTCTTTTACACTCGATCATCGCAATCCATTTTGGAGCAGTAGAGTGTAGCCGTAAGCTTAACATATGAAACATAAAGTCACATGATTAAAATTACATTTATATCTTTTAATGGTGAACTTTGCAAAGCAGACATACCGAATTCTTACTACGAACTGGACTAAGTACAACTTGGAGTCTCCCCGTGCTTCTGTTGCGGTCATCGCCGCCTATTTAATATTGTAATGTCTTCCTTTTCTATTTTTTTATATAGTACTTGGCTCAAATGCCTAAAAAATGAGTCGGGCAAATTAGCAGCTCGCAGAGAGATCACAGATGTATGACTTACGCAGTGGAATAAATTCTTTGTCATGACAACAGTGAATTATACGTGTTTCTTCACTCGTACTTATCCTGATATTTCATGTGGCGTCCAAATATCCACACTTTCCATTTGAAGCTCTGAGACAAACCTTACTGGTCTTTCTGGTCCTATTACAGCAAGCATGGTGATATCTAATGGCGAAGATCATTGAATGCATCCAAAGAGCTAAAGTAGTATCACCCTGCAACAAATTAAATTAGAAATTCTTAATAATTTTTTTTAAATATAAGAAATAATTACAAACACCAGGATAAACCTAAAAAATATAAAACAATGTATATTCTAATAGTCCAGTCAAATAAGGATTTTTTCTCGGAATGAAAAATAAAACGCTGAAATTTTGCATAGACCTTTGTTTGATGTTTTAAAGACGGGCTGAACAGTTTTAAAGTATATCATATCCGCTAGTCACAAAAATCACTATTTATTGCAAATATCTCACTTCCTAAGCATCGCATATCATTAAATGATTCTCAAGACTTGTAGAGCATAAAATTTTCTATAAGTATGGTCAAATTTATTTCTTCGTATGATTAACCGTGTTCGAGGTATAGCGTGGAGAGCGGGAAGCGCACATCCGTTTATTAATAACGGTTTTTTAAGATACTACTTAGTTTCATTAAGCAATTGTTCTAAAGGCAAAGACGCATATGCGAGTACCACAATTAGAATGAGATGTTAAAATAGGTTAACTTCAAGTTTCCTGCGTAAAACATGTGACTGTGGCAGCACGTTACTTTATTATGACCATGTGTTATTTCTGACCATTTATTATCTATTCTGACCATGGTGCTAAATAAATTCTGACTGAGTTTTGATTTTTATTGTGACCCAAAGTTGATTTAAATTCTGTCCATTTAATTTTACGCAAATCTTATTGCCAATTTATGTAATACTACTTTTAAGTATATTTGTCAACCATTAGTTTCTGAGCGTGGCGCCGACATTCTAAACAAATACTGATGTTGTCACTAAATAGTATACCTGACTAGCTATTTACGCCCACACCGCGTTGACATAAAGCCGTAAATGTTGCTACTGTTAAAAACAAACAAGATATTCTTAAAATACTCTGGTATTAAGACATTCTTCATGACGGGATAATTAGTGATGGGGATTTTTTATGAGGAGACTAAGAAATAATAAAACAATAATATAGTAAGATAATCATTTAGTTAAGCAAGGATCAGAAAACATAATCTCAACGTATTACTTATTATTTTTAATCTATGAATATACGATAATACAAAATCGCAATACTACGGTAAGATTTTATAAATATCAAAATGGGACACTAAAAATAGAAAATATATATACGTGCAGGATAATAGAGGACAGATTTCTAAAGGATGTAAAAAAATGTCATTTAAAAATTTAAATTTTTTTAAGGAGAGTAGAAATGTTACAGTGAATGTATTTTTCAATGAAATTATATTTTCACTACTGTAGTACAAATACACTCACCAGCAGATAAATGTTTTTACTAGCGAAAATATAATTTAACTGAAATTATATGCTGCTTTAAAATGTATATGAAATTCGATTTTACAGTTGCGAAACGTTCATTTGATTTTTAAACCCAAGCTAATTAGTCAAACTCATATTGAACTAATACAATTTCTAAAAATCATAGTTTTAGAACTTTCATTAGGTCTAAAATACAAATTTGAATAACTCACCTCTCAGAAAAAAATAAACGAAAGTACAAACACAGATATTGCATATTGCTTCATAATTTGTCTGCGCTTCGATATTACACTGTTTTAAAAATATTATAGCCATCCTTAATGATATTGCTTCGGACTTATCATATAAGAGTATTTTCAAAAACAAGGCCAGGTCAGGTCATTTTAGTTGGCCAGTTTACTTTTTATAACAATATTGCGACTTACAATAAGTGAGAATCGAATGAAGCGCATCTAAACCGAATTTTGATTAATAGGAGAGCGCAAAAAACCTTCTCAGAAGTCAAAAATCCACGCCAAAGGCAATAAAATCGTGCCGTCAGCGACGGCGCCGACTCGATTTTATTGCTTTTGAAGTGAATTTTTTACGTTTTGAGAAATGATAATTGTTTTTACGCCCTCCAGTTGACCAAAATTCGTTTTGAATATACTTTGACTAACAATCTTATATCATATTCTTAAATAATATTGTAATATTGAAGTACAGACAAACTTTAATTTCGTGTGCTTAGATATACCGTCTGAAATATACGAAAAGTACATCGAAAGGATTTGCAGTAGCAAAAGGTCCAAATGCGATTATATAATTAATATTATTTGACACATTAAGCGAAATACAGCCAATGCTCGATTTTAAAAATTTAATGTTATCCTTAAATTTGCGTTTTTTTAAAGTTTAGAAACTCAAGTTGGATCACCCATTTTAAAAATAAACTAGATGAAATATTTTTTTTGGTCAGTCTTGGTTATATTTTTTATAATGCTGATATATTGAAAAACGATATTTCATTGTTATTGCTAGTAAAAAATATCAATTGCATAAAAAATATTTTTTCTGTGTGACAAGACACTGGAATATTTCATCTAAAGTTATTTTGCGATTTTAGAAATAAATCCTAGAATTCTAAGATTTTATTTGCGTAAATAGTTTTAAGCGCGTTTCCGAACACACGTTTGTTAGTTGGCAACACTGCTGCGACCGTCTGGCGGCAACGCGTTCGACTCAAACTTGTCATTCGTTTCCGATATTCGGTGTGACTAGCAGGCTCTTGTGCAAGGTGGAGATTCGTTGCTGTTCCTGCTCGAGCTGATCGGCCCGAGGAATAGGTCAGTTTCAACCGTATATGTTTCGAATGCGATGTTTACGGCCGGGGCATTCGCTGTGGTTAAATTAGACGCATGCGCGGGCGCCATTTTTAAATTGGCCATTGCACTAACGGCTTTTAGCGTCAGTTTCGGTCTGCGCTACGAATAATCTCGGTATTTCATAATTTGGGAAGTTCGCCACATGGCGCAGAATTAAAATATTCAGTTTAAATGGATTAACGACATTTGGCATGAGGGCCCCGCGGCAGTGAGCCTCTTGCCCATTATCTTCATGCTTATACTACTTATGTTATATTTTGCTATATTCATTCGTAAAAAAATCTCCTGTAGAACGAGAACGAGCTGGCTAATTTTTTTATTTTGACATTTTTGACATTTTAAATGTGTGGAGCGGTGTTTCGAATGATTTCGAATGCGGTGTTTACAACCGACGCTTTGGCTATGGTTAGGCTATATGCATTTTTTCGGACATTTTAAATGTGTGCGCTTATACACTTTTCGCCCGTCGAAGCGACGCAAGTATACCATAAATCTTGCTACTTATTATGCATTTTATACATGTATATTTTAAAATAAATACTACCTATTCCACACTCTAGGCAAATAAAACCTGACATTTTTAAAAAGAAATACAATAAATGTAATAATATAAACATATATAAGTATGTTACCATTATTCTGATTATTCATCGGCGACCGATTCCATTCAAACGTCAAATTGGCTGTATTCAACACTTCTCACACTGCATATTTCTTTGGGGTGAAAACAAGTAGGGGGAAATGAGCATTTTGCTGAAAAATAATATTCTATTTAATAACGACATTATAATAAAGTATTTAACAACCAGATCAGAGAAGTGAGTTTAAGCGTACTATGAACTAGGTGATCATGTAATGCACGTAGTTCCTTCGTGCTCCTCAACTGATTACCGTATCGCCGTAAAAACTTCAACATTTTAGAAACTTTACTGAATGTTTTCTATATGCTGATGGAATGCCGCTGAAATCCGATTGACATCAAAATCGATTTCCAGTTCTGCACATCGAAACATTGTTATCAATTTCATAATTAAAATAAAATATGTAATGAAATGACATTTTTTGATGATAAATGCTAATCTATTAGCGGATGGCCATGTCCGTATATTTTCAACAAGTTTTCTACAATCCTCAATGGAATCTATTTATTGAAAAGTCATCGGCAAAAAGTAAAAATTTTATATGTTACAAAAGACCATTTGTCTTTTATAAATGTTTATTAGAAAACTAAGAATACAGGAATAAACACTTAAAATTAAATACAAGTTTTATTTTCCAAAAAATTGTTGCTAACTTTAGTTTTTATAGTTTACGCGATCAAGAATTGTTTAACCCTTTGCACTCGTAATCGTTTTCGTACTAGGTATGTCGCCAGCTCGGGAGAAATCAAAAATGTTAAATTCTTTTTAAAAATTGAAATTATATATGTAGAGCATAAATATTAATGAACTAATACCAAAAATGAAGAAATCAGAATAAATACTTGCATTTCTCTAAATTAAATTTTAATATTTTTTGGTTCTCTCAAGTACCATTGGTTGACAACCCATAATAATAAATTAACACAATATGGCGATGACCCATTTTAAAATATTTATGGGACCAAAAAATGTTTTAACAATAAATAAACCTAAAAAAATACAAAAATATTCCCAGTCATGTCTCAGTTAACTCGAAATTTGTATTTTGTGAATTCTCATCTCAAAAATTAGCAAAATCATTTTTAAAAGAATACTGTAACTAGGAAGTTGTATGACGCAAAAACTAATTGCACAGTCCCACTCTTGCCTACGCAGCGGTATAATAATATGCAGTTCTTATAAAATATTTAAAAATCTTCATATAAATTTATTTTTAACAAAAAAAAAATGGTATGAAAATTTTCTTGAAAAATGTGCTGATTTAAAGGCTCGGCCACGCAGAGAGTGCTTTGTCGCAGACCGCGTTCTGTCTGACAGAACTGATGCAACATCGCATAATACAACCAGACCGCCAGATCGCTCTCTGTGTGGCCGAGCCTTAAGAGTTAAGATTATATAGTTTTTTTAATATAAGATTTAAAGTATTCAAAGGGGCTAAAAATATTATACAAAACGTGTCTTCGCCACAAAAACTCTATTATAAATTTAATTTTCTAGTCTTTAAAATTTAAGCTGGTTAGGTGGGAACAAGCAATTATTGTTCGGAACATTTATGATTGATTAATTATTAAAAAAAACATAATATAATTTTTAATAAAGGTTTTTCCTTTTTTTTAATACTACTTAATTTCATTAACGCCTTTAGCACACTGCAGCGAAAGCGAAACGGCACCGAACAGATATAAAACGCTAGTGGACAGCGAATCTCTGTCGATCACGCTTTTGAATGACTCATCGCACACCGCACGTGGACCGAATTTATCTCATTGGATGTTCTGCATCAAGTTCGCGTGTGTCGACAGATTTTCTCACTTTTGCTCGTGTTTAAAACAATTTAATTGAAAAGCTGATTGGAGCTGTTAGAGAAGGAGCATTTTTGTATGATATGAATCACAATGATTAAAAAAACGAGAAATCTCAAATGAAATCAGGACGTCTTTTTAAAATTGTTTTTATAATCACTGTAACTCGTATCATACAAAAATGTCCGTTCTCTTACAGCTTTTCAATTAAATTTTTAAACACAAGTGAAACTGCAAAAATCTATCAACACGCAAAAACTTGTTGTGGACATCCAGCGAAATGAATTCGGTCTGCTATTGGTCAGCGTGCGGTGTGCAATCTGTCATTCAAAAACACGATAAGACAGTTTCGCTTTCGCTGCAGTGTCCTAAAGGCGTAAACAATTGTTCATATATGAGTACCACGATTATCAGATGATTGATAACTTCAAGTTTTCTGCGTAAAATAAGTGACTGTGGCAGCGCGTTACTTTATTATGACCATGTGTTATTTTATTTCTGACCATCTATTATTTTTATTATGACCGTTCATTATGTTTATTCTGACCGTGGTGCTAATAAAATTCTGACGAGATTTGATTTTTATTCTGACTATTTTACGCGAATCTTATTGCCAATTTATATAATCCTCCTTTTAAGTATATTTGTCAGTCATTGGTTTCTGAGCATGGCGCCGACATTCTAAAATATTGCGTGTGCTCGATGAAAATCGGTATTTCGAGGGTGTCGGTTGGAAGGACTGATTGACCGTAAGGTTTGAAGTGATTGTTAGAATGCTGACGAACAAGGGACATTCCCCTATTTATATAAGTATGTTAATTAGATGTAAGAGAGGGGTGTTTCCAAAGTCTTAGTCCATAAAAAGACCCTCTGGATCAAAACTCGTATGCAAGTTCATAGATCCCACATAAACAAAGAGTTGTAATGTTTATCAATATGAATGCTGACGAAAAAAGGACATTCCCCTATTTATATAAGTATGTTAATTAGTAGGTAGTAAGAAAGGGGTGTCCTGTCGTCTTAGTCCATAAAAAGACCCTCTGGATCAAAACTCGTATGCAAGTTCGTTAATCCCACATAAACAAAGAGTTGTAATATATAAATATATAACAATATCTGACGTTGTTACTAAATAGTATACATGGCTGGCTACTTACATGCACACCGCGTTGACATTAGGCCGTGAGTGTTGCCACAGTTAAAAACAAACAAGACACTCTTCCTGACAGAATAATTAGTGATGGGTAAATAGAGAATTTATAGATAATTTTTTTTTATAAAGCTATTAAACAATAAAACAACAATATAGAAAGTTAATCAGGTAAAGGTGACGATTAGCGTTCGATATTATTAAGTTGGCAGCACTACATTGCACGCACACGCACACATGCTCATTCGCAGTTTGACGTTTGATGGAATGCTGCGCGCGCATCCATAACATGACATTTGTTTATGTCAGCTTCTGCATACCTAATAGATAAATAATGAACATGAATACAAAATAAAGTTTTGTTATTTATTTTATCGATAATTAGTAATTTAAAAAAATGTTCATCTCTGAAATGATTTCTATACGTAAATTCGTGTAGATATGACTCGAACAGATAAATAGTAAATAAGGATATATTATGAATATTGTCGTTGAGTTCTGTCGTCTTCCTGCCATCGTGGGATCAAGAAACAGTAATGCAATGCCAATCGCGCAATAATCGCCAAACGTCAAACTTTGAATGAGTAAGTGTGTGTGCATGTACGTGTAAGCTGTGCTCTGCAGTGCTGCCAACTTGACAATATCGAACGCTTTACCGTTAATCATTTAGTTCAGCAAAGATCAGTAATAAATTTGACGTATCTATGAACATCTTATTTAATTTAACCCTTTAGGTGCGGCAGGTGCTTTTTAATAAGTCTGCGAAAAATAACAATAATCCATGCAAAAAAAAGTGTTTATTTTGATTATTTTTATGATAATTTATTATTTAATACATGTTACTTAACCTATATCCATCTACATTTTATTTATTATTTGAGATAAAAGGGGGGGGGAAATATAAAATTAGTAACGTAATGACAAAAAAAAATGTTGCAATATATGTATATCCTATAATTAAGTCATGACAGAGAAATGTATTGCATATAAATAATGCTACTAACAAAGATTTTTTTAATATTTGTGAGACACTGTATACAAAAACATTACAAAAAATAGTTAATAAAAAATAATACTGATTGGTAAGGCGAGACGTTTTTTATGGCCGTGACTATATATCGTTCCGCCGCACTCAAGAGGCATAAAGTATCGGAACGATATATCGTTCCACCGCACTCAAAGGGTTAAGGTTTAATCGCATTTGTTCCATTTTAATAAATGATTTGTACGTGCCGTTGGTGGACCCTACACTATCAATGTTCAATTTGCTAAGAATTTATTATAGTTTTATAATTTTAGTATTATAGTTTTATTCATAATTTTGCTTTAAATAGGTTTAACTTTTTAATCCTCAAATAATAATTTTATTTCTTCTAGATATATTACGTAGGCTAACAAGTCCTTACAAAACAATAGAAAAACACATTATTTTGGATTGATTCATTATTATTTTTCAACAGTGACTTTATTAGCTCGATACTCTTCGCCCAGCGTTTTTCCGACTTTTTCAAGCCCATAAAACCTTTTTTCAAGTAGTCAAATGTAGATGATTCCGCTTGATTCCAAAAAATCGTGCCCATCACCCTGCCGGCCGATTTCACTGTCTTTATCTTATTTGGAGCTGGGTCGTATTCAGAAACCAACTGTTTCTACTGTTCCTTTGACTTTGGAGTGTAGTGGTGGATCCATGCGTTATCAACGATTATGTATCGATACCGTAACTCGTTAGTATTGCAACGGAAAAGTGCCAAACCAGCCATTTAATCGACCACACGATTCCGTTTATTCTACACTACATTTAAACTCATGTATTTAATCACAATACGAAACTCGTTTTTTTATTGCACAAAAATAACAGAGGTTGTTTGCTTCAATCAATTGTAAAAATGAAAGGATGTGATGCAAATGGCTGACAAGATGATGGCAATTTATTGACAGATGGTACTTTTTAAGAAATAAAATTGTTTCGATACTACAAGCGCCATTTTTTAGATTTTCTATGAACTTATTGACTTACTGTAGTATTATAAAATTTCATTTAAAAAAATGTTTGTTGAAATTTTGATACATCTACAATATTTTAAATAAAAATATGAATTTATATATTGCAGAAATGGAGTGCGATGAAGAAGATATAGAAGAAATAACTGCCGAATTTAAACAAATGCTTTTTTTGGATTATGAAGTGAATAAAGATGAAATCATGAAATCATACATGGAACCATTAATGGGAAATGAAATTAAACCAGATACATTTGTGGTAGCAGACTCAATCGAGTTACCAAAGGCACTTGAGTTACCTGACTCATATGAGTCATTTAATTTACACGATTTGCTTGAGGTGCTAGACTCGGTTCAGTTACCAAAGACGATTGAATCACGAGACTCAATTGCGATAGAAAAATCATTTGAGTTAGCAAACTCATATGACGTACCTGAATCATTTAATTCACACGGTTTGATTGAGGGGCTAGACTCAGTTCAGTTACCAAAGACGATTGAATCACAAGAATCAATTGCGATAGAAAAATCATTTGAGTTAGCAAACTCATATGACATACCTGAATCATTTAATTCACACGGTTTGATTGAGGGGCTAGACTCAGTTCAGTTACCAAAGACGATTGAATCACAAGACTCAATTGCGATAGAAAAATCATTTGAGTTAGCAAACTCATATGACGTACCTGAATCATTTAATTCACACGGTTTGATTGAGGGGCTAGACTCAGTTCAGTTACCAAAGACGATTGAATCACAAGACTCAATTGCGATAGAAAAATCATTTGAGTTAGCAAACTCATATGACGTACCTGAATCATTTAATTCACACGGTTTGATTGAGGGGCTAGACTCAGTTCAGTTACCAAAGACGATTGAATCACGAGACTCAATTGCGATAGAAAAATCATTTGAGTTAGCAAACTCATATGACGTACCTGAATCATTTAATTTATACGATTTGATTGAGGGGCTAGACTCAGTTCAGTTACCAAAGACGATTGAATCACCGGACTCATTTGCGAAAGAAAAAGCATTTGAGTTAGCAAACTCATATGTGTTAGAACAGGGATTTGAGGCACTAAAGGCATTTGAGCTACCTGACTCATATGAGGTAACAGGGTCATTTAATTTATCTGACTCGTTTGAAGTACCAGACTTGTTTCAATTACCAGAGACGATTGAAATACCTGACTCATTAGCGTTAGAAAATGCAGTAGCAGAGTTATTTGCGGAACTAAAGGCATTTGAGCTACCTGACTCATATGAGGTACAAAAGTCATTTAATTTACCTGACTCGTTTGAGGTACCGGACTCAATTGAGTTATCTGAGCCAATGGATGTACCGGACTCAATTGAGTTATCTGAGCCAATGGATGTGCCAGAATCATTTGAGCTACCAAAGACGATCGAATTACCAGATTTATTTGCAGCACAAGATACAATTTATTTAGCAAACTCAAATGTGGTAGCAGATGCACCAAAGGCATTTGAGCTACCTGACTCATGTGAGGTATTAGAGTCATTTCATTTACCTGACTCGTTTGAGGCGCCAGACTCAATTGAGTTATCTGAGCCAATGGATGTGCCAGAATCAGTTAATTTACCAAAGACGATCGAATTACCAGACTCGTTTTCGGCACAAGATGCAATTTATTTAGCAAACTCAAATGTGGTAGCAGATGCACCAAAGGCATTTGAGCTACCTGACTCATGTGAGGTATTAGAGTCATTTCATTTACCTGACTCGTTTGAGGCGCCAGACTCAATTGAGTTATCTGAGCCAATGGATGTGCCAGAATCAGTTAATTTACCAAAGACGATCGAATTACCAGACTCGTTTGCGGCACAAGATGCAATTTATTTAGCAAACTCAAATGTGGTAGCAGAGGCACCAAAGGCATTTGAGCTTCCTGACTCATGTGAGGTACCAGAGTCATCTAATTTACTTGCCTTGTTTGAGTTATCTGAGCCAATGGATGTGCAAAACTCGTTTGAGTTACCAAAGACGACCAAATTACCAGATGCAGTGTTAGCAAATGCTTTTGAGTTACCAAACTCATTTGTGCTAGCAGAGGCGTTAGAGCTACCAAAGGCATTTGTGCTACCCGAGTCATTTGAGGTACCAGCGTTATTTGAATTACCTGACACAATTGAAGTATCAGAATACTTTGTGTTACCTGACACAGTTGAGGTACCAGTGTCATTTAAGCTACCAGACACACTTGAATCACCAGTGAATGCATCGACAAAAGATGAACAACCCACGAAGAAAATGTTTGAATCGAAAAAGTTAGTATTAAATTTTATTATGTTGGTGAGCGTTAAAAAAACTGAAACAGAATTTTATATTAAAGTTTGGTCAACTATTTAATAAATATTATTTATAATTGAAGCTGTCTGCAAAAAGAGTTTATATAAAAAATAATTTATATAATAACTATTCAATTGAAGGACTCAATATTGAAATATATTGCAATATTTTTTCCATAATCGGCAAATATTCTGACTATAGTAAGGCTACTCGCTACTAACCGTTACTTAAAAATTTGAGGTATATAACGGCAAGACGTAAAATATTTTGATTTTTACATAATTATTATCCTATATTTGTTTGTACAACAATATAAATGCAATCACTCATTGTTAAGGTGAAAAAGTTAATAAAAGCCAAGCTTATTCATTTATTTTCTTAGAAACTTGCCATCGAAACAATCCAAAGTGGAGCAAGTCAAGTGCAATACATGCAACAGGGAGTTTGAAACGATGGTTGCGCTTCTAAACCACGAGAGAGTCCACAAGCCGACGCTTATAGGATCACACGAATGCCCCGTGTGCCACAGGGCATTCGAAACTCTGAGTATACTATCCTCATAATATTATATACCACAAAATATTTTTTTTAAATACTAAAACTAATCGAATCTTTTTTTTTTATAGAAAATCTCATGCGCCACACTAAGTTCGCCCATACATGCAGGAATAATTTCAAGTGTGAAATATGTGATTTCACTACTAGCGAGCGCTCAAAGCTGAAAAAACACGCCAACTCCCACTTGGTGGAGAAACCGTTAAAGGTATGCTTTAAAATTTATTCTTCGGTTGTATTCAGGCATTGGAGAATATTTGCAGACATGTATTGTTGCTGTATGAGAATTTGGTTTATGAAGATGAAACATTATTAAGTAAATTTGATAGCCCCCACATCTTGACTCAACCCCCCCCCCCTCAAATTTGGCCAGAAAAATGCATATCATTTATTAAAATACCATGAATTTTAATGAAATCGAAATATTAAAAAACCGATCACTGACTAATCAACTTTTGCACCCCCCCCCCCCCTTCCTTGAAAAAAGCTAAAATGGCGTCTCTGATTCTAAACCAGAAATTCTCTGGTTATCTCTCAAAGAAAATCTAAAGAAAACAATCTTGAATCTATCCCAGTTCACTGAAATCATATCAGAATACATTTTCACTGGTACTTTTGCATACATAGTAATATATACATTTATGATACACATCATTATTAATTTACATGTGATGTATAAATTTTACAGTGAATGTGTATTTTTCAATGAAGCTATATTTTCACTAGTGAAGTGCAAATACATTTTTACCAGCAGATATATATTTCTATTAGCGAACATAGAAATTAAAAGTAGTGAAATTATATATGAAGGCTAAATTCAAGGGAGGGGGGCAATTACCCCCACCTGCCCTTCCAAATGACGTCCCTTCTGTATAGTATTAATTCTATTAACATAAATTGAGGATATAAAAAACGATAATAAAGATCAGAATAACATTTTTTTCAATAATAATTATTTTAATCTCATACATTGTAAATATTTCATTTATTTTTAAATAATACCGCTATACCGTACGATACAGCGAATGGTTGAAGGCGAATAATTTTTGTACAGTTGACGCGTTGCTTTGGTCACTAATAATACATTATAAAACTAATATGAAATACACCTTTGACAACTGTAGACAATTCTGTGTGTATTGTTAGTATCTATGACTATACTTAAAGTTTGCTTACTTATAATATACTCACAAAGACGGGACTATGTCACATGACTCGAGCAAGTAGAAAACTAAGTTAAAAAACATTTTTTCAGTGTCCTCAATGCACGTATGCATCGCACGACAACTTCAAATTGAAGAGGCACATTATTATGCACACCGGTAAAAAGCTGTATAAATGCAATATTTGTGAAAAGAGGTTCACACAGCCATACACACTGAAGAAGCACACGCTGAATCATAACAAAAGCGAAAGGATCAGGATATCGTGCGAACAATGCCAGTACACTTGCACCCGCTTACACTATCTCAATCAGCACATCCAGAAAATGCATGGACTCAGCGAGCTTGAAAAGTGCCCAAAATGCGATTTTTACTTTAAGGATAAATTTAGCTTATCAGTACACAAAAAGGTATTATAAAATAGGATTATACCGATAATTATATAATACGCTAGCTTGTCGTTAATTACTCACTAATTACTTTGCAGCAGCATATTGGGAAGAAACTACTAAAATGTACTGAGTGCCCTTACGAAGCAGAAAGAAAGAATCGTATGACAGCACACATGCTTATTCATACTAACACGAAGCCATATAAATGTGATAAATGCATAAAAAAATTCAGGTATTCATTAATCTAATGTACACTTTTAAAATTCTATTGGTTTTGTACTCACTTTCGACATGTTTCAGGAGTATGCAAAGACTCAAAGTACACAAAAATAAATATCATGTTTCGGAATGTGTACCGTCACTATTACAAAAAAAATCTTTGAAGTGCGCCCACTGCAGCAAACAATTTAAATGGAAAAGTAATCTGATTAAGCACGTGGCTACTCATGGTGTTGATCTCTTCAAACTTCAAGCGGTAAGTGAAAAGATGTCACTATATTTATATATATATATATATATTATATATATATATATATATAATATATATATATATATATATATATATATATTTTTTTATTCATTAAATTAATTAAAATTTACATATTTTAGCTGGCAATGGAAGAAGATATGTTTGACTCGGAAGTCCAAAACGCTGTTAAAAGTCTTTTAGATGATAACTAAGAGTGTGTATAGTATGTTAGTATGTAAAGCAGTAAATACATTTCAATAACATGTTTTTATCGATTTACTTGAATTTTCAAGTGAATGCACTGTTAAGAGCTATTTTAATCTGCAAATGGCAAAAAGAGGGTAATAGTATTGAAATTGATTCAAAAATGTATAATTGTAAACATTATTGAATCATACAATTAATTTTAATTTTTTTTTAAAAGATGTAAGATTGTCAAAATTTTATTGTCAATCGAAATATCTGAGTTTTGGAATATGTGTATTGTTTTAGGCAAAAGGTATTAATATTAATTTATATAAATGCTCTTAAAAAGTTGTGATATTTTAATTTTTTTAGTCAAAATATGCATATTGTATAAGCAATATGTGACATTTTTTTATATTAAAATTTAATATACCTCCGGACAGTAGGGTATCCAAATAACTATGGAAATAAATAAAATAATTTTAACGTGCAAATGGAAAAAAGAGGGTAATAGTATTAAAATTGATTCAAAAATGTATAATTGTAAACATTATTGAATCATACAATTAATTTTAAATTTTTTTAAAAGATGTAAGATTGTCAAAATTTTATTGTCAATCGAAATATCTGAGTTTTGGAATATGTGTATTGTTTTAAGCGAAAGGTATTCATATTAATTTATATAAATGTTCCTAAAAAGTTGTGATATTTTAATTTTTTTTTAGTCTAAATATGCATATTGTTTAAAGCAATACATATATGACATTTTTTTATATTAAAATTTTTAAAATATTCAAATAGAACATTTTAAAAAGATATACGATTGTAAATATTTTATCAATCCAAATATCTGACTTCGCATTTAAAGCAAAATTTGATTATTATATTTATATAAAAAAAATTAAAATAGGTATAATATTATTGAAATGGAAGATTGACGTTATTTTGTTCAATCGATATATGTACATTTCCATATATGTACATATATTTCTTTAAGTAAAAAGTGATAATGTTAATTTATGTAGAAAATTGAAAAATAGATTTAATATTGTTCAAATAGAACATTTTATAGAGATATACGATTGTAAATGTTTTATTCAATTGAAATACGTGATTTTGCGTATTCAAAGGTAAAAGTGATATTAATCATTTATATTGCAAATTTTAAAATATTATTAAAATATAACATTTTAAAAAGATGCAGATTGACAATATTTTGTTCAATCGAAATATTTTAATTTGCGTATATGTATACTGTTTAAAGTAAATGTGATATTAATAATTTATATTGCAAATTTTAAAATTGAAAAAAAATTGTTCAAATATAACATTTTTAAAATATGTATATTGACAATATATTGTTCAATACAAATTTGCGTATATTTATATTGCTTTAAGTAAAAAGTGATTATGTTAATTTATATAGAAAGTTTTAAAATAGATTTATTTAATGAAATACGTGATTTTGCGTATTTAAAAATGTGATATTAATAATTCGTGTTGGAAATTTTGAAGTAGTTCACATAGAACATTTTAAAAAGATGTACGATTGTAAATGTTTTATTCAATTGAAATACGTGATTTTGCGTATTCAAAGTTAAAAGTGATATTAATCATTTATATTGCAAATTTTAAAATATCGTTCAAATATAACATTTTAAAAATATGCAAGATTGACAATATTTTGTTTAATCGAAATATGTAAGTTTGCGTCGATGCATATTGTTTAAAGCAATACGTTATGAAAATAATTCTCATAAAAAAATAAACAGATGTAAGATTTTGTTTTTTGTTCAGTCTAAATATGCTTATTGTTTTAAGCAAATAGTGATAGTAACATTTAAAATACATACATTTTTTCTTAAAATTATATAATATATATTTATTAAAGTTATTGTTATTGTTTTTTGTTCAGTCAAAATATTTATGTTTATTGCTTATACCAAAACGAAATTATATTTTATTTTTAAAATATTGTTCAAATAGAACATTTTAAAAATATGCAAGTATATTGTTTAAAACAATACGTGATTAATAATAATTTTCATAAAAAAATAAACATATGTAAGATTTTGTTTTTTGATCAATCTAAATCTACGTATTGTTTTAAGCAAATAGTGATAATAATACTTTACATTTAAAATTTTAAAATACGTACAATTTTGTTTAAAATTATATAATATATATATATTAAAGTTATTGTTATTGTTTTTTGTTCAGTCAAAATATGTATGTTTATTGCTTAAACCAAAACGTAATTTTATTTTATTTTTAAAATATTGTTCAAATAGAACATTTTAAAAATATGCAAGTATATTGTTTAAAGCAATATTTGATTAATAATAATTTTCATAAAAAAATAAACCGATGTAAGATTTTGTTTTTTGTTCAGTCTAAAGTTGAACAAACATTTATTTATTATAAAATATTCAATATAAATTAACATCATTACTTTTTGTTTTAAACAATATACATATTTTGATTGAACAACAATTTTTAAGTCTTACGTATTTTTAAATGTTCTATTTCAACAATATTTTAAAATAGAACATTTTAAAAATATGTAAGATTTAAAAAATTTTGTCAATCAAAATATGTTTATTGTTTAAAGCAAAAAGTAATGATGTTAATTCATATTGAACATTTTTTGCTCAATACAAATATTTGTTCAACTAAAACATTTTTTAAATATTTAAGATTGTCAATACTTTGTTGAATCGAAATATGTAAATTTGCGTATATGTATATTGTTCAAAGCAAGTGAGATTTTAAATATTTTGTTTAATCGAAATATGTAAATTCGCAAATAAATTGCTGATACATATACAACAAAATACAGATTAGAGAATACTTTGTTAGATTTTAAGAACTGATTACGTACTTAATAACATAATTTGTAATTTTTATTTCATTAAAAACATTTCACAAGATAACTACTTTTATTGTTACTACTTCAGCTCGTTTTAATAACGTCGAACCAAAGGTCTGTGCAATATTTCAGTTTTCTATCTTTCATTCCGAGGTTATTATTTTATCCTTATTTTACTGGACTAAATCTACTTAGATTAGCATTTCTTAATTGGGATCCATGTGGCTTTAAAATAATAAAGGGGGGAAATATAAAAACAATACCTTAATAATTACAAAATTATATTATGTTTTAATAACTACAATGAAAAAAAATATTTTCTATATTTTAATACTTATTCCGATTACTATGAAATGCTATTCACATGCCGACAAGCCATTAAAGGCATATTTTGGGAATGCCTTAACAAAGAACAGATTCTTTCTTCAATGATGACGCCAGAACTGTCATTTCTCAGCAAAATAACAAAAGCAGATATTCGTGTTATATAATGCTCATGATCTATATTGTTGATATATCATGCTCATGATTTAATACATATTTATAATTTAAATATTCAGGTAATGCATAAAGGAAAGGTCTTATATTAAAAAACAATTTTATTTTTTAAATATATTTATTTGCAGAAGAAACGCTAATGGTAAATATTAATTAGATACCGTAAATGTTTTGATCCCACAGTTTTTTTTTATATAATACCTATACTTATTCAACGATTTAATACAACTTTGTGATTAAAGCAGAAAAATATGATCTCTAAATATACAATTGTATATGAATACATTTATTTTAATTTATTATTATCAACAAGTTATTCACAGATACTGTGGAAATAAAACGTTTGAACTCCATTAAATTTGATTAGATAAAAAATATATTATTTATATTAAATCTCTATTTTATCTTCAATTTGTTAATTTATTATCGGAAAAGGCTCATATTATAATTATATTACTTTAATATAATTTTTACTAATGCGTTATTAAATAAATTAAAATAAAAACATGGTCAAGATAAGCATAGCTAAGACTAAGTTTAATTTTAAAAGAAAATATTTCAACGTCAAAGCCGGCAATGTAGGAGCACAGTTGTCAATATTTATTCTTAATTAATTTCTTATGCCATTTATTTACAATTATGGGCTTTATTGAAGATACTTCGATCATTTTGATATCTCAGATTTAAGCCATACTCATTCACAGATATGTACAGCTGGCTGGACTCCGCTTCACTAATACCCGGTCTCCAGGATGGAATCTCGACACTCGGCCCGCTTCCTCTCTGTGTGCTGGACTCTTTAGAGGATGTCGCCAGTCGTAAGTATGCGCCGCCGCCGCCGGAGACCCCGTCTCTGCGTTTTTTGCCGCTAGGTTGTACCAGAACACGGCCATCAGTGGGGAGATCTCACTCCTTGCCGCCGTTCTTTTGATAGTCCGATGGTTTCTGAGAAGTCAAAACGGCGTATTGTACACATGGTCACTATTCAAAGGGAATTATCGTCTAATGGATAATTTTTGCTTTTATTGGTTTTTAGTGGGCTCTTCCATCGTCCTCTTTAGCCAGTGCTTCTCGACCCTCGTCAGCACGTCCGCCCTGTTCTTGCTCGACTCGACTCGACGAACGCGATGAAAGCAGTCACCCCGTACTCGTTCATCACCTCCCGCAGAAGCGATAAACGCCTTCTCACTAGTAGTTCGGTCATCCTAGACACTTTCACTCTACAATTTCCCTGTAGGGCCGAGCTCACCCAGCTGACGACGGTGGCAGAGTCACACATGATCTGAATTTTTCGCAGACTTTTTCGATCTGAATTTTTCGCAGAATTTTTCGCCGCACCGGAAGCATGCCATCTTGGTGCCCCACCACGTGCTTTCACCACGTGGTCCCGTTGCTGCTACTGCAGCAATTTCCTCCCTCGCCGCCACTACCGCTACCGTCTCGTGGATATCACATTCAATCAGCTTCGTCGCCTTCCCGACTAGCTGCGACAAGTCTGACGATGTCTCCAGGCGCATCTGTTTTGACACACCTAACGGCAGTCCCAGCACGAACAAATGGCTGAGCAGGTGATCCTGTAGTCCGCCCGCTAACGCGCCCAGCCGCCTCAGTTCCATGAGAAAGACTTCCGGTCTTTCTCCGCTCCGGCACTTCCTCGTCATGAGCTCTTCGAACGCACGGATCGGTGTAAACCCGTGCGTCCCCCTCAGCGCCATTTTTATACTTTTTACATCGGTCTTCTCTTCGGCGCTCAGCTCGGCATATCGACGCATTGCGATCCCCGACAAAAACATCGCGAGCGTCGACGCTCGATCCGCCTCCTCGATCTTCTTGATATCACAGAGGATCTCGAACCTCTATAACCAGTCTTCGACGCAGCCCTTGCCGTCGAACCTCTCGAGGACGTCCACCAACCTGACGTCCGCCATTGCGCTGAAATAGCTTGTTGTGTTGAATTAGATCAATGTGGCCGTTATCGCCAACCAACCTCCGTTCCGCGAGTTGTTGATCCTCCGCCCTCCGTTGTCATGCCGCCCCCGTTGGCCTTAAGCCCACCTCGGTCAGCCTAGTCCTAACAAATAAGTACGACAAAAAAAATATGTAAAATCAAGCTTTTTTGATTATTACCATAAATCTCAAAGCCAGACACCGTTTATTTTGGCCGGACACGCAATCAAAAAGCCTAACTATGTCCTGCTTTATCCGGACGTCTGGCAGCCCTAAACCCATATATAGTGGAATAATAATAATATCTATTAAACTCTAGATGTTATATATGTGGCATGCAAACATAAGTAATCATCATCATCATCATCATGACGCTACAGCTACGGGGTTTGATCTCAATCACGATTATTCTTCATTTGCTCTATCCTCGGCCCCACTCGCTGACGCTGAGTGTATATTAGATCCTTTATTACATCATTTAGCCAATGTAGTCTCGGTCTGCCTTCGCTCTTTTTACGCTCAGGCTTATAAAAGGGCAGTCGCTTCGCAGATTTCAATTCGTCCATATGGGGCAAATGTTCGGCCAACCTAAGACGTTAAATTTGAATATAGTTGATGACGTTAGGCACCCGATACAACCCCATAAGCCAGATAATCTTCCTCACGATCCTTCTCTTGAAAGCCTGTAGATCAGGTCTCGGCAACTTTTTTTTTGCTATGGGTCAAAATAATTAAAATGTGACTATCTTTTAATCAAACGTCATTTAATCTGCATCGATATTGAGTTTAAGCAATTTATTTTACTATAACTGTTTATTCAGGCATTGTCTCAAAGCACTATAGTAGAAAAGTCTAAAAAAATACATAAATTATAATCTATTTTAACATACTTATAAAAATCTTCTGTAATATTGCATTATTAAAAAATCTATATGAAAATCAATATTATTAGCACTTTAATATATTTTTTTGATATAAAATTCTTAGAGTCAACATTTATTGCTTATAATTAAAATATGATAACACACGTTATCTTCATTTTTATACTAATAATTATGTTATATTTTTCTATATTCATTCGTAAAAAACGTTTGCTAGTTGGCAACACTGCTGCGAGCGCCTGGCGGCAACACGTTCGACTCAAACTTGTCATTCGTTTCCGATATTCGGTGTGACTAGCAGGCTTTTGTGCAAGGTGGAGATTCGCTGCTGTTCCTACTCGAGCTGATCGGCCGTGAGGCCCGAGGAATAGGTCAGTTTCAACCGTATATGTTTCGAATGCGATGTTTACGGCCGGGGCATTCGTTATGGTTAAATTAGACGCATGCGCGGGCGCCATTTTTAAAACGGCCATTGCGCTAACGGCTTTTAGCGTCAGTTTCGGTCTGCGCTACGAATAATCTCGGAATTTCATAATTTGAGAAGTTCGCCACATGGCGCAGAATTCAAATATTCAGTTTAAATGGATTAACGACATTTGGCATGAAGGCCCCGCGGCAGTGAGCCTCTTGCCCATTATCTTCATGTTTATACTACTTATGCTATATTTTGCTATATTCATTCGTAAAAAAATCTCTCGTAGAACGAGCCGGCTAATTTTTGCGGGGGATACGTCCTGGAAACGATCGCATTAAGCGAAATTTCGCGATCACAGGTTCGGGGACGTTATTTTCTAGGGACGTAAGGCAGTCCGTTTCCTGCAGTTCTTCAATAGTCAAGTCCATAAATAAGTTTTACGTCATCCAAATCTTACGGTTGCTTCGCCAAAAAACTGGTAAATTTTTTTTAGAGTAACCTGTAATGGCACGAAGATTTTCTGATTGGTTTCAATTTTAATTCTCCGGATGCATTTCCACCGAGAAGAAGAGTTAGACGGTCCATGGATGCTTTAAATCCAGAACCAGTCTTCTCTATGAAAATAAACGTACGTGTTGTCATTCGTTTCCAATAAAGTCCAGTCTCATCCACATAAAAATTAATTTGGTGAATAATTTCCCCTTTCAACAATTTTACGGAACTCCATTGGATATTTTTCAGCTGATTCTACGTCTGCACTAGGCGATTCACCTTTCATTTTAATGTTAAGCAAACCGATCAAACCAACCTTTGCTTGCTTTAAATACTTCTTCTCCTCCATGTTGAGATATTAAATGATTCCAAAGACCAAGTGATTTATTGAGGGCCCCGCGGCAGTGAGCCTCTTGCCCATTATCTTCATGTTTATACTAATTATGTTATATTTTGCTATATTCATTCGTAAAAAAATCTCCTGTAGAACGAGCCGTCTAATTTTTTTATTTTTTTTTCGGACATTTTAAATGTGTGGAGCGGCATTTCGAATAATTTCGCATGCGGAATTTACAACCGGGGCTTTTGCTATGGTTATGTTATATGCATTTTTTTCGGACATTTTAAATGTGTGCGTTTATACACTTTTAGCCTGCCGAATATACCATAAATCTTGCGACTTATTATGCATTTTATATATGTATATTTTAAAATAAATACTATCTATTACACACTCTAGGCCAATGATTCCCAAACTCTTTTGGCCCACGGACCCCTTTTCATACTCAAAACTTGCCCACGGACCCCCGGTGAAAAACTACAAAAATGCATAATAGAAAAATTACAAATTTAACATTCATGTCTTGAATGGTAAATGGTGACGTAAAAATAAAATATAAATAAAACATTTTGTTAAAGAAGTATTTATTAAAAATATAATTTTTGTTTTAAAATACTAAAAAAAAATTAAATGTCTTGGATGAACCTGATAAGATGTAAATGTAATGAGTGTATTTATGTCCGGCTCAATGTTTGTGAGTAGCAACCTCAAATCCCCACGAGTACTAATTTCTAGTCGGTTTCTTTTTTTGTGATGAGAATCCACATTCTACCAAATAGGAAGACTGAAAATCAACCAACAGCTTCTGTACAATAACCCATAATGCTGGATATAAAATTAGGATCTGTTTTCGTAACCAGAACGTTGTCGTATCCTTGTTTAAACATTGGTTTCAGCTCCTAATTTGTAGATAATTCAATAAGTTGCTCTTGTATTAGTATGTATTCATCTGTATTTGTGCTCTGAGTTTAACTACTTGCAAAAGGGTTCAACACCCAGTTGGGAATATCCAAGTGAAGATTATCTTTGGTTAAGGTCCGGATGAAGCGATGTTAAGTGTTGACAATAAGCAAACAAATCTTCATCTCTATTTTGCAATTTTGAAAGATTGGAAACTGAGAATATTCTCCTCTTCCCTAGTTTTCTTTGTACAGCAAAAGTTTTGCAACAAACGCAGATATTACACTTTTAGTTTTGATTAAATTTAATGTGTCACCTTGTGGTTTCAAATTAGTCTCGTTAAATCTGGCAAATAAATCAGTCATATAAGCGATGTCATTTTTTGAGATATTTAAATTGTGACGCAAATCATTGCCTTTACTCTTCAGGAATTCCAACACTGTATCAAAGAGTGAATAGAAGGGATCCAAACATGCACCTTTAGATAACCAACGTACTTCTGTGTTAAGTAGTAAACGATTATAGTCATAAGTCATCATCATTTTTAAAACAAAGTTGAGCAAATAATCTCTTATTTAAGGCAATCCTTTTGATTTTATTAACTGCACTAATGACATAATGTAGTGATTTATGCAAACGTTCACTAAGGATTTTGTGACCAAATGATGTAGATGAATAACACAATGTACCGATAATACATTTGGTATAGCTTGTAAGTAGCAACGGAGATGATATTAGTCAAGGGTATAGCTTTTACATCGAAAAATCTTTTTAATTCAGTAAATAACGTTTCACCTTTCGTATCAGTTTCCAAACATATAGCAAATAACAATTCTTGTGAATTTTTTATTCATTGTTATTTATTTTAACTTCCATATTAATAAAAATGTGTCACAATTTTTTAATTTTATGTTAAACCTTGCGCGGACTCCCTAATGTTGTTCAGGGTCCCCCAAATCAATTTTAATTTTCCATGGACCCCCTGAATGATCCCGGGGACCCCTGGGGGTCCGTAGGGACCACTTTGGGAATCACTGCTCTAGGCAAATAAAACCTGACATTTTTAAAAATAAATACAATAAATGTAATAATATAAACATATATAAGTATGTTACCATTATTCTGATTATTCATCGGCGACAGATTCCATTCAAACGTCAAGTTGGCTGTATTCAACACTTCTCACACTGCATATTTCTTTGGGGTGAAAACAAGTAGGGGAAATGAGCATTTTGCTGAAAAATAATATTCTATTTAAATACAAAATTGTATATATTATACATCTTCTATATGTATTATTATATTAAACTCTTTTAATATCATTACATATAATAATTAAAATAAGAATTTAGTATATAATAAGCAAAGACATTATAATCAAGTATTTAACAACCAGATCAGAGAAGTGAGTTTAAGCGTACTATGAACTAGGACCTAGTTCATAGTACGCTTAAACGTGCATTATATGATCACCTAGTTACTAGGTGATCATATAATGCACGTAGTTCCTTCGAGCTTTTCATGTTAAAATAGACAATTTTTTCTTTTATAAATGTTTATTAGAAAACTAAGAATACTGGAATAAACACTTTAAAATTAAATACAAGTTTTATTTTCCATAAAAATTGTCGCTAGATTTACTTTTTATAGTTGACGCGATGAAGTATTGTTTTTTATTTTAACGTGAATATCATAGGGCAATTTATTTATAAACTTAATTAGTTTGAGTTAACTCGAAATTTGTATTTTGTGAATTCTCATCTCAAAAATTAGCAAAACCATTTTTAAAAGAGTACTGTAACTAGTAAGTTGCATGACGCAAAAACTAATTGCACAGTCCCACTCTTGCCTATGCAGCGGTATAATAATATACAGTTCTTTAAAACATTTAAAAATATTCACATAAATTTATTTTTAACAAAAAAATGCTATGAAAGTTTTCTTGAAAAAATGTGCTGATTTAAAGGCTCGGCTACGCAGAGAGCGGTTTGTTGCAGACCGCATTCTGTCTGACAACTGATGCAACATCACATAATACAACCAGACCGCCTGTCGCTGCGACAGATCGCTCTCTGTGTGGCCGAGCCTTTAGAGTTAAGATTATATAGTTTTTTTAATATAAGATTTAAAGTATTCAAAGGAGCTAAAAACGTGTCTGTGCCACAAAAACTATTGTAAATTAAATTTTCTTGTCTTTAAAATTTAAGCTGGTTAGGTGTGAACGAGCGATCATTGTTCGGAACATTTAAATTATTTATGTAAGAAATCTAATTGTCTCGCATTTCTCGGCTCATACCCAATTTTTCGTGAAAAATTGACACTATTGAGCCATGGCATCAACAAGGTCGCGCACTTTGACCCGTCGATCACTTAAGACCATATCGTAGAATTTGTCGATCAAATTTGGTGTAGTCATCTCAAGTGGACGTCCCGGACGATGTTCATCACCCGTGGGTGTACAACTACATTTAAACTCATGTATTTAATCACAATATGAAATTCGTTTTTATATTGTACGAAAATAACAGAGGTTGTTTGCTTCAATCGATTGTAAAAATGAAAGGATGTGATGCAAATGGCTGACAAGTTGACAGCAGTTTATTGACAGATGGTACTTTTTCAGAAACAAACTTGTTTCGATACTACTAGCGCCATTTTTTAGATTTTCTAATATTTTCTATGGACTTACTGTAGTATTTTAAAATTTTATTTAAAAAATTGTTTGTTGAAATTTTAATACATCTACAATATTTTAAATAAAAATATGAATTTATTTATTGCAGAAATGGAGTGCGATGAAGAAGATATAGTAGAAATAACTGCCGAAATTAAACAAATGCTTTTTTTGGATAATGAAGTGGATGAAGATGAAACCATGAAATCATACATGGAACCATTACTGGGAAATAAAATGAAACCAAATACAAAGGCATTTGAGCTACCTGACTCATATGAGGTACCAAAGTCGTTAATTTTACCTGAATCGTTTGTGGTACCAGAGACGATTGAAATACCAAACTCATTTGCATTAGAAGATGTAATAGAGTTAGCAGAGGCACCAAAGGCATTTGAGCTACCAGACTCATATGAGGTACCATACTCTGAATTATCTGAGCCAATGGATGTGCCAGAAGCATTTAAGTTACCAAAGAAGATCGAATTACCAGACTCATTTGCGGCACAAGATGCAATTTATTTAGCAAACTCAAGTGTGGTAGCAGAGGCACCAAAAGCATTTGAGCTACCTGACTCATATAAGTTACACGAGACATTTTATTTATCTGACTCGTTTGAGGTACCAGAATTATATCGGTTACCAGAGACGATTGATTGCAATATTTGTGAAAAGAGGTTCACACAGCCATACACGCTGAAGAAGCACCCGTTGAATCATAACAAAAGCGAAAAGATCAGGATATCGTGCAAACAATGCCAGTACACTTGCACCTGCTTACACTATCTCAATCAACACATCCAGGAAATGCATGGACTCTGCGAGCTGGAAAAATGCCCAAAATGCGATTTTTACTGTATGGATAAATTTAGCTTATCAGTACACAAAAAGGTATTATAAAATAGGATTATACCGATAATTATATAACACGCTAGCTTGTCGTTAATTACTCATAAATTACTTTGCAGCAACATATTGGGAAGAAACTACTGAAATGTACCGAGTGCCCTTACGAAACAGAAAGAAAGAAGTGTGTATAGTATGTTAGTATGTAAAGCAGTAAATACATTTCAATAACATGTTTTTATTGATTTACTTGAATTTTCAAGTGAATGCACTGTTAAGAGCTATTTTAATCTGCAAATGGAAAAAAGAGGGTAATAGTATTAAAATTGATTAAAAAATGTATAATTGTAAACATTATTGAATCATACAATTAATTTTAATTTTTTTTAAAAGATGTAAGATTGTCAAAATTTTATTGTCAATCGAAATATCTGAGTTTTGGAATATGTGTATTGTTTTAAGCGAAAGGTATTAATATTAATTAATATAAATGTTCTTAAAAAGTTGTGATATTTTAATTTTTTAGTCAAAATATGCATATTGTATAAGCAATATGTGACATTTTTTTACATTAAAATTTTTAAAATATTCAAATAGAACATTTTAAAAAGATATACGATTGTAAATATTTTATCAATCGAAATATCTGACTGCGCATTTAAAGCAAAATTTGATTATTATATTTATATAAAAAAAATTAAAATAGGTATAATATTATTGAAATGGAAGATTGACAATATTTTGTTCAATCGAAATATGTACATTTCCATATATATACATATATTTCTTTAAGTAAAAAGTGATAATGTTAATTTATGTAGAAAATTTAAAAATAGATTTAATATTGTTCAAATAGAACATTTTATAGAGATATACGATTGTAAATGTTTTATTCAATTGAAATACGTGATTTTGCGTATTCAAAGTTAAAAGTGATATTAATCATTTATATTGCAAATTTTATAATATTATTAAAATATAACATTTTAAAAAGATGTAGATTGACAATATTTTGTTCAATCGAAATATTTTAATCTGCGTATATGTATACTGTTTAAAGTAAATGTGATATTAATAAATTATATTGCAAATTTTAAAATTGAAAAATAATTGTTCAAATAAAACATTTTTAAAATATGTAGATTGACAATATTTTGTTCAATACAAATTTGCGTATATTTATATTGCTTTAAGTAAAAAGTGATAATGTTAATTTATATAGAAAGTTTTAAAATAGATTTATTTAATGAAATACGTGATTTTGCGTATTTAAAAAAGTGATATTAATAATTCGTGTTGGATATTTTGAAGTAGTTCACATAGAACATTTTAAAAAGATGTACGATTGTAAATGTTTTATTCAATTGAAATACGTGATTTTGCGTATTCAAAGTTAAAAGTGATATTAATCATTTATATTGCAAATTTTAAAATATCGTTCAAATATAACATTTTAAAAATATGAAAGATTGACAATATTTTGTTTAATCGAAATATGTAAGTTTGCGTCGATGCATATTGTTTAAAGCAATACGTTATGAAAATAATTCTCATAAAAAAATAAACAGATGTAAGATTTTGTTTTTTGTTCAGTCTAAATATGCTTATTGTTTTAAGCAAATAGTGATAGTAACATTTAAAATACATACATTTTTGCTTAAAATTATATAATATATATTTATTAAAGTTATTGTTATTGTTTTTTGTTCAGTCAAAATATTTATGTTTATTGCTTATACCAAAACGAAATTATATTTTATTTTTAAAATATTGTTCAAATAGAACATTTTAAAAATATGCAAGTAAATTGTTTAAAACAATACGTGATTAATAATAATTTTCATTAAAAAATAAACATGTAAGATTTTGTTTTTTGATCAATCTAAATCTACGTATTGTTTTAAGCAAATAGTGATAATAATACTTTACATTTAAAATTTTAAAATACGTACAATTTTGTTTAAAATTATATAATATATATATATATATATATATATATATATATATATATATATATATATATATATATATATATATATATATATATATATATATATATATATATATATATATATATATATATATATATATATATATATATATATATATATATATATATATATATATTAAAGTTATTGTTATTGTTTTTTGTTCAGTCAAAATATGTATGTTTATTGCTTAAACCAAAACGTAATTTTATTTTATTTTTAAAATATTGTTCAAATAGAACATTTTAAAAATATGCAAGTATATTGTTTAAAGCAATATTTGATTAATAATAATTTTCATAAAAAAATAAACCGATGTAAGATTTTGTTTTTTGTTCAGTCTAAAGTTGAACAAACATTTATTTATTATAAAATATTCAATATAAATTAACATCATTACTTTTTGTTTTAAACAATATACATATTTTGATTGAACAACAATTTTTAAATCTTACGTATTTTTAAATGTTCTATTTCAACAATATTTTAAAATAGAACATTTTAAAAATATGTAAGATTTAAAAAATTTTGTCAATCAAAATATGTTTATTGTTTAAAGCAAAAAGTAATGATGTTAATTCATATTGAACATTTTTTGCTCAATACAAATATTTGTTCAACTAAAACATTTTTTAAATATTTAAGATTGTCAATACTTTGTTGAATCGAAATATGTAAATTTGCCTATATGTATATTGTTCAAAGCAAGTGAGATTTTAAATATTTTGTTTAATCGAAATATGTAAATTCGCAAATAAATTGCTGATACATATACAACAAAATACAGATTAGAGAATACTTTGTTAGATTTTAAGAACTGATTACGTACTTAATAACATAATTTGTAATTTTTTATATCATTAAAAACATTTCACAAAATAACTACTTTTATTGTTACTACTTCAGCTCGTTTTAATAACGTCGAACCAAAGGTCTGTGCAATATTTCAGTTTTCTATCTTTCATTCCGAGGTTATTATTTAACCTTATTTTACTGGACTAAATCTACTTAGAGTAGCATTTCTTAATTGGGATCCATGTGGCTTTAAAATAATAAAGGGGGGAAATATAAAAACAATACCTTAATATTTACAAAAATATATTATGTTTTAATAACTACAATGAAAAAAAAAATTTTCTATATTTTAATACTTATTCCGATTACTATGAAATGCTATTCACATGCCGACAAGCCATTAAAGGCATATTTTGGGAATGCCTTAACAAAGAACAGATTCTTTCTTCAATGATGACGCCAGAACTGTCATTTCTCAGCAAAATAACAAAAGCAGATATTCATGTTATATAATGCTCATGATCTATATTGTTGATATATCATGCTCATGATTTAATACATATTTATAATTTAAATATTCAGGTAATGCATAAAGGAAAGGTCTTATATTAAAAAACAATTTTATTTTTTAAATATATTTATTTGCAGAAGAAACGCTAATGGTAAATATTAATTAGATACCGTAAATGTTTTGATCCCACAGTTTTTTTTTATATAATACCTATACTTATTCAACGATTTAATACAACTTTGTGATTAAAGCAGAAAAATATGATCTCTAAATATACAATTGTATATGAATACATTTATTTTAATTTATTATTATCAACAAGTTATTCACAGATACTGTGGAAATAAAACATTTGAACTCCATTAAATTTGATTAGATAAAAAATATATTATTTATATTAAATCTCTATTTTATCTTCAATTTGTTAATTTATTATCGGAAAAGGCTCATATTATAATTATATTACTTTAATATAATTTTTACTAATGCGTTATTAAATAAATTAAAATAAAAACATGGTCAACATAAGCATAGCTAAGACTAAGTTTAATTTTAAAAGAAAATATTTCAAGGCCAAAGCCGGCAATGTAGGAGCACAGTTGTCAATATTTATTCTTAATTAATTTCTTATGCAATTTATTTACAATTATGTGCTTTATTGAAGATACTTCGATCATTTTGATATCTCAGATTTAAGCCATACTCATTCACAGATATGTACAGCTGGCTGGACTCCGCTTCACTAATACCCGGTCTCCAGGATGGAATCTCGACACTCGGCCCGCTTCCTCTCTGTGTGCTGGACTCTTTAGAGGATGTCGCCAGTCGTAAGTACGCGCCGCCGCCGCCGGAGACCCCGTCTCTGCGTTTTTTGCCGCTAGGTTGTACCAGAACACGGCCATCAGTGGGGAGATCTCACTCCTTGCCGCCGTTCTTTTGATAGTCCGATGGTTTCTGAGAAGTCAAAACGGCGTATTGTACACATGGTCACTATTCAAAGGGAATTATCGTCTAATGGATAATTTTTGCTTTTATTGGTTTTTAGTGGGCTCTTCCATCGTCCTCTTTAGCCAGTGCTTCTCGACCCTCGTCATCACGTCCGCCCTGTTCTTGCTCGACTCGACGAACGCGATGAAAGCAGTCACCCCGTACTCGTTCATCACCTCCCGCAGAAGCGATAAGCGCCTTCTCACTAGTAGTTCGGTCATCCCAGACACTTTCACTCTACAATTTCCCTGTAGGGCCGAGCTCACCCAGCTGACGACGGTGGCAGAGTCACACATGATCTGAATTTTTCGCAGACCCCACTTCAAAGCCAAATTCACCCCTTTTACGACAGTGTCGAGCTCTGCGAGGTTGATGTGTCCCGCATCGTCCATCTTCCTCAGCCATGAGGCATCTTCCACTGGTTGGCCGGCTATCTCCACGAGCACCCCCAGCGCGAAAGTACTCACATCGCACCAGACCCTGCCTTCGTTCGTGCCCGGCACCGTCCACTGACCATTGATGGGATCTTCTCTCGTCACCCTTTCTAAGATCTTTACAACAATCTCCTGGGCCCTTCGATCGATCCGATCATCCCAGGTGCGACCCAGCGCCTCTCTCTATGTGAATCTGGAGGTAGGCGTCTTTTAGGTCGACCATCTTCGTCGGGTTGGACACCTTTCTCCATCTCCTGATGGCTTCGTCGCAAGCTGTAGCCTCGTATCCCGGTCCGCACATGACGTGGTCGTTTAGCTTTCTGAAGTCGAGCACGGGCCCCACCTTAGATTTGATCGGTTGAACGACTCACCCCAGCCAGGAGTAGCTTTGACTAGCCATCCCTTGTCCAGCCACTTGCTGATTTCTTCGTGGAATCCCTCCTTCGCGGCCGGACGGTTCACACTGTCGTAATGTGTTTTGCTATTTCTTAGAGTCGGCACTCCAGCCTTCCACCTCCACCGCGCCGTCCACTTCTTCCCATCGAAAATCGCAGCGAAATCGTCATCCTCGACCACCGCGCTCGCAACCTCCTCACTGGCCTCGGCTCCCGCTACTACACATCCACTCGGTAGGCCAGCTTCTACGCCTCCTCGATCTTCTTGATATCACAGAGGATCTCGAACCTCTATAACCAGTCTTCGACGCAGCCCTTGCCGTCGAACCTCTCGAGGACGTCCACCAACCTGACGTCCGCCATTGCGCTGAAATAGCTTGTGTTGAATTAGATCAATGTGGCCGTTATCGCCAACCAACCTCCGTTCCGCGAGTTGTTGATCCTCCGCCCTCCGTTGTCATGCCGCCCCCGTTGGCCTTAAGCCCACCTCGGTCAGCCTAGTCCTTACAAATAAGTACGACAAAAAAAATATGTAGAATCAAGCTTTTTTGATTATTACCATAAATCTCAAAGCCGGACAAGCCAGACACCGTTTATTTTGGCCGGACACGCAATCAAAAAGCCTAACTATGTCCTGCTTTATCCGGACGTCTGGCAGCCCTAAACCCATATATAGTGGAATAATAATAATATCTATTAAACTCTAGATGTTATATATGTGGCATGCAAACATAAGTAATCATCATCATCATCATCATGACGCTACAGCTACGGGGTTTGATCTCAATCACGATTATTCTTCATTTGCTCTATCCTCGGCCCCACTCGCTGACGCTGAGTGTATATAAGATCCTTTATTACATCATTTAGCCAATGTAGTCTCGGTCTGCCTTCGCTCTTTTTACGCTCAGGCTTATAAAAGGGCATCTCCCGATACAACCCCATAAGCCAGATAATCTTCCTCACGATCCTTCTCTTGAAAGCCTGTAGATCAGGTCTCGGCAACTTTTTTTTTGCTATGGGTCAAAATAATTAAAATGTGACTATCTTTTAATCAAACGTCATTTAATCTGTTTATTCAGGCATTGTCTCAAAGCACTATAGTAGAAAAGTCTAAAAAAATACATAAATTATAATCTATTTTAACATACTTATAAAAATCTTCTGTAATATTTCATTATTAAAAAATCTATATGAAAATCAATATTATTAGCACTTTAATATATTTTTTTGATATAAAATTCTTAGAGTCAACATTTATTGCTTATAATTAAAATATGATAACACGTTATCTTCATTTTTATACTAATAATTATGTTATATTTTTCTATATTCATTCGTAAAAAACGTTTGCTAGTTGGCAACACTGCTGCGAGCGCCTGGCGGCAACACGTTCGACTCAAACTTGTCATTCGTTTCCGATATTCGGTGTGACTAGCAGGCTTTTGTGCAAGGTGGAGATTCGCTGCTGTTCCTACTCGAGCTGATCGGCCGTGAGGCCCGAGGAATAGGTCAGTTTCAACCGTATATGTTTCGAATGCGATGTTTACGGCCGGGGCATTCGTTATGGTTAAATTAGACGCATGCGCGGGCGCCATTTTTAAAACGGCCATTGCGCTAACGGCTTTTAGCGTCAGTTTCGGTCTGCGCTACGAATAATCTCGGAATTTCATAATTTGAGAAGTTCGCCACATGGCGCAGAATTCAAATATTCAGTTTAAATGGATTAACGACATTTGGCATGAAGGCCCCGCGGCAGTGAGCCTCTTGCCCATTATCTTCATGTTTATACTACTTATGCTATATTTTGCTATATTCATTCGTAAAAAAATCTCTCGTAGAACGAGCCGGCTAATTTTTGCGGGGGATACGTCCTGGAAACGATCGCATTAAGCGAAATTTCGCGATCACAGGTTCGGGGACGTTATTTTCTAGGGACGTAAGGCAGTCCGTTTCCTGCAGTTCTCCAATAGTCAAGTTCATAAATAAGTTTTGTGTCATCCAAATCTTACGGTTGCTTCGCCAAAAAACTGGTAAATTTTTTTTAGAGTAACCTGTAATGGCACGAAGATTTTCTGATTGGTTTCAATTTTAATTCTCCGGATGCATTTCCACCGAGAAGAAAAGTTAGACGGTCCATGGATGCTTTAAATCCAGAACCAGTCTTCTCTATGAAAATAAACGTACGTGTTGTCATTCGTTTCCAATAAAGTCCAGTCTCATCCACATAAAAATTAATTTGGTGAATAATTTCCCCTTTCAACAATTTTACGGAACTCCATTGGATATTTTTCAGCTGATTCTACGTCTGCACTAGGCGATTCACCTTTCATTTTAATGTTAAGCAAACCGATCAAACCAACCTTTGCTTGCTTTAAATACTTCTTCTCCTCCATCTTGAGATATTAAATGATTCCAAAGACTAAGTGATTTATTCATTCATTCAAAATATTCAATTTTTTTTAATTGTCAGTAGCGATATAACAATCCGCGCTCACCGGAGTCGTGATGAACGGTTACCTGTATTTCTTTGGGGAAAAACAATCAGGGGAATTGGGCATTTTGCTCAAACACAATATTCTATTTAAATACAAAATTGTATATATAATACATGAATTCAAACAATAGTGTGCAAAGAAAACGCATCACCTATATGTATCATTTCCGAACTCTTTTAATATTATTACATATAATAATTAAAATAAGAATCTATTGTATAAAGCAAAGACAATAAACCCATACCTCGCTTTACGGCCTAGATACGTTCCATGAAACTTGGCCGCAAAGCGAAAAGCCATATAACGAATCAATTATTCTAATACAAATTCATACAAATTCAATGGGATCGGTTCCAAATTTGTTAAATATGTAACATGGTTTATCATTTCAAATGCATTTTATCTTTTTATTTCATTTAAATCAAAAATACATACATAGCAAGTACATACATTTGTATATAAAATAATAACAGACTCAAAAAACCAACAATAATCCATAAACAAAAATGAAACAACTTCATGTTACATAAAATATGTGTATGAAAACATACATAATTTTTTTTAAAATGGCTTTAATCTTAAGACGATGAAGAAATGGTAACCTGCAGATCACTGTCATTCTCATTTTTCGCTGGTAAGGATGGGCCTGGCTTAAAAAAATTGTCCAACGTTGTTTGTCTTGCCTTTTTGTCTCTTTCGTTCTTCAGTGATTAATAATAGCTAATAGCTGAGTTAATTCCTCGAGAAACTTTAGCGCTACGTTCGACGTCAGGATCGTTTTCAAGGAAGATGTTTATTTCTTGTTCGAAATAGGAAAAAGCTTTTGACAATTTTTTTGATGTTAGCTGTTTGGATACAACAGGCTCTGTCTCTTCATCAAATGCCGGTTCCGCTTGCAACTGAATGAGTTCCTTATATGAAAGGGGTTCCCTATCAGCTTCAAGTAGATCAAGCACATCACATTCGTTCAAACCTTCAAAGCCGAGATCATGTGCTAGATCCAAAATGTTTTGCCTAATTTCAGGAAGGCAATTAACTTCTGCACCAGTACTTTTTACACATTCTGGCCATATTTTTTTCCAAACATGGTTCATTGTTGTTAATTTTAATTCCTTCCATGATTCACTGATGTTGTTAACAGCATCCTTGATGTTATAGTTTTTCCAAAATGTTTTAATTGAAGATTTACCATCGATTTCCCTTATAAGTTGTCGGAAAGTTCGGCGTAGGTAATATGTCTTAAAAGTGGCTATTGCACCCTGATCCATTGGTTGGATCAGAGCTGTTGTATTTTTCGGAAGGTACTCAATCATGACATCTTCAAAAAATTGCCGCTAGATTTAGTTTTTAAAGTTTACGCAATCAAGTATTGTTTTTTATTATAACGTGAATATCATAAGGCAATTTATTTATAAACTTTTAAAAATTGGGCAGGAAACAGCTCTTGCTGATAATTACGTACAGACGTATGCATGGCTAAAGCTGCAAAATATTTGTCTTTTGCACTCGATACGTTTGGTGGGTGGCTCGCAATCCATTTTGGAGCAGTAGAGTGTAGCCGTAAGCTTAGCATATGAAACATTAAGTCACATGATTATAATTACATTTATATCTTTTAATGGTGAACTTTGCAAAGCAAACATACCGGATTCTTACTACGAACTGGACTAAGTACAACTTTGAATCTCACTGTGTTTCTGTTGCGGTCATCGCCGCCTATTTAATATCGTAATGTCTTCCTTTTCTATTTTTTATATAGTACTTGGCTCAAATGCCTAAAAAATGAGTCGAGCGAATTAGCAGCTCGCAGAGAGATCGCAGACGTATGACTTACACAGTGGAATAAATTCTTTGTCATGACAACAGTGAATTATACGTGATTCTTCACTCGTACTTATTATCCTGATAGTTCATGTGGCGTCCAAATATCCACACTTTCCATTTGAAGCTCTGAGACAAACCTTACTGGTCTTTCTGGTCCTATTACAGCAGGCATGGTGATATCTAACAGCGAAGATCATTGGATGCATCCAAAGAGCTAAAGTAGTATCACCCTGCAACAAATTAAATTATAAATTCTTAATAATTTTTTTTAAGAAATAATTTCTAACACCAGGATAAACCTAAAAAATATATAATCAATATATACTCTATATAAAAAAATATTTAACTCTTTCCAGGTCATGTCCGAGTTAGCTTGTAATTTGTATTTTGTGAATTCTCTTCTCAAAAATCAGCAAAATTTTCATAAAATTTATCATAGCACTTTTTTTTGATAGATATTAAATTTGTACGAATATGTTGAAATGAAATGAAACAACAGCTGCATATTTTTACACCAATACATAGGTTCGTGCAAGGCGTTATGGAGTCATTTTTAAAAAAGTACTGTGACCAGGAAATGGTATGATGCAAAAACTTCTTGCATGGTCCCATCTTTCCTATGAAGCGGTATAACGTGTCTGCGCACAGAAACTTATGAATGTGCATATCTAAATTAGATTTTCTTATCATTTAAATTTAAACTGGTTAAGCGAGCATTGTTCGGAACATTTAAAATATTTTGTGAGGTATATCTAATTGTCTCGCATTTCTTGAGTCAGAATTTTAATATGGTTGCAGTCAGAATTTATATTACATGGGTCAGAATTTGTATTAAAAGGTCAGAATAAATATTAGATGGTCAAATTTATATTAATTGGTAAGACTTAAGTTGACACATGGTCAGATTCACCACCAGCGGCTAAACAGATAGGGGTGAGAAGACAAAGAGGGAGGCCAAAGTTGGCAACTAAGACGCTTAACGGGTCTTCTTTTTTTAACCCTTTGCACTCGTAATCGTTTTTGTACTATGTAGGTAGCCAACTCTGGAAAAATGTTAAATTCTATAATATATTATTTTAATTTTTAATATTTATAAATTTTATAGGAAAAAGGGCTTAATAATATGTGGGAAGTTAATTTATTGTAAATAAAACAAATAATTATGTACAAATATTAATTTTTATTTTTCTTAAATCCGCAAGTTATATTAGTATTGACAGAAAGAATTGCAAAGAAAACTGTCAAACGTCTTATAAAGAACATTAAAATATTATTATTTCTTGAATACGAATCCCGAGTGATCAATTTCATGTCTTCGCGTAATAAAAAGAACAGCCAGAAAATGTATTACACTTAAAATAGTATAGTATACACTCAAATATCAATTTAAACTTGCGTAGTAAATGACCTTCCAAGTGTTTTCTTCTTTTCACTTACATAATTTTGAGATAAATTTAGGTTTTGCTAATTAATTCAGGCGATAAAGCCATTTTGTTTTTACAGCATATTATTATTATATTTATTGCTTAAGTTTTTTCACTGTATGATATTACATAAAACACTCTGGATGAAGTCCGGGCTTGCTATCGCACATATTACAAATATTCACTGTTTGTTTTCGACTTCTAGGAATACTTATATCAGAACATACAACACAATCCTTGCATTTTTTATCGTCCAATTTCATGATTTCATGAAATTTTCCATCCATTCGGTGCTGCTGATCAAGGTTGTCTACTGGTCGTATTCTCTTTTGAGATGAGCTTCCTCTAAAATTTCCAACCAATTGATCCACAAGTAGTCTTCTGAACTGTATATTTTGTATTGATTTTTTATTTTTCTTCATCGTGTCTTTTTATATAAAATGTAAGTGTTAACCGCATTTGCTTCCAAACCCCAAAAAATTAATTTCCGTTCATAATTCCTTTGCCATTAAGAGTATAAACTATTATTGCTACAGATTTTTTGTCTGTTTCGGCCAAACCTCCTCGAATAAATCGTTAAGTGACTTGCGTATCATTAGTGTGCCAGCTATTTAGAATAGTCACAACTCGTTTATTCATTCACACTAAAACCATTGTCTCTTGATTTCTACCAGAAATGCTTTCTCCTTATTTTTTTTTTTTTTATAAACTAGATTCCCTTTTTTATTTGGCATAATAGTCCCAGTAGAATGACTTTTCAAGAGATATAATTCTCTCGAAAGGTCTAAATTATTGTAGTACCTATCGGTGCACACGTGAAGTCCCTCTACACCCGATAATGAATGTCTTAAATTATTAAATAATTTTAAAACTATATTGGTTGTGAAAGGATATTTTGAATTATTAAAATTTTCTGATGTAATGAATCCAAAATAAGGCAAAAGGTTAATAAATAACCTTTATGCCTGCACTACACTCTCTGGAAGTTGTCCGAACCGAAGTTACAACTGAAGTCAGCCGAGATCTGCGACTTCGAGTAAGCGACCACACTGTCGCAAATTTAATATGCCGTCCGAAAGGCGGCCATGAATGACGTCCGGACGGCAGCTTCTGTCACGTACAGCCGGCATATTTGCGCGCGATCGAAAAATGTGCCAAATAATCGCAATTTTTAAATTGTCATATTATTAAACTTACACTACTGATAAGTATAAAAGTTTGTGTGGGCACTCACCAATACAATATCAATGAAAACTTTTCGGTCGTAAATATTCAATTTACGCAAAATCTTTGTCGGCTTTTGCAAAATGCCATAAGGCATAAAAATGATACTTCAGAATATGAACATCACATGTGTGACTATTTTAGAATTTGTCGCCATCGATTCTAAATGAGAATTCGTTATGGTGTGACATTTATAATATATAAACCGATCTAGGAAAATACATAAGGATATTCGAAACGATTTTTTTAACAAAATCAAGTACCACTAATTATTTTTTAATTATTTAATTTTATATGAAAAAAAATATAATAACGGTATAAGTTAGAAGAATATACTATCAAAATATAATTAATCCCTTTTGGTGCCCTAAAATATTCAAAGATGTCAGTAAGAGTCTGTTGAAGACCCCGATAAGTATGTGGTATTATAACTTGACACGTGACCACGATGCAGCGCTCATCATGCGTGTTGACGCTTACGCCCATACTGAAATTGAAGTGAGTTACTCGTTCTATCTCAGTTTGCAAAAAAACATATTATTATCTCTCTCACTCTCGTCACTTAACACGCGAGAGAGCGAAAGGGGAAGTATCTCACCGCTTGCGCTCGAAAGAGCAGCTCCGACTTCGGTTCCTTTGACTTCAGTCTGTTTGTCGACAATGTTCGGAAGCGCTTGAAGCTGGCCAAGTCGACTGAATTACCCCCACTTTACCACCCGTTCTCGGTAACCTCGGACAACTTCTGAGAGATTTTAGAGCTGGCAGAACCGAACTTGACCGAAGTAACCCACTATATTCTCTGTCCTTGGCCAACTTTGGCCAACTTCCAGAGAGTGTAGTGCAGGCAGTAGATAATATTTTTTTTGAAATTCTAAATATGGATTGACTTTCTCAATTCTATGCAAAATAGCATTCAAAATATTTGAAAGAATCCATGTCTTTTAAAAATTTCTCGAGAAAATTGCAGTTATGTCGTGGAAAAATAATCTTGCATACATTTTGCAGGCCACAATCCCATATTAAATATTACTCCAAGAAACGCATTCATTTCATCTAAGTTAATATCTAACCAATTATGCCATGTAGATATTGACGATAAAGTCATATTTGAAATCTGTATACTTGCATATCTATTGGTTTCTAAAATAATTTTGCTAACCAACTCAGTGTAAAAGAATTTAAAATAATCAATTGGTTGTGCACAGACCAAGGACATTTATCACTTGGTGGCAAATATTGGTATTGATTTGGCACACTATCATTACCAGTTATTATTCTCCAATTTTTTTATTTGGTGCTTCTGATTGTTTGAGGTACCGCTTCTTCATCGCTATTATTTAAATTCGATTCACACCAACAAGCCTAATTTCGACGTCACTTTCTTCACTATCATCATTAGAAGATGAAAATGAAATCATCCCCATCACTATAATTACAAAAAATATCATCACAGTCACCATATATAGTTTCACTTAGACACAAATTACGGACAACGGAGAACTATCGAAAACACAATAGGCAAATAAAAACGCCACCGACGCATGTCAACCTTTGGGAGAAGTTTCGGCAAATTTGCCTTTAAATTTAGTCATCGAAAAACCCCCCGACTTAACCCGATAAATAAGCTCTCCCCGGCTTGATTTAAGTAAAAATGATATTCTTATTCTTGACTCTTAAAACTTATCTATAATGCAAAAACACCATTTAAAATATGTACAGGAAATACCCAAAAATCGATGTTATATTTCATTAATTGAAGCGCTCTGACGCACCATCTGAGTAATATAAAGCCAAACGCTGGCGAGTCCCACGCACCTTACGAGCGGAAAGGATTAATGTTACTTAATTTCATTACGCAGTTGTTCTAAAGGCAAAGATATATGAGTACCACGGTTGAAATGAGATGATAAAATATGTGACTGGCAGCACGTTACTTTATTATGACCATGTGTTATTTTTATTGCTGACCATTTACTAACAAAATTCTGACCGAGATTTGATTTTTATTCTGACTCAAAGTTGATTCAAATTCTGACTATTTAATTTTACGCGAATCTTATTGTCAATTTATATAATCCTCCTTTTAAATAATTTCTAAACAAATATCTGATGTCTCTAAATAGTATGTATACCTTACTGGCTATTTGCGCGCACTCCGCGTTGACATCAGGCCGTAAATGTTGCTACGCTTAAAAACAGAAAAGTCATTCTTCATGCTGGGATAATTAGTAATGTAGTTTTTTTTTTGAAGAGACTAAGAAATAATAAAACAATAATATAGTAAGATAATTAGTAATGTAGTTTTTTTTTTTGAAGAGACTAAGAAATAATAAAACAATAATATAGCAAGATAATCATTTAGTTCAGCAAGGAACGAAAAACTTAAATTCAACGTATTAAACACAGAGGAATATTCTCCATCTTCATTTCGATTCGCCATTAAATTTAATATTATGAAAAGAATACCTCATTTTAAAATTGTAAAACCAACCGTTACTTGCTTGAAAAACCGTGTTAAAATCTTTTTTATAATCTATCCTTCCAATCTTTGTGCAAACTAAGAACTTTTGCTTGAATAATTGAAATACTCAGAGGGACATCTTCTTGATGTTAGTCATCGATCCATGATGACAAAGATTTTTTCATTTCATCCATGTCTTTTTTGCCGTGGTTTTTTGGAAACATATCTTTAAAGATTGTGGAAATATGTATTTTGAACGTATTCCTTAATTATATTTTGATTTTGCAAAATTGAACATATCGTTGACCTGTTTGTATCACACGAATGTCTGATTGAAGCAAAATATTCACCGCTATCAGAACGTTCAATAATTTCTAACTTCGTCTCGAATAGTGTGAAGTTTATGAGTCCTTGATTTCTTTTTGTTCGTATCAACACTAAAGTTTTTCCGTTTCACACTCATGTTTATAATTTATTTTTAAAAAAAAATTAAATTTAAAAAATAATGTTTTTTTTTTTAAATGTGCGAAATAGCAAATTGTGCGAAAGTCGAGGGCGGCCTGTATTATTATCCAACTTACATATATATAAATACTAAAATAATTATCTTAAATTTTTCTTGAACATCTAATTATATCAATGTTCATACTTAAAATATTTCTTATCCTAGATAAAATACATTTAATATGTAATTTCAATATTTATTTTTTATTCTATAATTACTCATAAATATTTTATAATAGTTATTTATAAATATCTTTATTATGCCCTCGCCCCCCCCCCCTTTCCGGAAAAAAGCAAAAATAACGTCTTCGATTCTAAACCAGAAATTTCGGAGGATCACTTTAAAAAATCTAAAAAAAACAATCCCAAATCTATTCCAAAAATATTAATGGTGAAAAAAATATTTTTTCTGTGCTATAATATACTGGAATATTTTATCTAAATTTATTTTGCGATTTTAGAAATAAATCCTAAAATTTTAAGATTTTATTTGCGTAAATAGATTTAAGTGCGTTTCCGAACACACGTTCGCGAGCTGGCAACACTGCTACGAATGTTTTGTATTCCGGTGGCGGCTCGCACTTGCGGCGTCTCGAGCTTACATTCGTTTCCGATATTCGGTGTGACTAGCAGGCTTTTGTGCAAGGTGGAGATTCGTTGCTGTTCCTACTCGAGCTGATCGGCCGTGAGGTCCGATGAATAGGTCAGTTTCAACCGTATATGTTTCGAATGCGGTTTTTGCTATAGTTAGGTATACGCACGTGTTGGGCGCCATTTTGTAAATGGCCGTTACGATAACGGCTTTTAGCGCAATGTGCGGTGCGAACAATCTCGGTATTCCATAATCTAGAAAGTTCGCCACATGGCGCAGAATTAAAAAGTTATTGTTAAATGGAATAACGACATTTGGCACGAGGTCCACATGGCAGTGAGCCTCTTGCAAAGGCCCATTATCTTCATGTCCATACTACTTATGTTATATTTTGCTACATTCGTTTCTTAAAAAGCTCCCGTAGAACGAATCAGCTGATTTTATTTTTCATATGGACATTTTAAATATGCACATTTCGCCTACCGAAGCGGCGCAAGTATACCATAAATCTTGCTACTTATGCATTTTATATATGTATATTTTAAAATAAATACTACCTATTCCACTCTCTAGGCCAGGAATGGCGAACCTTTTCCCCAAGTGGGTCAAATTTGATCAAAAAAAATTATTAAATCCATGTGGCGGGTCACAGGTTGAGTAATTAAAACTTATAAATAACGGCTTACAAGTTTTATTGACATTAAAATTTACAAGCATAATTTCAATGAACTCTATAAATAAAATAAAGAAAGGAAGAATAAATCATTTAATGGGAAATCTGTTCTTGTTTATTTGACCACAATTTTTCTATGCGAGGCGCATAGTTAGTGATTTTTAATCTTACGCATGCAGCGGTCCATATTTTTACTAAGGTCCACTGTGAGACGTCGCTGCATAGACGCGTATTCATCATTGTACGCTTGTACGCCTGCTTGCTGCGTACATATAAACTAATGAAACACTGTCGACGGAGCTGTAACGTCACGCTCACGTCGCTGCATGCAAGCTTCATGACGACAGTCATCAAGCATGTCAGACGCCTGAGGGTATCGAACTGCGTGAACGTGTAGATAACAATGGCAATTTCAGCTGCTAAATTTTTTCAGATCGTCGAAAAGCACCAGTGTCTTTATAATAGTAATCTTGCAGATTATGCAAGAAAGGATATTACTGAGAAAGCTTGGAGTGAGGTGGGAAATCAAATAATGTTTCGTTAGTTTATATGTACTCGGCAAGCAGACGTACAACAAGCGAACAATGACGAATACGCGTCTATGCAGCGACGCATTCGTGGACAGTGGGCCTTAGTCGATTTCGTAGTCCTGATTAAAAAATTCATTGATGAAAATAACTGCATACGTTGATCCGAACATAATTAAAAGCACAGTAGCTAACCTTTTCATTCCTTCAAATGAGCTTGGTAAAGACTTGTATGACCATTCTTGTAATATTCTTAATTTCATAGGCGTTTAATTCTATAAATTTATTTCTCCATATATAACTGTTTTGGTATTCTACTAATTCCATTTCTTAATTATCAATATTTAGCCAATTAAAGAAACTCAACTCTAAATATTTATATTCAATTATGTGTGGGGATATCTAATAATTGTTTCCAGTTGTTTAACTTGATTAAACTTTTCTGAAAAACGTGTCTTTATTTCTTCTAAACACGATAAATACTGTTTAATTGCTTTATCATTTTGAATTTAAATCATTAATGAATATATCGATTTTTATCATAAACGATTTCATATTTTCATACATTGTTACTGCAATTTGACCACGTCCTTGAAGTTTCTTATTTATTTCATTAAAATGTGTGATCACACAAGAACATTAGGTTATTTAACCATTCCTCATTTGCTCATTCTGGATATATTTTTCCTGTTTATGTAAAAAGATTTTTATTTCATCGAGCAAATTAACAAAGCGATTTAAAACTTGTCCATAACTAAGCCATCAAACGTTATTGTACATTAGAAGTCTTGAATATTGAAAATCTACCTCTTCTAATAATTTTGAAAATTCTTACTTATTTAAAGCGTGTGCAGATATATAATTTACAACACCTGTTACAATTGATATCACATTATCAAATGATTTTAACCCCTTTTTTGCACATAGTACTTCCTGGTGGATGATGCAATGAAATTCAATTAAAGGATGTTCAATTTTTGGCTTCAGTAGGTTTATAAATCATATGTTTTTTCCAACTATGCTTGGGGTACCACAGTCTTCTTCCTTTATAATATTTCCAGATTTAAATCTAATAATAGCTGCAAGAAGTGCTTGACCTATCTGTACTCTCGTCCAAAGAAATCGAATACATGTCGGCGCTGTTTGAGTCGAAGTATCTTCGTCCAAAGCTAATATACGATCTCTAACTGTGTTTCGACTGGCTTGTAATTCTTTTATTCTTTTAATAATGCGATCTTTTTCCTCAAAATCAGCCAATAAAGATTCGCTACATTCCAATAACCCTGTTTTAAAAAATTCCTTCAGAAGATTTTTTCTATGTCGTGCAATACAAAAGCTAGCACATGTGATGTTGTTTTTAGACACTAAAAAATATTTAAAAGCACTTGTTTGGGATTTATATTGCTTTAATTGTTGTGAAAAATATTCTTTCTTCTTTGCTTCTTTTAATGAAATGAGATTTTTATGCATCGTTTCAAAATGTCGCTTTACGTTGTAACTACAAACAGTAATACTTTCTTTGCATATGAAACAGATGCTCTTATTGCCTGTTTCAATAACTCCATACTTGAAAAGCCATTCTTCATTGTATAATCTTGCTTTCTTAGCTGTTAACATGGTGATCTTGAGGATTAATATATTTATAATTACTATCTATTTACTATATATTATATATAAAATAATTTAACTGTTTGAAATTATTCACCTGATCTTTTATTATGACAATCTAATAAACAATTTGTTTTGGCCGACGATGTTCGCGAACTCCGGTGAAAGCCGCGGTAGCCCGCTGTTTGGCCATAACAAGATTTGTAATGGCCATACACAGAATAGGTTGAGTAAATCATACCTAATAGTTCAAGCGGGTTCGATAATTTAACATGCGGGTAACTCGTTCGCCATCTATCATTTTTTAGCTCTAGGCTAATAAAACGTGACATTTTTAAAAAGAAATACAATAAATGTAATAATATAAACATATATAAGTATGTTTATATCCCCTAACACCCTTAAGCGAAATAATCTGATATCTATCATTACCTAGCTCCTTGAAAATTTTGTAAGGACCATCGTATTTATTTGCCACCTTCCGATTGATACCTTTCTCACCAGGAGCTGTAGCAGCTTGGCGCCATAGGACTAGATCTCCGACCTTATGTTTAGTAGCTACCTTTCGTCGTTTATCAAACCTAGCCTTCATTTGTGCTGCTATGCGCTGTAGTGTTTCAGCTGCTTTCCTCCGTCTCGTTTGCAACCGATCTCGCCCCACCTCGGCAGTATGATCCCCTGTGGACAACTCTGCCATCCGCTTTGATAAGAGAACATAAAATCCGCCGGTGAAAACCAAGTGCTAGAATTAGTGGTATGATTAATACCCCATACTATCTCAGGAAGTTGCTCGTCCCATCTCGCCTCAGCAACCGCACTTGCTGTAATTGCCTCGATTATTGTGCGATTGGGTCGTTGGCTCTCGGGGTCGCTACTGCATTCATGACATGCTTAATCCCTTTGTCCTGTAAGAAAACAGTAAATGCCCTACTAGTGAATGCCAAACCTCCATATCGTACTCCTGTATGGTGAGCCACCACCGTGCTATACGAGGTACTAAATCTCGTTTCAGCAATGTTGCCCTAACTGCTGAGCAATCAGTTACAACTTTAAAATGAACTCCCAACAGATATAATCGAAATCTCTTCACCGATTCGACCACAGCTAATGTCTCTAACTCATAGCTATGATACATTGACTCCGCTTTTGTTATCGCTCGGCTGAAATATGAAATTACTTTCAATTCGCCCGTTGCCTGCGCCTGTAGAAGAATACCGCCTAGACCCAATTTACTTGCATCTGTATGTAACTCAGTTACAGTCTGTCTGCTAACTGGCGTTTCAGCTCATCGAATGCATTCTGTTGAACCTCGCTCCATTGCCAGTTGACATCCTTGACTGTGAGTTGAGTAAGAGGAGGCCTCGCTATAATCGCAAAGTTCTTAACAAATTTGCGAAAGTAACTCGCCAAGCCGATAAATTGTCTCACCGTGTGAACATTGGTCGGAGTAGGAAAATCAGAAACTGCTTTGGTTTTCCTCTCGCCAGGTCTTATTCCCTCACTTTTCAGGAAAGAACATTTTGCTATGTTCAGCTTGTTTGTTTTAAATCGTTTATTACAGTCATATTTACAGTTGTTAAATCAATAAAATATAAAATATAACACATGTTACTGGTTATCTTTTAACCATTATCATGTTTACAACAAGAGAAATAAATACAATATGTGAATGAAAGGGGATGGCTACTGAGGATCTGCCGTCTTCGAACACTTTCGCGCTCATCTCGTAATCTTCGCCGGGCTGAGCCCCATCGATGATGACGTTTACTATTTCGGTCACTCCGTTCGGTATCGTCACATCTTCTGACAAGAGGACCCTGCGTTCATGTCCTCCGGCTCCAGCGAGATGTTCTTCAGCATGTTCGAGACATCCTCCTTGAGCAGCAGCGCCTTGCCGCCCTGTACCACCAGTGATACTCCTTCCCCAAGCACCGGTTGACCTAGAATCAGATATGCATTAGAAATATTGCATTGCGTCACCAACGCCTCAATGCTCAAGTCTATATCGTCAATTGTTAAAGTAAATGTAGATACGCCGTCAGCTTTCCCAATTCCGCCACCAAATCCTCTGAGGAGAGTCAGCTGTGGTACCATTTGCAAATATGCTGACATCCAGTATCTATATAAACTTTGACTTCGTTCCCATTCACGCATCCCTTCTTTCTGTATATCAGGTCTAAGTCAGTACTCACCAGTTTAACATCGACGGTGCGCCTCTCCTTAGGGTCTCGTCGCCGTTTAGTTAAAAGGTTCCTTACCCTACATTGTCGATGGGTGTGTCCGCCTTTGCCGCACAGCATGCACCGTTGCATCCTAGGTTTTGGGCAGTCTCAGCTGAAGTGATTGCCATACTTCTGGCAATTTTAACACCTGACCAGTCGCTTTTCAGTCGTCGCCTCGACTTCCTCAGCTGTGGGCTCCTCCCTTCCTCGCCCTGATGGTCCTCGCCTTAGTAAGTTTCCTCTCTCCGGAAGAACTGGACGACTGTGATGCATAAGTGGCCACAAACTTCGGCGACTTATAGTCGTTGAGACCACTCAGCAGCCTGTTGTACAAATCTTCTGGATCCTCTCTGACGCAGGCATAGGCATTAGCGTGCAGCTCATCAGGTAGTCCAAATATGATGCATGACACTGCCTTGACGCCAGTCAAGTCGCAGCGCTTGCACATCGCCAGCTTCTCCCTATAATACGTCATCATCGACTTGTCATCCTTCTTCTTTGTCGTTATCATTTGCTACAACGTCGCCGCGAAGCCACCTCTTCTTGGGAAAGTACGCCGCAAGCTGGTCTTCCATTCTTCCCAAGTGAGGTTATACTTCGTGAGATGACAATACCACTCTTCGGCCGCCCCTTTCAACTTCATCTGCATTAAGCAGGATTTTTCATAATCCGTCCAATTATGCGCCAGGGCCATCTGCTCGACCATCGCTATCCACTGGTCCACCTGCAGGCTTTTGTTGTCCGGGTAGAATGGCTTCACAATGTCGATAGGCGCTCGGAAACTTGCGATACCGGGCCCCGCGATTGGGGAGGCCTGAATAACTTCCTGCGCCGGACTGCTAACGGGCACCGCCGGCTCGACATTTCCCTCTGCACCTGGGATTCCGGACCGCTGAATGATAGCTTCGAGGCCTCTCTTCCTCCCAGGCCGCTACTTCCGTCGGCGGCGGCGTTGTTTACGTTTCCTTTGTTGGCGGCCATTTTGTTTGTTGTGGCGTCGTTAGCAACAAAGCACATGAGATTCAAAATGCGCTGTTAGACTTCCGCAGCCGGTTCTCAGCACACGCGAGTAGCACGATCCCACTTCTGAATTGTTATAGAGTTTTCTGATTATATGTGTATGAATAGTAGTCGTGTCGCTTGTCAGGTTGGCTTGAGCTCCGGTCACACGTCTGTTTGGAATGGCGGGCGCCGTTGGATCTCCCATCCGCTAACCCACGATCGCAATGCACGCCCGCCAAGTGTTGCCACTCTGCATTGCGGATTAAGGGGTTTAACAAAATATTATTTTAATAAAACATATTTATATATAATATAACTTATTATTGTTAAATATAATAATTGCACAAGAAATAAAAATAATTCACTTTTTTTTTTTAACTAATGTATTTATAATATAAAATACAAAATAACATATTTATAATTAGGATAATAATATAAATATTTCATTTACTCTACGCATGAACCTTTCAACAATTTGGACATGACAATATTTTTAACTGGTGCTTGTGAACCATACATATCGCTTTTAAGCAGGTGGTACAAAAAATCGAGTCTTTCTGTTCTTAATTGTGCCCTGATAAGACAAAAGCTGCACCTACTTCTAATCTCTTCAACGCGATTTTCAGAGATTATTGTCAGTGGAGTAACAGTTTCAGTTTGGTTGCTTGATCATAAAGTGTGAAACCATATTGAATATGTTTATGAAACGATATCCCACTATTTTTTCGCAACTTTTTGTTCTCCTTGTCAAGTTCCATGGCTAATTCTTTAACAAAAAATTGATGTTTACTACGATCATTCTTCCGCCAATCTGGATACTTTGTTATCCAAACTAGCCATATCCATTATCTCCATTAAAAATCTGAACGGCCATCTTCTCGAAGCCCTGACACACAAATATAGTGCCGTCATTCTGTTACCTGTATCTACGCCTCCTTTGGTTCGATTATAATGCACAATTATTTCTGGTCTTTTCCTCGCATTTGCTTCTACCCTTGTATTGTGGAACTCTGTTGACAACAGTGTGACTGATTTATTCCATATCTCCTGGGCTTACTTTTGATTAAAACGCGAAATGGACACCTCCCTCGATACGTAGCCAGTCAATTATTATTCAAACAGGCTGCTTTAAATTTATTGAATATTGAGCGTAGTGGTTCAAATTTATCTTGCGATTGTTAAAATCGTAATTGTCTGGTGTTTCTATCATCAAAGCGAATTTTACTGAATCTGTCCCTTGAAATGACCGTAGAAAAAAAGAATTGCTTGAAAAGCTAGTTAGATGTCCATATTTCCTTTTGTGGTAGTCTACGGCCATTGCATCTTCCAGATGCTATCAATACGCTGATGAATGCTTCTATTTCCGGTTGGTTGATGTGGTCTTGATTGTCATTTCTAGAGACCCAATTAGTCTCCACTATTTCTTGAATCATCACTGCAGTCATGAAGAGAGCGAAGGTTTCTTTGATTGTAGTCACACTGCTAGCCTCTGTTCCAAGTCCTGACAAAGAAGTGACGATGTTCTGGATTCGCATTCTGGAATTATACTGTAGAGTCGAATGCCCTTCTAGACCAAATCTTGGTATTAATTCATCATCTTCTGATGAAGATTCGTCAGCTTCATTATCGATTACATCATCTACATCGGTGGCATCTGAATCTCTTCAAAGTCGATATCACTCTCAAAAGATTCATTGACATCATCTTCATATTCGTCTAAGTCTTTCTGTATCTTGCCTGGACGACATATCTCGATATTTTATCACAATTTATACTGCAAAAAATCGCCAAATACATATAATATAATATACAACAATAACAAAGTGTATAATAATACTCCCTATCTGAAATAAAAGCTATGAGATGATGGAATTCCAAAAATAAAAGTAATAAATCAGCTTTGCAAACACGGCAAAAGTTCGGGAGACACTGATTCCCCAGCATATGGCTTTCTCCAGACAATGATTCGTTCTAAAAAGGTGATGGTATACGAACAGCATAAAGCTTTTTCGTTCTAACTCGTTATGGAAACTGATTTTCGATATATTCATAACATTCGAGTGTGAATGAGCCCAAATGTTATCTTCTACCTGCCCTTCATGGAATTGCAAAACTGATGGTCAACTCACAAGTAATAGAATACACTTTAAAATTAAATACAAGTTTAATTTTCCATACAAATTGTCCCTAGATTTAGTTTTTAAAGTTTACGAGATCAAGTATTGTTTTTTTTATTTTAACGTGAATATCATAGGGCAATTTATTTATAAGTTTTTAATTGGACAGGAAACAGCTCTTGCTTCATAATTACGTACAGACGTAGGCATGGCTGAAGCTGCAAAAGATTTGCCTTGTTGCCTCTCCGTGTTCAGCTCGAAGTACACTTTATTGCGCAGGCAATCTTTACAATTCCAGATAATTTCCTCTGCACTCGGTACATTTGATGGGTGGCTCGCAATCCTTTCTGGAACAGTAGAGTGTAGCCGTAAAGCTTAGCACCTGAAACATTAAGTCACATGATTATTATAACGTTTATATCTTTTAATGGTGAACTTTGCAAAGCAGACATACCGGATTCTTACTACGAACTGGACCAAGTATAACTTGAAGTCTTCATGTGCTTCTGCCGCGGTCATCGGCGCCTATTTAATATCGTAATGTCTTCCTCTTTATTTTTTATATAGTACGTGGCTCAAATGCATAAAAAACGAAAAAAAGCAGCACGCTGAGAGATCACAGACGTACGAGTATGACTCACGCAATGGAATAAATTCTTTGTCATGACAACAGTGAATTATACGTGTCTCCATTTGTACTTATTTTCCTGATAGTTCATACGGCGTTCAAATATCCATCCTTTCCATTTGAAGTCCTATTACAGCAGGCATGGTGAAATCTAACGGTGAATATCATGGGATGCATCCAAAGAGCTAAAGTAGTATCACCCTACAACAAATTAAATTAGAAATTCTTAATAAGAAATAATTTTAAACACCAGGATAAACCTAAAAAATATATAAAACAATATATATTCTATATAAAAATATATTTAACCCTTTCCAGGTCATGTACGAGTTATCTTGTAATTTGTGTTTTGTGAATTCTCTTCTCAAAAATCAGTAGAATTTTCATAAAATCTATCATAGCACTTTTTTTTTTTTTGATGAATATTAAATTTGTATGAATATTTTGAAATGTTTTACAACAGCTGCATATTTTTATACCAATACACGGATTCGTGCAAAGTAATTTTTAAAAAAGTACTGTGACCAGAAAGTGGTAAGACGCAACAACTTCTTGCACGGTACCATCTTTCCTATGCAGCGGTACGTGTCTGCGCCACAGAAACTCATGAATGTGTTAAAAGATAGATTTTCTTATCTATAAAATTTAAACTTGTTAGGCGAGCCTTGTTCGGAACATTTAAAATATTTATGTAAGGTAAATCATTGGTTAGCCTGTCTTGTCAGAATATATAGTACATGGATCAGAATTTGTATTAAAAGATCAGAATACTAGCGGTCAGAATTTATATAAATTAGTTTGGCACATGGTCAGATACAATTCTTTTGACCTCCACCAGCGGCTAAAGACAAAGAGGGAAGCCAAAGATGGCAACTAAGGCGCTTATAATTGATTTTAAAAAATGCATCTTGAAAATGAATAAAAATTGTATTGATTAATTAATAAAAAATATAATATAATTATTAATAACTTTTTTTTTAATATTATTTAATTTCTTTAAACAATTGGAACGAGATGATAAAATAGGTTAAGTTTCTTGCGTAAAATATGTGACTGTTGCAGCACGTACTTTATTATGACCATTATTATTTTTAATCTGAAAGTAGATTTATTGTAAAATAATATGTATAATTACATTATTTCTTGATTTAAATTAATTTTATTACCAGAATACAGATACATTTATAATTGCATTTGGGAAACAAAAAGCGGAAGTTTAATGAAAAATATAACATAACTCATAATACATTATTGACAGCAAAAACCTGTTTCTACTATGAGTCAAGGGATTAACAGAAACTAATGAATTTATATTTCATAAGGGTAAATTAAATATTATATTGAAATAAAAATAGTCGGGTACCCGTTAAAGATAAAAGTGCCCTAGTAAAAAGTGATGTTAATAACTGCAACAAAGGATGCACTAAATTTACTTTTATTATTAAATTTATTCTGTTTAAAATTAGTATTGCTATTTCTTCGACGTACATTCTGCATGAATATACTACTAAAGTACCTAGCCTCGTTGCCTATATTTTCGAGTCGCCTGGTTTAGTGTAAGTAAACTATTTAGGCCTATTGCGACAGTGCGTAATAGACATAAACAGTATTCTTGACTGGCTACTTACGCGCACACCGCGTCGACAGCAGGCCGTAAGTGTTGCCACAGCTAAAAACAAGCAAGACATTCTTCCTGACGAGATAATTAGTGATGGGTAAAATTGAGAATATTGAGCGGGACGGAAAAACCGGGATCTTTAAGAATTTATAGGTAATAATAAAACAATGATATAAAAAGTTAATCATTTAGTTCAGCAAGACACTAAAAATAAAGTATTCGATTAGAACATATTGATGTGGGGTGTAAAAAATGGCATTTCAGACATTTTAAATTTTTGTTTGAGGAGAACAAATTGCTATGGGGAACTAAAAAGAAAAAGGTTATTTCGGATATTAGCAAAAGGAAGACAATTTTTTGCATGTCAATTAATTAATTTATTTAGCTAATTAGTTATACACTAATCAAATATATTTAAATATACATATAAGATATTATATACACAAAAAAATATTAAAATTTATTTTTTAATAGACGAATTTATATACACTAAACAAATTTAATCAAAACATAATATAAAAAAAATAGTTTATTTTATAATTTATTTCTTACTGCACGAAGGTTTTTTTTTTATTTTAATAAGGAAACTACAAATTTATTTCTTATAGATTGTCCTAATAATATTATTTACAAATTCACTCCTCCGTCGAATATTCCTCTGACCATACTCGTTACCTTACATCTAACTATCTTTAAATTGTCTTATTTCGAGTATAAAATCTATGTACATCTTATTAAAAAACTCTGGTAACAATTATTTTCTAACTTACATATATATAAATACTCAAACATTTATCTTCAATATTTCTTGAACATCTAATTATATCAATCATACTTCAACAACTAGTAAATCTATTTCTATTTAAAATTACACCCATTGACCAATTTTGTTATTTTTGCAACATCGTTTTATCTAATCTATTAGACACATCATATTTTTGCACTATAAATAAATAAGGAAATAAGTATTTTTTATCTATAATTACTCCTAAATATTGTATATTACCAACTATTTTTATAAAAGAGTGGTTTATAAATATTTTTATTTGTCTTAGTAAAATCGAAATATTAAAAAAATAAAAATTGATAGGCCAACATTTGCCCCCTTGGTCCCCCACTTCATTGCTTCACAATTTGTCTGCGCTTCGATACTACAATGCTTTAAAAATATTATAGCCATCCTTAATGATATTGCTTCGGACTTATCATATACGAGTATTTTCAATAACAAGGCCAGGTCAGGTCATTTTAGTTGGCCAGTTTACTTTTTATAACAATATTACGATTTACAATAAGTGAGAATCTAATGAAGCGCATTTAAACCGAATTTTGACCAATAGAAGAGCGCAAAAAAACTATTATCCCTTCTCAGAAGTCAAAAATCCACGCCAAAAGCAAGAAAATCGTGCCGACTCGATTTTATTGCGTTTGACGTGAATTTTTGACTTTTGAGAAGTGATAATTGTTTTTACGCCCTCCAGCTGACCAACATTAGTTTTGAATATACTTTGACTAACAATCTTATATCATATTTTTAAATAATATTGTAATATTAAAGTACAGACAAACTGTAATTTCGTGTGCTTATATATACCGTCTGAAATATACGAAAAGTACATCGAAAGGATTTGCAGTAGCAAAAGGTCCAAATGCAATTATAGAATTTATATAATTTTTTACATTAAGCGAAATACAGCAAATGCTCGATTAAAAAAATTCATGTTATCCTTAAATTTGCGTATTTTTAAAGTTTGGAAACTCAAGTTAGATCGTCCATTTTAAAAATAAACTAGGTGAAATATTATTTTTGCTGTCTTGATTATATATTTTTAATATGCTGATATATTGAAAAACGATATTTCATTGTTATTGATAGTAAAAAATGTCAATTGAATTAAAAATATTGTTTCTGTGTGACAAGACACTGGAATATTTTATCTAAAGTTATTTTGCGATTTTATAAATAAATCTTAGAATTCTAAGATTTTATTTGCGTAAATAGATTTAAGCGCGTTTCCGAACACACGTTTGTTAGTTGGCAACACTGCTGCGAGCGTATGGCGGCAACACGTTCGACTCAAACTTGTCATTCGTTTCCGATACTCGGTGTGACTAGCAGGCTTTTGTGCAAGGTGGAGATTCGCTGCTGTTCCTACTCGAGCTGATCGGCCGTGAGGCCCGAGGAATAGGTCAGTTTCAACCGTATATGTTTCGAATGCGATGTTTACGGCCGGGGCATTCTTTATGGTTAAATTAGACGCATGCGCGGGCGCCATTTTTAAAACGGCCATTGCGCTAACGGCTTTTAGCGTCAGTTTCGGTCTGCGCTACGAATAATCTAGGTATTTCATAATTTGAGAAGTTCGCCACATGGCGCAGAATTCAAATATTCAGTTTAAATGGATTAACGACATTTGGCATGAGGGCCCCGCGGCAGTGAGCCTCTTGCCCATTATCTTCATGCTTATACTACTTATGTTATATTTTGCTATATTCATTCGTAAAAAAATCTCTCGTAGAACGAGCCGGCTAATTTTTGCGGGGGATACGTCCTGGAAACGATCGCATTAAGCGAAATTTCGCGATCACAGGTTCGGGGACGTTATTTTCTAGGGACGTAAGGCAGTCCGTTTCCTGCAGTTCTTCAATAGTCAAGTCCATAAATAAGTTTTGTGTCATCCAAATCTTACGGTTGCTTCGCCAAAAAACTGGTAAATTTTTTTTAGAGTAACCTGTAATGGCACGAAGATTTTCTGATTGGTTTCAATTTTAATTCTCCGGATGCATTTCCACCGAGAAGAAGAGTTAGACGGTCCATGGATGCTTTAAATCCAGAACCAGTCTTCTCTATGAAAATAAACGTACGTGTTGTCATTCGTTTCCAATAAAGTCCAGTCTCATCCACATAAAAATTAATTTGGTGAATAATTTCCCCTTTCAACAATTTTACGGAACTCCATTGGATATTTTTCAGCTGATTCTACGTCTGCACTAGGCGATTCACCTTTCATTTTAATGTTAAGCAAACCGATCAAACCAACCTTTGCTTGCTTTAAATACTTCTTCTCCTCCATGTTGAGATATTAAATGATTCCAAAGACCAAGTGATTTATTGAGGGCCCCGCGGCAGTGAGCCTCTTGCCCATTATCTTCATGTTTATACTAATTATGTTATATTTTGCTATATTCATTCGTAAAAAAATCTCCTGTAGAACGAGCCGTCTAATTTTTTTATTTTTTTTTCGGACATTTTAAATGTGTGGAGCGGCATTTCGAATAATTTCGCATGCGGTATTTACAACCGGGGCTTTTGCTATGGTTATGTTATATACATTTTTTCGGACATTTTAAATGTGTGCGTTTATACACTTTTAGCCTGCCGAATATACCATAAATCTTGCGACTTATTATGCATTTTATATATGTATATTTTAAAATAAATACTATCTATTACACACTCTAGGCCAATGATTCCCAAACTCTTTTGGCCCACGGACCCCCGGTGAAAAACTACAAAAATGCATAATAGAAAAATTACAAATTAACTTTCATGTCTTGAATGGTAAATGGTGATGTAAAAATAAAATATAAATAAAACATTTTGTTTAAGAAGTATTTATTAAAATTATAATTTTTGTTTTAAAATACTAAAAAAAAATTAAATGTGTTGGATGAACCTATTCAAAGGAGCTAAAAACGTGTCTGTGCCACAAAAACTATTGTAAATTAAATTTTCTTGTCTTTAAAATTTAAGCTGGTTAGGTGTGAACGAGCGATCATTGTTCGGAACATTTAAATTATTTATGTAAGAAATCTAATTGTCTCGCATTTCTCGGCTCATACCCAATTTTTCGTGAAAAATTGAAACCATTGAGCCATGGCATCAACAAGGTCGCGCACTTTGACCCGCGATCACTTAAGACCATATCGTAGAATTTGTCGATCAAATTTGGTGTAGTCATCTCAAGTGGACGTCCCGGACGATGTTCATCACCCGTGGGTGTACAACTACATTTAAACTCATGTATTTAATCACAATACGAAATTCGTTTTTTTATTGTACGAAAATAACAGAGGTTGTTTGCTTCAATCGATTGTAAAAATGAAAGGATGTGATGCAAATGGCTGACAAGTTGACAGCAGTTTATTGACAGATGGTACTTTTTCAGAAACAAACTTGTTTCGATACTACTAGCGCCATTTTTTAGATTTTCTAATATTTTCTATTGACTTACTGTAGTATTTTAAAATTTCATTTAAAAAAATTTTTGTTGAAATTTTAATACATCTACAATATTTTAAATAAAAATATGAATTTATTTATTGCAGAAATGGAGTGCGATGAAGAAGATATAGTAGAAATAACTGCCGAAATTAAACAAATGCTTTTTTTGGATAATGAAGTGGATGAAGATGAAACCATGAAATCATACATGGAACCATTACTGGGAAATAAAATGAAACCAAATACAGAGGCATTTGAGCTACCTGACTCATATGAGGTACCAAAGTCGTTAATTTTACCTGAATCGTTTGTGGTACCAGAGACGATTGAAATACCAAACTCATTTGCATTAGAAGATGTAATAGAGTTAGCAGAGGCACCAAAGGCATTTGAGCTACCAGACTCATATGAGGTACCATACTCTGAATTATCTGAGCCAATGGATGTGCCAGAATCATTTAAATTACCAAAGAAGATCGAATTATCAGACTCATTTGCGGCACAAGATGCAATTTATTTAGCAAACTCAAGTGTGGTAGCAGAGGCACCAAAAGCATTTGAGCTACCTGACTCATATGAGGTACCAGAGTCATTTTATATATCTGACTCGTTTGAGGTACCAGCATTGTATCATTTACCAGAGACGATTGAAATACCATACTCGTCTATGTTAGAAGATGAGATGGCAGAGGTATTTGAGGAACTAATGGCATTTGTGCTACCTGACTCATATGAGGTACCAGAGTCATTTTTTTTATCTGACTCGTTCGAGTTACCAGAGACTATTGAAATACCATACTCATCTATGCTAGAAGATGAGATAGCAGAGGTATTTGAGGAACTAATGGCTTTTGTGCTACCTGATTCATATGAGGTACCAGAGTCATTTTTTTTATCTGACTCGTTCGAGTTACCAGAGACTATTGAAATACCATACTCATCTATGCTAGAAGATGAGATAGCAGAGGTATTTGAGGAACTAATGGCATTTGTGCTACCTGACTCATATGAGGTACCAGAGTCATTTTTTTTATCTGACTCGTTCGAGTTACCAGAGACGATTGAAATACCATACTCATCTATGCTAGAAGATGAGATAGCAGAGGTATTTGAGGAACTAATGGCATTTGTGCTACCTGACTCATATGAGGTACCAGAGTCATATCATTTACCCGACTTGTTTGAGGTACTAGACTCAATTGAATTATCTGAGCCAATGGATGTGCCAGAATCATTTAAGTTACCAAAGACGGTCGAATTACCTGACTCATTTGCGGCACAAGATGCAATTTATTTAGCAAACTCAAGTGTGGTAGCAGAGGCACCAAAAGCATTTGAGCTACCTGACTCATTTGATGTACCAGAGTCATTTTATATATCTGACTCGCTTGAGGTACCAGAATTGTACCTGTTACCAGAGACGATTGATTGCAATATTTGTGAAAAGAGGTTCACACAGCCATACACGCTGAAGAAGCACCCGTTGAATCATAACAAAAGCGAAAAGATCAGGATATCGTGCAAACAATGCCAGTACACTTGCACCTGCTTACACTATCTCAATCAACACATCCAGGAAATGCATGGACTCTGCGAGCTGGAAAAGTGCCCAAAATGCGATTTTTACTGTATGGATAAATTTAGCTTATCAGTACACAAAAAGGTAAAAATAGGATTATACCGATAATTATATAACACGCTAGCTTGTCGTTAATTACTCACTAATTACTTTGCAGCAACATATTGGGAAGAAACTACTGAAATGTACCGAGTGCCCTTACGAAGCAGAAAGAGAGAATCGTATGACTGCACACATGCTTATTCATACTGACACTAAGCCATATAAATGTGATAAATGCATAAAAAAATTCAGGTATTCATTAATCTAATGTACACTTTTAAAATTCTATTGGTTTTGTACTCACTTTCGACATGTTTCAGGAGTATGCAAGGACGCAAAGTACACAAAAATAAATATCATGTTTCGGAATGTGTACCGTCACTATTACAAAAAAAATCTTTGAAGTGCGCCCACTGCACCGAACAATTTAAATGGAAAAGTAATCTCATTAAGCACATGGCTACTCATGGTGTCGATTTCTCCAAACTTCAAGCGGTAAGTGAAAAGATGTCAGTATATTTATTTATATATATACATTTTATTCATTAAATTAATTAAAATTTACATATTTTAGCTGACAATGGAAGAAGATATGATTGACTCGGTAGTCCAAAACGCTGTTATGAGTGTTAAAGATGATAACTAAGAGTGTGTATAGTAGGTTAGTATGTAAAGCAGTAAATACATTTCAATAGTATGTTTTTATTGATTTACTTGCAATTTTTAGTGAATAAGAGTTATTTCAAAGTAAACTCAGCACTTACCAAATTATTATTATAATTAATATATTTTTAAACCTTTGTTATATACCTCCGGACAATAGGGTATCCAAATAACTATGGAAATAAATAAAATAATTTTAATGTGCAAATGGAAAAAGAGGGTATTAGTATTAAAATTGATTCAAAAATGTATAATTGTAAACATTATTGAATCATACAATTAATTTTAATTTTTTTTTAAAAGATGTAAGATTGTCAATATTTTATTGTCAATCGAAATATCTGAGTTTTGGAATATGTGTATTGTTTTAAGCGAAAGGTATTCATATTAATTTATATAAATGTTCCTAAAAAGTTGTGATAGTTTAATTTTTTTTAGTCTAAATATGCATATTGTTTAAAGCAATACATATGTGACATTTTTTTATATTAAAATTTTTAAAATATTCAAATAGAACATTTTAAAAAGATGTACGATTGTAAATATTTTATCAATCGAAATATCTGATTACGCACTTAAAGCAAAATTTGATTATTATATTTATATAAAAAATTTAAAATAGGTATAATATTATTGAAATGGAAGAGTGACAATATTTTGTTCAATCGAAATATGTACATTTCCATATATGTACATATATTGCTTTAAGTAAAAAGTGATAATGTTAATTTATGTTGAAAATTTAAAAATAGATTTAATATTGTTCAAATAGAACATTTTATAGAGATATACGATTGTAAATCTTTTATTCAATTGAAATACGTGATATTGCGTATTCAAAGTTGAAAGTGATATTAATCATTTATATTGCAAATTTTAAAATATTGTTCAAATATAACATTTTAAAAAGATGTAGATTGACAATATTTTATTTAATCGAAATATTGTAATTTGCGTATATGTAATATGTAAATGTGATATTAATAATTTATATTGCAAATTTTAAAATTGAAAAAATATTGTTCAAATAAAACTTTTTTTAAATATGTAGATTGACAATATTTTGTTCAATACAAATTTGCGTATATTTATATTGCTTTAAGTAAAAAGTGATAATGTTAATTTATATAGAAAGTTTTAAAATAGATTTAATGAAATACGTGATTTTGCGTATTTAAAAAAGTGATATTAATAATTCCTGTTGGAAATTTTGAAGTAGTTCACATAGAACATTTTAAAAAGATGTACGATTGTAAATGTTTTATTCAATTGAAATACGT